>NC_133666.1:644867127-645167127 GCF_037893015.1 Macrotis lagotis | reverse complement strand
TGATTTCATCAATATAGAGAACTCCCAGAAGAGACTAGTCCCTCCATGAATAACTTTTAAGTCTTCCAGAATCACCTTAAATACAGAGAGGATAATGACTTGTCCAGGATCATAAAGTGTGAGAAAGGTGGTTTTGAACACCAGTCTTCCTGGTGGTCTCTTTAAGCCACAACGTCATGGTATCTCTGGGAGATGGATCTATTGTTGTCTACTATCCCTGGCACTTGAAATGTTTACAAGTGGTTTCCTCATAACACTTCAGACAGGACATGCAAAGACTGCCATTCCCATTTTGCAGATAAGCAAACTGAGGTTCAGAGATGGAGATATATGACCTGCCCAAAGTTGGGTGCCCAGAAAGAACAAAGTCAGGTCTCCTGGTTTCAGCTCCAGCCCATTTTCACAATATCAGGTTTTCATGGTGGTGGGGGTGGGAATGTGAATGCGGTGCACATCTACTGTCTTGGAGGTATTTCCCATCAAAGCCAATATCAAATTCTCTGGAATCCCCTTAAGAGTGGCAAATTTCCTTTTTATTTTTTTTTTGAAAAAGCAAAAGACTAATGGGAGACAGGTCTGTCGAATATATTAGAAACAGATTAGGGTGGAGACATAGAATTCCATATAGGGTCCTAAACAAAGGGTGTTGGAGGGGTTTATTTTCCAAGTTGGTGGGTCAGAAGATTTTTCCCTAAAAGAGTTTGGGATAGTCCAAGCAACAACAGCTTGATGGAATCAGATTTTTGGTGTACTAGAATGACACAGAAGGGAAGGACATTTATTTGAATGGATCTCAGTTTCCCCATCTGTAAAGTGAGGAAGGGGGCCGACTTCTATGTCTTCTAAAGTACACCATTACATATTTGTTGGAGTTCTTTCTAGCCACACAAATGGAAACTAATAGAGCAATGTAAAACAAAGCGATTTTGAATCAAAAGCTCTATGGTAATATGATAAAAGAAAGGATTTTAAAAAAAAGAAACTGAGTTCAAATCCTGAGTTCCAATCCTGCCTGGGACATTTACCACCTGTGTGACCTTGGATGAGTCACTGAACCCATCCTGGGTCTCAGTTTTCTTCTCTGTAAAATAAGGTCTAAAATCCCTGTGAGCTCCATTTCAGCTTCCGATCTAAGATATGGGCTGGACGTCCGGCTGGTACTTACTACCAGTGATTTTAGCTCACAAAGTACCTTTCTCTTGCTAGTTCTTGGTTGTCCCAGCTGTAAAATGGGGGGGGGGGGTTTGGACAAGATGTCCTCTGAGGTCATCCAGTAAGCCCATCCTGTACCTTTCTTGCATGATATCTCTGAGAAAAGAGTCCCAAAGCTAGACATAGCCAGCATCTACGCTGGCGCAGAGGCTGCTGATACCTGACTCCAAGGCTGGAGGGCCTGGGGATGGGCCAGGCAAGGACCCCCATGGTGTAATGAGAGCTTAGAGGAAGAGTAGCAAGTCATCCAGAATGGATTTTCTCTGGCCTCATAGGGTAGCAATCCACTTATCAGCCCTGGAACTCCACAGCTCATGCCAATCCTACCTTCAGCCCCTTCAAACTCTCTTCTCCTCTCTCCTCCTAGGTCCTCCCCTCCACACCCTCCCAAGGTGTTAACAGCTCCATGCTCTGGCTATCCTCTGCAAATGCTGCAACATCCTACAATTCAGGGCTCGCAGGCATCGGGAAAAATGCCTTCTGGCGGGTGGTAAAGCCCTTTCATGGGCAACCTGTATCTTTTCCCTTACATAGGCTGGTTGCCCAATAACACCCACACTTGTATAAGGCACTGGCTCTCTTGGGCCCTCATTCCCCCTTAGGTAAGATGATCTCTAAAGATCCTCCCCAAATGAGATATGCTGTGCTCTAAGGGTCCTCCCAGCCTTGACATTCTGTGTTCGAAAGGTCCTCCCAATTTGTTCTGTTCTAGAACATAGTTTTAACACTGTTCAATGTTCTAAGGGCCTTCCCAACTGTGACATACTTTAAGTTCTAGGTTCTAAAGTCCTTCAAATTCTGGTATTCTATGATACATGCCCCCTAGTAGAATGAAAGCTCTCTGAGAACAAGGGTTATTTTCATTTTTGTCTCTGAATTCTTAGTGAGAAGCGCAGAACCTGATACAAAGCAGGTTCTTATGGAATGTTCTGTTGCATTGTACTGAACCACAATAGTCCCCACTGCCTTCTGTCTTGATTAAACCACATTTGCCACATGGTGTTCAGGAAAGACCATGAAAGGGCAATAATGATCTTCAGAAGAGGCAGTCTAAAACAATCCATATGAAGATGGGCGGAAGAGGTGAGGAGAGAAACCTTGGGAGGGACATGATGGCAGCTGGGGTCAAGTGTGAGCCAGACTGGTACAAAGAAGACTGCCTTGACTTATCCTTTTCCCCAGAGGTCAGAAGTAGGAGCCATGAGGAAAGATTTAGAAAACACAAATTTAAATTTGATACAAGGAAGAATTTCCAGACCATTAGGAAAGGGACAAGAACTGAACTTTCTTTGTGAGGGGGGTGAGTAAACATTGTTCAGCAATGCAGGTCAGCACCTTCTCTGTAAAAGACAGCCTTACAAGAGAGACTTGGGACAGAGACTGAGTGATCTGACCAGAGTTAGAACAGCCCCGATGGGTCAGAGGAGAGACCTGAACATGGGGTTTTCTGCCTCTGAGATCAGTTTTAAATCAAAGCTGGAGGACTATTTGTTAGATATGTTGTAGTGGGATTTTTTTTTTTCAGGTATGACATGGGCTGGTCCCTTTCCATACTTCCAGTGTTACACCTAAAGGCAGTGGGTTCCCCTCACTGACTTCACATGACCCTTGATTAAAGACTACAGGATGGGGGTGGCTAGGTGGCGCAGTGGATAGAGCATCAGCCCTGGAGTCAGGAGCACCTGAATTCAAATCCAGCCTCAGAAAAGACTACAGGATCAAAGATCCAGAATTAGGAGAGGTCTTAGGAGACCCTCATTTTACAGATGACAAAACTGAGGCTTGGAAGGCTTGTGTGACTTACCGAGGATTTCACAAATAGTAAGAAATAGAGTTAGGCTTTGAACTCATGTCCCCCAACTCTTTCCTCTACTCCACACTGTCTGACTGTATTATCAGGAGATTCCTGCTAGAGCAGGTCTGAGCAGCTGAGAAGTCTCAGAATCTGTGATCCTGATATTCTGTGTTGTGTGCTCCAAAGGCCTTGCTACATTCCAAATTCTAAAAAGGAAAAAACTTTGTCCCTAACAAATCAGAAACTCTGGCTTAAAAGCCAGTCGGATCCTTGCTAACTGTGTGAACTTGGGTAAATCGCTTCACCTGGGACAAAAATGTTTGCACTTTCCCTACCCCCAAAGGGTTGTTGGCAGCAAAATGCTCTGTGAACCAAAAAAATAAATAGCAGGAAGATGGGAATTATTATCATCTCCTCTACAGATTATCTATTGTGGGATGCTACAGAAACTCTAAACATCCTCCCAAGTCATGGTGGTGCTGGAAATCAGGTCAGAAGATCCTGGACAAAAACATAGATCCCTAGTTTATCAGTATGATTCCTTGTTCTAAAAGCACTCCCAATTCTGACATCTTATGTTCTAAGGGTCCTGCCAATTTTGATATTCAGTGTTCTAAGGGGCCTCCCAGCTCTCACATTTCATGTTCTAAGAGCCCTCCCAGTCCTGATATTCTGTATTTCAAGGGCCCTCTCAGGTCTGACATTCTGTGCCCCAAAGGCTCTCCCAGATCTGACAATCTGGGTTCTAAGGGCCCTGGCAGTTCTGATAATGTGTGTTTCAAGGACCTTCTCAATTTTGAGAAGTTCACCCAGACTATGAGGATCCATTACCAAATAGATCAAGCTTGGGAGGGCTCACCTGAGGGGCCATGCCTGGAGATAAGGGAAATAATGAGAACAAGTCTCATCTTCCTTTTCTTCTTTCTTCCTCCTCTTCTTCCCCATCCTCTTCCTCCCTCTTTCTTCCTCCTTCCTCTTCCTTTTTCCTCCTTCCTTCCTCTTTCCCCTTCCTTTCTCCTTCCTCCTCATTTTTCCTCCTCCCTCCTTTCCCCCCCTCCTTCCCTTTCCTTTCTTCCTTCTCTTCCTCTTCCTCCTTCCTCTTTTCTCCTCTTTCCGCCTCCCTCCTCCTCTCAACTCTCTTTAAGCCTGGTTAATAGCTAGTGTTTTCTGGTTAGGCCTGAATGACATTTCCCGAGTTATAATAACGGAGCTATTACTCGCCGTATTGATGCATTCTCCCTGCCGGCGGCTGCTCATCCCGACCGGCCCCAAGCAGCCGGTTAAAGCTGCTCTCGTCAATATCAGTTCTATTTTTCATTACTCCCTGGAAATGTGGCTCTTGGAAGCTCATCCGTCATTCAATTATGCCCTGGTTCAGGCCTATCATACACGTGTCATAAAGTTCCTTAGATCTGAACCGCTGTTAATTCTCTCTGCCCTCCCGAGGGGGTGGCCCAGACGTGACTGGAAAGGAACCAGGCTGAGCAGAGGGCATGCTGGGTACCCCGACACCACACGGGGGTGGCAGGAGAGGGCAGAGGAAAGGGAGAAGCAGGGGTCATAGACAGCAGCTTGAAGGGGAAAGCAAGAGGGAAAGGAAGGAGGTTTCCATCCCCACCTCTCACCCAGCCCTAGAGCACCTATGGACTCTGTTCTTCTACCCTTGCATCTGGACTGGAGAACATCAGAAATGGCAGGGATCTTCAGGGTCTTCTACCATCACCTCCTCTTTGTGACCCAAGAGGGAAACTAAGGCTCAAAGAGAATGTAAGGTCATACCATCAAGGTAGCACCTATCTTTTCCTGGGACTGCTATGAAAATCAAGTAAGATAACATATAAGGTTCTAGAATGTGGGTTGACATTACCATTATTTTTTTATTATTGCTACTATTATGAGTTCCTTTCTGGGGCAGAGTGGTACAGCAATTTGAGAGTTAGACTTGATATCAGGAAATCTTGGGATCAGCTCTCAACACAAACACTGATTAGCAGCATGACCCTGGGCAAGTCACTTAATCCTCTCTCAGCCTTAATTTCACCAGTTGGAGATAATTAATAGTATCTGTGAAAATTAAGTGAGAGAACAGACCTGAAGGCAACATCTAAGTGATTTCCCTCTGAGATTCTTCTGTTTACACGATATGGAGTCAGCCATTTACACCTTGTTTCTTCCATTAGACTGAGAGCGACTTTTGGGGGGTTTTTTGCCTTTCTTTGCATGCCCAGCGCTCAGGACAGAGAAAGCACATTAAGGGCTTCCTAGATGCTTGTTAACTGAGTTATTATTGTTATTACTACAGATCTTATATTCTATGCTTTTAGGTACCACCACCACCCTCGCCCTGACAGTCCAGTTCTAAGGGCCCTCCCACCTCTGACATTCTGAGTTCTAAGAGCTCTCCCAAATCTGACAATCTGAGCTCTAAGGGTCCTCCCAGCTCTGACATTCTGTTTTCTAAGGGTCTTCCTACCTCTGACTGCCCATGTTCCAAAGGGCCTCTAAGTCTTCACATTCTATGTTCTAAGAACTTTCCTAGTTCTGATATTGTATTCTAAGGACCCTTCCAGGTCTGAAATTCTGTGTTCAAAGGGTCTTCTCAGGTCTGACCTTCTGCTTTTCAAAGACCCTCCTAGTTCTGACATCCTGTATCCTAAGGCAGAAGTCTACAAACCACATTATACCCCCCACAAGAATGCCTGTATCTGGCACCAGATTAAAATATAACTGAAAAATATTGAACAAAAAATAGAAATGCAATAGAATATATATATATATATATATATCATATTAATAACATTTGGTTTGCAGAGATTCTTAGTTATTCTTCAACAGTCCCTGCTTCTATTTGAATGTGACACCCCTGTTACAAGGACCTTCCCATCTCCCATCTTTAACATTTTATGTTCAATTCAATTTAACAATCACTTATCAATTGCCTACTATGTGCAAACAACTGGGGGGGAGAAGAGACTCAAAGTTTGACTCCTACTGTCACAAAGTTTATCCCACAGTAGGGCAATATCACACACACACACACACACACACACACACACACACACACACACACACAACCATAGACAGATAACTAGAATGATGAGGATAATAACAGTATGAATGATGAGAACTGACACTCATTGACCCAAAGCTCTAATGTTCATTATCTCATTTGAGTCTCACAACCACCTTGTGAGGGAAGCACTAACGATATTAGCTCCATTTCATAGATGAGGAAACCAAGATTCAGCAAGATTGATCCATTGCTAGTAAGCATCAGAAGAAAGATTCATTCACAGAATCAAATATTTAGAATTGGTAAGACTCCAATGGGAGTGAGGAAGGGGAACAGGAAGGAGAGTGGACACTATAGAATTAAGGAACGATATGACTAAAGCTACAAAGGAAGTAAAGTCCTGGAGAGCAGAAAACTGAAAAGGTAGAGTATGATGTGAAGAGCTCTGAATAGCGGTTAGCAATCAGGAACCACTAAAGATTGTTGAGTAGTACTGACACAAACCAATCTAAGCTTCAGAGAGATTAACTGTGGCATAAATAAGTTAATGATCTGTGTTCTAAAGTTCGATCTGGTTCTTAATACTCTTTGTCCTAAGAGTCCTCCCAGCTTGAACGTTTTGTGTTCCCAAGATCCTCCCACCTTTTCTATTTTACATCCTAGAGGCCCTTCCAGCCCTTACATTTTGTTCTTAAGTCCAACTCTGATGTCCTATGTTCTAAGGTCTATTCTAATAGGAATACTTCATGTTCTAATAGGAGTTAGGAGTTAGGAGTAGTAGTAGTAGTAGTAGTAGTAGTAGTAGTAGTAGTAGTAGTAGTAGTACTGTTGTAGTAATTGTTGTCCTTCAATATCAAAGAAGACATGGGGCAGCTAGGTGGCACAATGGATAGAGCACTGGCCCTGGAGTCAGGAGGACCTGAGTTCAAATTTACCTAGCTGTGTGACCTTGGGAAAGTCACTTAACCCCATTGCCTAGCAGAAACTATATCTATCTATCTATCTATCTATCTATCTATATATATATATATATATATATATATATATGTACACATCAGAAAAGTGATCTATGCTCTGAGGAGACCAGTTCTAATCTATGTTCTGATATGTCCTTCCCTCAATCGAATACTCTCATTCTTTTAGGAGCTCTTTTAATCAATAGCCTATGGTCTATGAGGTCCAACTCAGATATTTTACATCTTAAGGTCGATTCTCAGGTTAATGCTCCATATTCTTTGGTCTAAGGCTCCTCCCTTGGGAGTCAAAATGGAACAGTGGATAGAGCACTGGGTTCAAATCTCATCTCAAATCATTGTGTGGTTTTAGTTATCTACAAAACGAGGGGTTTGGAGTCCAGACCCTCCCAGCTCTAAAGCTCAGATCCCATGATGCTCCCCGTTTTTAGACCCCTTTCCAATGAATCCATCCAAATTAATATAGCTGAGATTCTTCTTGTAACAAAAGACCGTAGTGCTACTCCCTTCCCCCTTCCTCATCTCAGGATCCAAGGAAGAGGAGAGCTAAGCCTATTCTGGAGGGTCCCAAGGGTCCCAGGCCCAAGGCTCTCTCCCATCATCCTCCCACCAGGTCCCTTCCCTTCCCTTTTGGAAAACACAAACAAGACCTCAGCTCCTCCATTTGGGGCTCACTAATGACTGGCCTAATTGATTTCCTAGTCTGTCCTCCTTCCCCCACCCCCCCACCCCTCCCATCCACCTCCTTCTGATCGATGCTGGAATTGTTTCAAGGCTTTCTGAAAAGTCATTTTCGCTCTCTCCCCTCTGGCCCTCCCCCATTCCCCGGCCAAATAGAAAGGCCCATTGATCAGGGCCAAATCGATGGATAGAAAACAATTAAACCTAGCGGGGGCACTTGTGTGCTGAAGTTTAAACATGGGATGGAAGGAGGATGGAGCTGGTGGAGAATAAGGGAGGGAGGGAATGGGGGGGCGGGGGGCTCCCCTAGAGACCTGCCCCAAGGCAAGGAAGCCCACCGACACCAGGATTTAATTTGGAAAGCGTTAGGTTCCGCTTTGCCATTTAAACTACATTGGAGAAAGAGCCAGGGCTGGGAGCTAGGAGACCTATATCCTAGGCTTAGGTTTTTAAAATAAAAATTGGGAATTGGCTTGGATGATCTCGACTGCGCCATCCAGCATTAATATTCTATATCTTAAGGTCCCTTCCAGGTCTGACATTCTACAATGTTAGGGAGTAAGCACATGCCCTGTGTGACCTAGGGGAAGGTCTCTCTCTGAACCTCAGTTTCCCCATCTGTAAAATTTGAGGACAAAATAAGTGGCCTTTGTAATCTTAAATGTTTTATTGTATATATTTGAAAAGTATTTTTTTCTCCCCAAGACTGGATTTTCCTAATCTCACTCAGTCCAAAAGCATACTGAGCCACTCATAGGTCTGATCCCACTCCATTTTCAACCTGGGTTACCTCTCCTTAAGCAATCTCAAGAGCTTACCAGATGATACCAGATTTCAAAAAGACATCTGATCAGCTTCAGCCTTAGAGCAGCTGAGAATGCCAAGACTCAATGATCCACCAGGCTCCAGGATGGCAGGACTTCCAGGTGACCAATCACTGGCTGAAAATATTGTCCATCATAACAAAGGGTCTATAGACTATCAAAGGGGCCCATGAGAAAATTTTAAAAAAAAGGTTAAGAACCCCTTGACTATATGAAATTGAGTTTCAGTTTCAGTTCTGATATTCTATGATCCAAGATTCCCCCCCCCAATCTTCTGTGATAAGCACTATGACTGGTCCAAGACAAAGGAGAAACAATTCTTGTCCTTGAGGAGAAATCTAGAGATAGAGAGAGAGATAGATAGAGAGAGAGAGAGAGAGAGAGAGAGAAATATAGGTATAGATATAGATTTATATAGATTTAATGTTCTATCTCTGCCACTGTCCAGGTGTGACCCTAGATCAATCCCTTCCCTTCTCTGGGTGGGCCTAATTTCTGTAAAATGAAGGGGCATTTATATATTTATATATGAGATTCCTGATGCTTTTTATGTGAGAGGGCACTGGCATTTGAGGGTCCAGGAAATGTCTCTTTTGGGCTAACTCTTGAAGGCATCTACAGATTCTAAAAAACAGGAGCCAGGAGGGTGTAGGCTCCAGAACTGAGGACTTGCAAAGATTTGGAGATGGGAGATGGGAGATGGAAGAACAGAGAGAAGGCCACCATGCATGAAAGACAATATCTCAGAAAGTCCCTGGGCTGATTTTTTTAAACTCTACAGTCACTTTCAGCTCTCACTTAGCAGAAGAGAGCCCTGATAAGCAGGTAAGACCTGCAGTAGAGTCTTAGATTTAATGTTCTAACTCTGCCACTGTCCAAGTGTGACTCTAGATCAATCCCTTCCCTTCTCTGGGTGGGTCCAATTTCTGTAAAATGAAGGGGTATAGATTTGATAACTTTTCCCCTTCCACTCCTAATGTTCTTATTATTGAGATCGCAATCTCCCATTGTCTGGAACAAGATCCCATTTCTGAAACGACATTCCAAAT
Organism: Macrotis lagotis; assembly: GCF_037893015.1. Classification (NCBI taxonomy): domain Eukaryota; kingdom Metazoa; phylum Chordata; class Mammalia; order Peramelemorphia; family Peramelidae; genus Macrotis; species Macrotis lagotis. Next base: position 645,157,579 of record NC_133666.1, on the reverse strand, counting down.
TTGTACCAACCAATTCTCCCCTAAGGAATAAAATGAGAGCTTAAAAAAAATTTTTTTTGGTTGCCATGGCCCAGAATATAGTGATTTGCAAAGCAGGCAAGTATTTTGGTGGTGGATACAGAAGCTTTTATTGGCTCATAGATTGTTAGAGCTGGAAGGGACCTTAAAATTTAGAACATAAAATCTGTAAGCTGGAGGGAACCCTAAAACAGAATTTCAGATCTGGAAGGGGACCCTAGAATGTCAGAGTTAGAATTGCCTTAAGAATAAAGAACATCAAATATGGTAGGGCCCTTGGAACCCTGAATGTCAGCACTGAGAGAGCCCCCAGAACCCCAAATGTCAGAGCTGGAAGGGACCTTAGAACTTAAAATACCTGAGCTGGGTGAGCCCTTAGAGCACAATGTCAGAGCTGGGAGAGTCTTTAAAATCCAGAATGTCAGCACTGGGAGAGATCTTAGAACTCAGAATGTCAGAGCTGAAAGGGACCTTAGAACCCAGAATGTCAAAGTTAGGAGGGTCTTTGGAACATGTTATGTCAGAGCTGGGAGGACCCTTCGAACACAGGATGTCAGTGTTGAGAGCACCCTTAGAAATCATCTCTAATCCTCTCGTTTTAAAGAAGAGGAAACTACTGCCCAGAGAGGAAACTTGGACCTATTAGATAGGTAAAGTGAGTATTAGAACCAGATCTTATGACTCCCTGTTTTGTGTGCTTTCTCACCAAAACACCTTGATCCCTAGAGGAGTCTCTATTGAATTACTAACACTAAGTGAAAACACTGAAGCAAGAAACAGATAATTTCCATCCGGGGACCTGCTGGGAATCCTGCATGCTGGCTAGAGATCTCCAGGTGTATCAACCCAAAAGGTAGGACATTTCTCCTCTCAATGTGCCAGAATTGAGAAAGATGTTGGAAATTTTCTAAACTACACTTCCCTGAGTAGGAATCCTTTCTAGAATGCCACAGACCAGTGGTCTTCTATCTTCCCAGTTACCTGAGAATAAGTAGGAAAGCTTAGAGAACAAAGCACTGGCCAGCTTGGAACCAGAAGACATGGGGTCAAGTCCTGGCTCTGGAGGAGATAGTGAGGCTGGTGACCTGGCACAGTCCTCTCACTCAAATTCAATTCATGTGCTTGTCATGTGTCACTTCCCCTGATATCATGGTCTTCTTCGAGAATGAAGGACCAAACATCATCATCATGTGACCATGAACAAGTCATCTCCCTTCCTTGGACCTCAGTTTCTCCAATAGTAAAATGTGGGCTTAGGAACTACTCTCAAGTCTGTTCCAACTCTGACATGCCATTACTCAATTTAAATCTCTGTCTGAGTCTTAACTTGGACTTGCCATTGGTGTGATCGTGATCAAGTCACTTCCCTCTCTCAGCCCATTTCAAGAAAAATTGAGCTCAATGCCAGTAAGATCTCTGAGAAACAAACTGTCCATCTAGATCCTCAGTCTCTCATCTGCCATAAGGTTCTGGCCATATCCCTTCTCACCTTTTCTCCCAATCATCCTGGGAGTTGTCCTACAAACCACAAAGCATAGTCCCAAAGTTCCCACAATGCTCAGGTGCCCACTGGACAGACCAGAATTCTAGTCCACACTCCCTAGTCCCTCTGTGACTTGGGTCAGATCCTTTTCCTTTTCTAGGCCTTAGCTTCTCCCTCCACCACTATGACCATCTTTAAAATTAGAGAGCTGAGTTAAATGATCCTGAAGGTCCCTCCCAACTCGTGATATTCTACCTTGTTTAAAAAGGGTTATGTGACAGATTCACTCTGGAGGGTCTGGTAGGAACAAACCACTGCTCTCATTAAATCCTGGAAACTTGAGTATATATAAAAATATTAAAAAAAAAAAAAGGTTAATAGTCGCAGTGCCTCCCTGGCTCAGGGCTCTCTCAGCAGGACAGGAGGGGTGGGGCTCCATCTCCCCTGCCTCAGTCTTCCCTCCTCATCATCACTCCAGCCTGCCTGCTCATCCGCCCGCCCGTCTGGTTACACCTGCTTAGCTCACTGACAGTTCCTCACAGCCTTGGCCCCTCACAAGCCTTGTTGGCTGCCGTCCAGCCACAGAATTATGTCTCCTCATCACACTTGGTTTCCTTCCACACCCTTCCCCACCACCCCACCCCCACTCCCAGCTCCCAGCCCAGGCAGGAATTGGTCTGGGGGACCACGAGCTATTCCCTGGGGTTCCTCCCGGCCTTAAGCCAAGGAGCAAGGAGAGAGAGAGAGACAGCTCCCATCAGATTTCCCGGGCCTTCACTCATGGACTCTTAAACTGTCAGAGGCGAAAAAAAAAAAAAAGACCTTAACAGATCTTTGTGAGTCCAAACTATTTTCTGAGAAGAAAACTGAAGCCAAGAGAGAAGGGACTTGTTCAAGGTCACACAGCCAGATAGGTACAGAACCAGGACTAGGATGTGGGTCTCCCCGAGTGCCTTATATCAAAGTATAGCTAAAGAACCCGTTTAATCCTCTTTTATTTCCCTCCCCTCCCAATTTTAAAATAGGCCCTGGTTTCCAGGTGCTGTGTCTGCAGTTAGGGATCCAATCTGGCCCCAGGAGCTGAACTGCCAACACGTTGATGTCTTCCCGTGAATCACAACCAAATCCTTACTGAGGGACTCAACCCTAACTGAGACTCCCACCCCTCCCTGCTGTCTAGGCCTCAGCCTAAGCCCTCAGGTCAGCTGGGGAAATGGGAGCTGACAGAAACTCGGCCCAAAGTGTAAATCATACAATCAGAAGGCAGCCACACCAGGAGGGGCCTGAGACTGTAGACCTGGGAGAGTGGAACTTGAAGATGGGAGAACAACAGAGCAAATGAGAAGGGATGCTCAAGTGGAGGATGAAATTCTGGGTCTGGACCATGACTTCATTGGTGCAAAGAATTCCTGATTGGGGAAATACTCCTACCAATACAAGACAGCATCTGCTCATCTGCTCTGCCGCCTACAATCTTAGAGAGATGCCGGGGGCTCCCTGAAAAGTGAAGTGACCTATCCAAGGTCACACACAATGTTATATATCAGAGGTGAGGTTTCAACCCAGGGGTCCTGAGGATGAAGTCAACTCTTTAGCTACTCAATCAAACTGCCTAGCATCCATAATGATAATGATAATAATGAGAGCTCACATGAAGGTTTGCAAAGCATTATATATGTATATATATATATATATATATATATACATATATATATTATCTCTCATGAAGTTATATGATTATGTTGAAGTCAGATTATCAGAGTTGGAAAGGTCCCCTAAGAACGAAGAATGTCAGAACAGGGAGGAAGTTTGAAACAGAGACTATCAGAAGTGGAAGGAAACTTCTACCATAGGATGTCAGAGTAGGGAGAATCCTTAGAACACAAGATGTCCGAGCTAGAAGGGTCCTTAGCACACAGGATGTTAGAGTAGGGAGAAATCTAAAAACACAGGATGTCAGAGCTAGAAGGGTCCTTAGAACACAGGATGTCAGAGTGGGGAGAGTCCTTAGAACACAGGATATCCGAGCTAGAAGGGTCCTTAGCACACAGGATGTTAGAGTAGGGAGAAATCTAAAAACACAGGATGTCAGAACTGGAAGGGTCCTTAGAACACAAGATGTCAGAGTGGGGAGGGCCCTTAGAACATAGAACCAGGAAAAAGACTTAGAACTAAGACTGTCAGAGCTAAGAGGGCTATAACAGGTCAAAACTTCGAACCCCAAAAGCTAAAAGTGGTATCCAAGAATAAGTATGACACTGAATCCTGACTAGAACATCAGACCAAGAGGAAAAGGAGGTTAGGTTCTTTGCTGAGAGCAAAGAAAAAAAAAGGGGGGGAAAGAAGAGAGAGGATGAGCTCCCAACAACTTCTTCTAGTTGTGGTGAATCCTTCCAACCCCACAATAAAGAGGCTGGTGGACCGGAGAGCCCAGAGATCTCAGTTAGGAATCCTGGCTCTGACATACCCTAACTCTTTGTCACATTTCTCCTAAAACCTCAGTTTATACACCTATAAAATGGGAATATAAGTCTGAAAATTCTAATAACAGGGAAGTTGTTATTGTTCAAGGAATCAATCCACTAACATATACAGAGTGTCTACTGTACATTGAGCTTTGGGGTAGGCTCTGGAGACACACACACACACACACGCACACACACACACACACACACACACACACACACACACGCACACAACATCTCTATGACAGCCTTGAATTACCCCAAGTCCTTTCATTTTTCTGAATACAGGGAGAAGGAAAAGACAGAAGAGTTCAGAGAGTTGGATGTCAAAGAAGCCGGCTGGGACCCTTCTGAAAGGGTGCAGACTAGAAATTTAGATACAAGGAGATCGTGGAGAGATAGCTATGTGTCTCTATATAGATACAAGGGGATCAGGGGGAAGGGAGGGGAATGGAACCTAGGCTTCTGCAAGAAGCTAAGCTTAGAACCCACTTACAATGATAAGAGCTCAAAGCACCATAGCAGAAACTGTTCTTGTGGGATCAATTCCTGGATACCAGGGAGTAGGTCTCTCTGGGCCTCAGTTTCCCCCTCCAGGAAACTTTTCCCTGCCATCCAACCCTGCTTGATGCTAATTAGATTATAGTAAGTACTAATTGCTAAGTCATTAGCTCACTAATAGCAAATAGCTAATTACTACTCTTATCCGACACATAAAACCGAGATCATTAGAGCATACTGTGAATCACAGAATCCTAAAATGTCAGACCTGGAAGGGACTTTAGAACAGAGAATATCAGAAATGAGAGGGCCCTTAGAACTTGGAATGTCAGAAGTTGAAGGACTCTTAGAACATGAAATGTCAGGGTAAGGATGAGCCTTCTGTCAAGGCTAGAAGGGACCTTAGAACCCAGAGTTGGGAGGAACCTTAGAATACGGAATGTCAGTGATGGGAGGACTAGTTTTAGAATAGAAAATTTCAAGGGGAAGAATAGTCTTAGAAAATGAAATATGGGAGCTGGGCAAGGGGGGAAAAACCTTAAGAGTATAAAATGTCAGAGCTGGGAGGGCCCTTAGAACACAGAATGTCAGAACTAGGAGCGCCCTTAGAACACAAAGTGTCAGAGCCAGGAGGGTCCTTAGAGCACAGAATGTTAAGAGTTAGGAGATATCTTAGGTTTTGTTTAATCTAATACCCATAGCCACTCAGCAAATTTAAAACAAAATCAGGGTTATTCTCTCAATATCGCTTCCCAAAATGTTGGGATTCTTGGGTTTTTTTAATTATTATCAATATTATTGTTGAGTCTTCCTGGGAAATCTACCCAACACGCAAGGCAGCAGGGTCTTGAGGATGTGAGGTCAGAAGCTGTTCCTTCAACAAAGCTTCAGCGTCTCACCCCTCCTTTACTTTGTGGGGTTGGATGGAGGCAGCCCCATTTCTCCCCTCTCCAAGAAAAAAAAAAAGCCCAAACTTTAAAAAAAAAAAAGGATTGAAAATGCAATTGGGCCTATCGGAGCTCATAAATGCATTCGACACGGGGGCTGAGGGGGCTTCTCCCTGGCAGAGGGGAGGCAGAGGAAGCTGGGACCCCATGAATAATTCATCAGAGGCTGTCTCACAGAATTTCACTGTGGAAAAATGAATTGGGGACTCTATAAAAAAGGGGGGGAGAGGAGAGGGCGGGAAACTTTAGCAAGGCCTGGGGAGGGCATGAAAGGGGCCAACCATCTTGGGGGAGGGGAGCCCAGGCAGGGATCAGCTATGAAAGCTAAGAAAAAAAAAAGTACCTCACACTTTCTCAGCTTTGTTCACTGTCTTAAGGAGGCATGGCCAGGCTTTTTGATGACAGGCACCCATCCGTTGGCTGGCATGGGTGAATTCAAGGTACTGGGGTGGGGAGGGGGAAGGGGAGAGAAAGGAGAAAGACTGTCTGTCTGAGGCCCTTCATAGAGCTGACATTGACACTGACTCCCAGCCCCTGCCTTCTCAGCAAACCCCCTCCTCCCCTCCTTCAAATCAGCCAGTCTCATTTGTCAGGGCCCCCAGCTCTGGCCACCACTGTCTGCGCCTGCTTGGCTCCGGGGCTACCCCGTTTTACCAGGTTCACAAGTCAAGCTGCTACCTCACAGAGATCTGTCTGGAATCCCAGAAATGAGATCTTTTTGTTTTAAAGAACAGGAAACTGAGGCAGAGGAAGAAATGGGCTAACCTATCATAACAACTGAGTGAGCCTTCCAGAACCAACAGTTTACTAAATAAAGTCATCTAAACATTCCAAAGTCTCCCTCCCATTGAAATAGTCTCCATTCTAGGGATTCCCACTGTATCTTCACTACTGCTACTGACACTGGTCACCCCCCCATGTCTGGAAGTCTCACGGAGATGACATCCAGGTTAGAGAGGGCTCCAGAGGTCATCTCAAAGATGAGAAAACGGAAGCCCAGAGGGGGCAAGGGGCTTGCCAGGAGCCACACAGCTAGCATGTGGAAGCAGAGCTCCAACCTCGGTCTCCTGCCTCTTAATTTCAGACAAGGCCCTTTCTATTATATTTAGGCTGTCTCCCTCCCTCCCCCTGGAGTCCCCTGAATAATGCCAAGTCCTGGGTCCCCAGAAAAAGGGGGGGGTCTTCCCTCCTTCTCAACCTCCCCAGCAGGGAGGGGCAGGACAGGGGACAGAGGACAGGGAACAGGGGATAAGGAAGGGAGGGGGCTGACTGGGGGAGCCAACGAGAGGGGGAGCCTCAGTTCCCTTTAACTCGGCCACTTAAAAATAAAAATGAAAGGGGGCTTTTGAAAGGCGCGGGCAGGCCCCCCAGAGAAGACCTTTTCTGTGCTATCAAAGGCGGCTGGAGCGGCTGCCTCTCACTGCACGGCGGCTCCGAGGGGCCCGGCCCGCTTGCTTTGGTCTCCACGGAAAGACCTTCTTAATTGGCTCCAGGCACAAGGTTAGAAGCCTCCTGCCTTCCCAGTCTGGGCCTGGGCTCCTGGAAACCGATCTTAGAGTGGGAGGACGATGGCAGCCTCCACGCCCCATCCCAAGAATGCCAACCGAAGCTCCAAAGGCCGGGACAAGCCCCCGAAAGAACCAGGGGATAATAAACTGCTTTGGGGAAGGATCTACTGGCAGAAAAAAAAACAGAAGGAAAAAAGAAGGCACCCTTCCCTAACATTTTTGCTCCCCCCCCCAAAATTTATCCCATTTAACACAATATGGAAGATGACTTTCTTAACAAATTGTGTTTTGAGGTTCCATAGGTCTCCATTGCTCAGTACTTTGAGGTTCATAAAACCTTTGTCTCACAAGAAGTCTGAGAGGTAGGATAATTAACCTCAACTACAAAAGAGGAAACTGAGGCACAAAGAGAGAATTAGCCAGTGAGTTAGCCACATGAGTACTGTCAGTGATGGGCTATCGTTAGGCTATAAAAGTTCATTCTCTTAGAGATGGAAGGATCCTTAAGAGATCATTCGATCCCAACTTCCCATTGAACAGAGAAGGAAACCGTGTCTCAGCAAATAGAAAGAGCATGAGGTCTTACACTGTGGTAAGGGTTAGGAATGGCATTTGGGTGTCTGACCTCTTGTCCAGCTCCTCCTCATCTCAAAGTCCATGGCACTGCCCTGACCCACTTCTGGGAGTGGGAAATTCTGAAGTGTAAGATGATCATTTATTGGCTAAAGGGCCTTTGTTTCCCCTCATCCGTCCTCCAATGCCAGAACCCCATGGGTAACGTCTTACAGCATCCCAATCATCCAAAGTGGGTCACAGGCCACTGTAGGGTTGATCAGGGAGCAAGAAACAACTGGGGCAGGAAACTAAAGGCCAGCTGCTGCCACCTCCCCCAGTCTCCAAATCAACACGACGAAGCTGGGCATCATTCCACCCTGCCCTTCCCTTCTAAAACTTAGGAGATGGCTTTGATTAACTACAGTCACACATCTAGCATCGGAGATGGATTTAAACAGAGATTTCTGACGACAAGTCTGGTATTCTGGCCACTAGGTCACGATGCTTTGCTACTCTGCCCAAATAACAGCCTCCTCCATGAAGACAGAGCTCCCTGATTTCTTGCCCCACCTCCTCCCTACCCCCAGCCCAGAATGATCTCTCTCCCTGAGTCTTCGGAGCTGACCTTGTATCTATACATTTCATATGGCTGTCAGCATCTCTTGTCTAGGGTTCATCCACCACCATAGTCAGTGAGCACCCTAGGGACAGGAATCCCCCCAGCTCTAACTCATCTCGCCCACAGTGGGGAGCACAGCAACTACCCCTGACACCCCAGTGGGGGTCATACATTGGATGGACAGCATGGGAAGCCAAAGGAAGTGGGTTCTAGACCTCCAAAGTTATGCCCAACAAAAGAAACCAGCATTAGAAACACGCAGAGATGTCCTGCCCCTATCAGAGATACCCATACACAGCCACACAACCCCCCCCACAGAAATGAACACAAATCCACAACCCACAGAGACCCCCATGTATGTGAGAAAGAGCAGATGCCACTCTTCAGTCACTTTTGTGAATGAACAAAGCAGCCTTCAGACCCCCACCCCTTTCCATGGAGACCCAGGGACCCACCCACACACTAATCCAGGAGCTCGCAGTCCGAGAGAGCCCGGACCAGGCCACACATTCATGGATCCACATACCACACAATCAATCAGTTGATCAACAAGCATCTACCATGGGCCAGGCAAAGACAAAGAATAAAACAACCAACTCTACACACACACAATACACATAGACACACACTCACACACAGACATACACACTCCAACACATACACACATGGATATATACACTGATACACACACACACACACACACACACACACACAAGGAGTCACACTCACCCATTAAAAGCCCCTCACACACAACAATGCACACACAGCCTCTGGGCCCAAGAGCTCCCAGGGGGCCAAGAGAACAGAGGAAGGAGTTTTCCCAGCACAGAGTCCGGAACTGGCTCTCCTCCCATCCTACCCGGCCCCCCCTTTGGGGCCCTTTCACCCCTGGCATCCGACAGGCCTCTTGAACAGGCTATGTTTCATGTCCAACAGCATCCCCGGGGGCCTGGGCCCGGGCAGCCCCTCCCCTCCACTGGCCTCCCTTGCCTCGGTTCTTCCCCGGCCTTGATTGGAACCAGACCCTCAGAGGGAGCACCACATGGAGTGAGGCCGGGGGAGAAGGGAAGGCAGAGAGGTTGACAAGAGGGGCCAGCCCGGGGAGTTAGGATGAGGAGGACTGGCCCCCTCACTGTGTTCCAGAGGCCCCTGGAGCAGGGTAGTAATTGTCCCTACACGCACACACACACTCTTACATACACACTCACACACACAACCACTCTGACACGCATACATATACACAAACACTCTGTCACACATACACGTACACACACTCTCACTCACATACACATACACACAACCACTCACACACAGATGCATGCACACAAATACTCTCATACATATACACACACTCACAAACACACACACACTCTCATACATACTCATACATATACACACAACTTTCACACATACATACTCACAAACACACACATACTTTCACACATACACACACACTCACACACTTATACACATACACACAACCACTCACAACCACACTTACTCTTATACATATACACATACACATACTCATGCACACATGCACACACTCTCACGCATACATACACACACACGCACACATGTAAACACACTCACAAACACATACATACACACAACCACTCTCACACACACACACACACATACACACACTCGCAAAGACACATCCAGTCTGATACTCAAAGATTCAGAATCTGGAACCTCACAGCAGTTGAGAGAAGCAGTTCTCCCATTTCAGATCACTGAAGGTCCCAGTGAAGATCACAGAATCCAGGGATTCTCAGCCTGGAGCTCAGGCCGGTGCTGGCAGACAGTCTCACAAAGTCCATGGCCCCTTTCTCAGACTCATCGTGTCAGATAACTGCAGGAGGTGTTATATTCCAGTGAGAAGTTAGTGAAAAGTAAAGATGTCTTTTTTTCCCCTCATTGAGATTCAAGGACCTCTGAAATCTATCTCTAGAGCCCAGGGAAAGAATCTCTGACTGAATCAATTCAACCATTTTTCAGATGAAGAAACTGAGGCCCAGAAAAGGCCCAGGATGTGCCCTATAATAACACAGTAAGCCCATGGCTGATTTAGCAGGAGAACCTGGCAGGATCTCCTGCCTCTGATGGTGAGGCTCACTCTTTCCCTTATATCAATCTATGACTCAGTTTCTAATTTCTTGGTACTTGGTCTCTTATGGGCTGACTTTAAAAGAAGGTCTAGCTCCTTTGGAAAAAAATCCCAGAACAGGGGCGGCTAGGTGGTGCAATGGATAGAGCACCGACCCTGGAGTCAGGAGGACCCAAATTCATATTCAGACCTTAATAATTACCTAGCTGTGTGACCATGGGCAAGTCACTTAACTCCGTTACCTTGCAAAAAATAAAAAATAAAGGAAGGAAGGAAGGAAGGAAGGAAGGAAGAAAGAAAGAAAGGAAGGAAGGAAGGAAGGAAGGAAGGAAGAAGGAAGGAAGGAAGGAAGGAAGGAAGGAAGGAATGAAGGAAGGAAGGAAGGAAGGAAGGAAGGAAGGAAGGAAGGAAGGAAGGAAGGAAGAAAGGAAGAAAGAAAGGAAGAAAGGAAGAAAGGAAGAAAGAAAAAAAGATCCCCAGGACCAAACTACTTTACTCTAAGCTCCTCATTCACATGGTCTCAGAGATGGTGCCACTTGGTAACACAGCCCTGACTCCTCCTTCAAGAAAGGAAATCTCTTTTCCTTTGACTGTAGAGTCCTTGTCCCATGCTTGGGACACATTCAACATCAAATAAGGCCAGAGGGAGCAGACCAGACAGATGAGGCCAGACAGGCCTCTCCTTCCCTTCCTAGTGCCTCCTCCCATCTCCCCACCCCTCCATCCTCTCTCTATCCTTATTCTATTCTGCCTCTAGCTTGGGACTTTTCCTGGGGCGGGGGCGGGGGGGGGCAGTCTCAAGCATCCAGATTGTCTGGAAGAAGTCACATACACTGTAGTGGAAAGCCTTGGGGTTAGAGTCAGCAGATCTGGGTACAAGTCCCGTTCTGATCCTGATTCACTGGGTGACCTTGAATGATGAAGGAAGGAAGGAAGGAAGGAAGGAAGGAAGGAAGGAAGGAAGGAAGGAAGGAAGGAATGGAGGGAGGAAGGCAGGAAGGGAGGCACCCACATTCCTTCCTCTCTCTAGGCCATGGCCTCCTCTTTAAAAATTCAATGAACTCTAAGTTCTTCTAAGTTCTGATATCCTAAGGGTCCTTGCAGTTCTAATATTCTCTGTTCTATGGTCTAGAGACCTTCCCAGTTCTGACATACTCTCTGTTCTAAGGTCCCTTCCAGCTCCGGCTTTCTCTGTTCTATCTTTTAAGGTCCTATTCATTGCTAAGTAATTCTTATGTCCCACAGGAGCATTGGGAAGGGAAGAAAAGGGGAAGAGGGAGAAAGAAATCCTGGACTGGCTGTTATGTAGATGAGTTTCAGGTCTATGTGGACCCCAGCCCAAGGAGCCCCTCCTTTCCCAGCCCACCCCCAGTCACTTGCCCTAAGGTCAGCACAAGGGGAGGTGGAAGAGTCCCCAGGCAGGGACCATCCTGTTGTCTTGGGATAAGAGCCGGACAGTGGAGGCAGTGAAGCGAGACTGGCAGCTCAGCCCCTTGCTCTCTGGGATCAAGCCCGTTCCACCCTTCAGGTCAAAGGAGAAGAAACTGCCGGCCACCAGTGCCCTCTTGCTCTCCAGCAAGGCCAGGATAAGCAGCTCAGAGGGCCCCAAAGAACAAAGGATCTTCCTCTCCCCTCTCTCCCCACCCCCAACTCCGGGGGCTGCAGCAGGGCTGAGGGTTCAGGAACTAGGCCAGAAGGAGAAAGATGCTCAAAAAGAGAGTCATAGTAGGGAAACTCATTCAAATGAACTTGAAATTAGCCCAAAAGTATCTATAAGAGGAGAACTGGAGAGAACACTAGAATTAAGTGTCAAGAAAGACTCAGAGTTCATATCCTGCCTCAGACACAACTAGCTGTGTGACCCTGGGTAAGTCACTTAACTGCTCTCTGCCTCAGTTTCCCCCTCTGTGAAAAAAGAAGGTAGATGAGGGGCACTCTTCCTCTACTGAGGCCTGAATCCATATAATCTAATCCACCTCCAGAGCTGAAGATCCCAGACACTTTGGGGAACATGGAGAAGGGCTGACCAGGATATGGGGGGGGGGCATGCAGCCTGGGCATTACTCTGCCTCCCTCCCCTCAGTAGCCATCCTTGATCCATAGTCTTAGAGGCATTGACAGATTAACTCTGTGGGTTACTCACCAGGGTGACACAGCCAATAATGTCAAAGGAAGAACTTGAACCCAGCTCCTTCTGGCTTCAAAACCAGCTCTCCCTCAAGGCAATTCTCACAAACAATAAGGACATAATGGTGCATGAAGATGAGATTGTTTATCTCTTTTGCCCCAGCATCTTGGAGAACCTTGAACATAGTGGGTCGGCAGCTTCAGAACTGCTGACTGAGCTAGACTGGCTTGGAGCTGCAGAATAAGGAGGGGAGGAGAGAGGAACGGTGTTCTGCCAAAGAGAAGGGGGAGGGAGGCACAAATTCACAGACTTGTAGGAGGGGAATACAAGCAGCCACTGTCAGACTTGGTTGATGCATTGGTTGGGTTTGCTGAACTATTTTTTCCCCCTTCTTTGCTTTTTTTAATTCTTTCTTACATGGGATGGCTCTCTGAGAAGGGGAGGGGAGGAATATATTTGGAAATTAAAGTGATTTAAAAACAAAAAAAATTATTAAAATTTTCCTTTCAGTGAAGGAGAAGTGGTCTGAAAGGCCCTCAAAGGTCCTCTCCAGGTTTAACTCTATAACTACTTTCTGAATCTGCCCCTCCCAGAGCAAAAGTCAACCCTGTTCCCCTTGAGTCACCAATACTCTGTCCCCTCCCAGGGAGGTCCCAGGATGGGAGGATGCGGCACACTCATTCTCCAAGTGAAACTGGGTTATCTTATCTTAATCTCCCAATAGGGAGCCAAACTCCCTGTGGGTCCCAACAATTCTGGAACCAAGAATGTCTGTCCCCCAGTAAAAATGCTTCCTTCCTCCTTCCCACCCTGCCCCACCCCATTCACCATCTCCAACTCTTTCAACCCTCACCAACTTCAAACCCTGGCATTCATGGCTCACCAGAGTCTGATGAAAACTCAGCGGGGTGCCAAGCTTGAAGATAGAGGCCCTAGATCAGAATCCCTACTACCTAAGTGATTCTAGGCAGGTTACTTTGTGTCTCAGTTTCCCCACTTGTGAAACAGCAATACTCATAATTCCTGCAGAGTCATTGCAAAGGGAAAAAGACTGCTTTGCAAATCTGGAGCCAAAGTGACAAGCATTTATTAATCACTTATTCAGCAAAGGCATTGCTAAGCTCAGGAGAAACCACATGCAAACATCTAAGTACAAGCAAGAAAGAGAAAAAGAAAAAGAGAGAAAGTGGGGGGGAGTATATATTATTTTATATATATATATATATATATACATATATAGATATGCAAATTCATAGTGTGCATGTATGTGTGTATAATTATATATGCATGTATAACTGTATATATTATACATGTGTGCAGGTGTATATTTGTATAAATTTTATTATATGTAGGTATGTATATGATGACATTTGTCCTTCATTCTCAAAGAAGACCCTGACATCAGGGAGGTGATGCCATGACAAGCACATGAATTGGATTTGAGAGGGGGAAGACTGTGCCAAGTCACCAGCCTCACTTTCTCCTCTAGAGCCAGCTGGGTCCAATGGTCAGATAAGGATCAGGATGACTGGAGATGGCCCTGGATGCGAGGCAGTCAGGATCAAAGGATTTGCCTAAAGTCCCATTGCCAATAAGTGTCTGAGGTCAAATTTGAACTCAGGACCTCCTAACTTCAGGGTTGTTATTTGTGAATATACATATACATATATAATATATATGTATTTTATATAATATTATATAAATATGTTATATTTGTATGTATGCATATACATATCCACATATGTGTATATATGGTAAACTGAAGATACACTCTGAGGAAAGGCACTAGTATGAAGGGAAACTGAGGCTTCTTACAGAAGAAGGGGCTTTAGCTGAGATTGGAAGAAAACCAGAAAAAAGTAGAGAGCCCTTATCATTCTGATTAAATATGAGAACCTTCCCACTTCAGAGGTTCAGTTTTCTCTTCCATAAAATGAAAGGGTTGGAGTAGAATATGCCTAAAAGCCCTTCCTTCTCTATAGTTTATGTGTACACACACACACACACACACACACACACACACACACACATACACACCAGTTAGGGTGGACATTCCACTTTCTTTGCTCACACCCTCTTGCCCTATCCTTTCCCAGAATCAGGGTGTGGAAGATAGAAAGCTAGACTTGAAGTTCTAACAGCTGAGGTGGAACCCCACCTCTCCCAGCATACCAGCTCCCTTGACTACCTATAGGACCTTGGACAAGTCCCTTAAACATCTCAGGGTTTTGTTTTTCTCATCTCTAAAATTAAGAGAGGTTTCTTTCAGCTCTAAGTCGATGATATTAACAAATGGACTTGGGTTCCCCTCTCTTGCAGTACAACTTTCTTCACTGGAGGTGAAGAGTGAACTGGGCTTGAGGTCAGGAAGTCCCTAGTTCAAAACGCATTTCTAACACTTACAAGGTGAATGACCCTGGGCAAATCAATTAACTTCACTTCCCTCAGTTTCCCCATCTATAAAATGAGGATAATAATAGTACTTACCATACAGGCTCATTGTGAGGATCAAAAGAGAAAACCTATGGAAAGCATTTTGTACATCTTAAAACTTTATTGTTCAATCCTGTCTGACTTTTCATAATTCCATTTGGGGTTTTCCCGGCAAAGATACTAGCACAATCTTCCATTTCCTATTCCAGCACATTTTACAGATGAAGAAACTGAGGTAAACAGAGTGAAGCGATTTGACCAGGGTCAAAAAGCTAATGTGTCTGAGGCTAGATTTGAACTCAGGAAGATGAGTCTTCCTGACTCCAGGGCCAGAGTTCTATTCCCGTCCGCCTTATATAAAAGCTAGTTATTACTACTACTCTTGAGCTTCTGGGCAGACCATTCTCCTCTCTGAGTTTCAGTTTCCCCATCTGAAAGATAAGAGAGAGTCAAAAGGCTGAGGGCAAAGAGTGTTCTTGGACACGCAGCCCAACCCCCTCATTTTACAAATAGGGAAACAGAAGTCCAGATTATCTGGGTCAATTTCTTCATCTTTAAAATAAAGGGAATCCCAAGAGCTAGGGGTCAGAAGTGACCAAAGATACTCCCCTTCCCAGTTCAGTGTCTTTTAGCCTCCTCTCCCCCAACCTTATAATCTGGAGGCATCTTGTCACCCTCACCAAGCTCTGAGTCTTAGGTGGGAAAGCAGAGATCAAATCTAACCTATCTCTGTCTCCCGTTGAGGTGCGGCTTGAAGAATGGGAGGATATCAACAGGAGAAGGGTGGAAGGAGAGAACATTCCAGGCAGGGGGCATATTAACAAGTGAAGACATTGTGAAAGACAAACATTAGAGATAGAAAGATAAATAGCTAGACAGATACATATACATAGTGGGGGTGGGGGTGGGGGATGGGGGAGAGGGGAGGAGGTGGTGGTGATGGAAAGGGTGTAGAGACCTGTTTGGCTGGAGTCCAGAATAATGGTTCAAGTAAAAAGGAAGCTAGGCATGGAGTGGTTAGAATTCCTGCTGGACCCGGATGAAGACTCATCTTCCTGAGTTCAGATCCAGCCTCTGACACTTTCTCTAGCTGTGTGACCACAGGCAAGTCACATCACCCTGTTTGCCTTGGTCTCTGTAAAATGAACTGAAGAAGGAAACGGCAAATCACACCAGGATCTTTGCCAAAAAAACCCACATGGGTTCACAAAGAGTTGGACCTGTATGAACAATAATGATAAAGGAATAAAAGGTAAAATGGATAGAGCTCTGGGCCTGAAGACTGGAAATCAAATCCAAATTCAAATTCTAGCTCTGATATACAGTTTCCTTATTTGTAAAATGGAGATAATATTTCTACTTACAACCCCCTCCCTCAAGAGAGCCCATGTCTTACGAACACCTTGGGTAGGCACTAAGAACAGCTGGGGAGCAGAGCCTGGGGCTTCATTAGAAGGAGCCTGGGCTGGAGCCCAAATTGAGATCAGAGGGGGATCCTTCATTTTACAGAGGAAGGAACAAAGACCCTGAGAGGTTCAATTAGTGACAACTTCAAGGGCACACTGGGTAGAGCTGGGAATCGGGTTGAGGTCCCCAAGTCAGTGACTTTTCCATTACACCTAGAAAAAGTAAATTGGAGGGGGGGGGCAAAATGGGTTAAGAATAAGAGACTTGACTGCCATTGATGTTCTTTATGATGTTTAAATTCAATTCAAATCTTTGTTAAGTACCTACTATGTGCAAAGTCCAGGGTTGGATACTAAGGGAGATTTAGAAATGAGGTCAGACTAATATGAAAATATGTTTTACATGATTGCACATACATAACCTATATCAGATTCTTGCTGTCTTGAGGGAGTGGTGAGGGAGGGAGAGAGATAATTTGGAACTCAAATTTTTAAAAAATGAATGTTGAAAATTATCTTTACATGTAATTGGAAAAATGCTATTAATAGTATTTTATTATTTAAATATTATTTAATACTAATATTATTTTTAAATGCTATTAATAGCATTTTATTTTTTCCAGTTACATATAAAGACAATTTCAATATTCATTTTTAGTCCAATACCCTCATTTTATTTTTAAAATCTCAATGTTTTATTTTATTTTTCTAATTACATGTAGAGATAGTTTTCAACATTCATTTTTGTAAAATTTTCTATCCTTCATTCTCTCTCCCTTTCCCAAGACAATAACAATGATAAGGTATACATTTGTAATCATGCAAAATATAAAAATAAAATATGAGAAAAATAAGAAAGTGAGGATAGGGAGGAGAAGAAAGATAAAGAAGCAGCAAAAAAAAAATGAGGAAAGGGAAGAGAGGAGACAGAGAGAGAAGGGAAGAAAGAGAAGAAGAGAAAGAAACCGAGAGAAAGAAGGGAGATGAGAGGAGGAGGAGGAGAGAGACAGAAATAAGAAAATAAAGTCAGAGATGTTCCCCTGCCTTCAGGGAGTTTACAGTCTACCAATGGGAGAAGACTCAAACCCAGGCTGCCAGAATACCCAAGATACACTTGGTAAGTGACTCCTTTATAGGGAACTGCCCTCCCTATAGAATCTTCTTTCTCAACACCATAGCCACCCAAAGAATCTTCCCCAAAGTCTTAACCTCCTTACTGATGACTACCAGACCACCATTTGGAGAGGGGCCTTCTCTCTCTCTCTCTCTCTCTCTCTCTGAAATCTTTCTCCTTGTCAACTCCATTATCCCAGCTTAGATCCCCTTTCCTCCCCCTACCCCACCCCAGACTTAACAGCTCCTCTTTTTTTGTTGTCTTTCCCCAATTAGAAAGTAAGCTTCTTGAGGACAGGGACTCTCCTGCTTGCTTTTCTCTGTAGGTCTCACAGTGTCTCTAAAACTCAATACTCAGTCTATCTGCATCAGAGGTGTAAAGTGCTCTATGAGGTTTCATGGGGATGGAAGGTAGGGGTGTTGGGGGAGCCATAGGAGAAGGGAAGGGTTGGAGAGAAAGCAGCCAAAGGATGGGTAAGAATTCAGCCAACTCAAAGATGGGAATTTTCCAAACCCAAGAACTGAAAGCCATCTAGTGTGGCCATAAAGGCTAGAAGTAATAGTTGAAGAGAAGGATGAAAAACAGGGTATGGGCAGGATGTGGAAAACCCGGAATGACTAACTAGGTCTCAGGAACTTCTTTGGTAAAATGTGGAGGCTAGTCAAGGCAATTTCTCCAGTCTCTTCTGCTGACATTCTAAGCTCCTAATCCCAAACAATTGGCTCTCTCCAGTCCTTTCCTTGGCTCACACTCACCTACAGAGTCATGGAGAGAGGAGAGAAACATGAGAGCAGGGAAGAGAGAGAAAGGAAAAGAAAAGAAAAAGAAAGGAGAAGAGGGGAGAAAAGGAAGAGTGTGGAGAAGAGAGAGAAGAATAGGGAGAAGAGGAAAAGGAAAAAGTAGGAGAATGAGGGGGAGAGAGAGAAGGGAGGGAATAGAGAGAGAGAAAGAAGATATGATAAAGAAATAAAGAGAATGATAAAGAAAAAAGAGGGAGCTAAAAGGAAAAGGAAGGAAGAGAAAAGGAAGAGAAAACAAGGGAGAAGAGAGAGAAAAGGAAGGAAAGGAAAGAAAAAGGGTGATTGAGAGAGGAAGGGAAGAAAAGCAAAAGGAAAATGAGAAAAAGAAGAGGGGAAACATGAAGAGAAAGGGGAGGAGAGAAAAGGAAAAGAGAGAAAAAAGGAAAGGAAGAATGAGAAAAGGGAAGAGGGAGAAAGAGAAAAGGAAGGAGAGAGGTTACATTGTTCCCTACTTCCTTAAGGAGCCATCCCCCCCTCCCATTATGGAATAACTTGGCCCAGCCTTCCCTCCATCTCTCTACCTCCAGGGAGCTATCTAAGCACCCCACAGGGCTGGGGTCGGGGGTCAGAGGATCAGAGGCAGCTGCTGCTGCCCCAGCCTCCCATCAGCCAGGAGGGTCCCCTATTGCAAATGGCAGGATCTCCTCCCAGAGGCAGCAGGGCCTCCCTCCTCCACGCCCCCCGCCTCCTATGATGCCTGGGGGCCCAGGCAGGAAACATGTAGAAGCATGCAGGGGTCAGTGACCCGAGGCTAGGGCCGGGTGGTCCCACAGCTGTTTGAAGCTGTGACCTCACCTCAGAGAGGGGGAAGGGGAGAAGGGAGGCAGGCCTGGCTCTCTCTCCATGAGGCAGCTCCCAACACTGGCTAGCATCACCATTTCCTTAGGGTCCCTTTTCTCCTTCCCCATCAGCTGTGGAGAAACCAGGTCCCAGCAAGAGGTGTAAGGCATAGATTATCTCAATCATGGAATGCCAGAGAAGGGGAATGAATCTCAGAACCTTAAATGTGGAAGCTGAGAGGAACCTTAAAACAGACAGAACATTAGAAAACAAAATGTTAGAATGAAGAAGTCCCAGGATGTTAAATACAGAATGTCAAAAATGGGAGAACCCTTAGAACACAGACTGTCAGAATTGGGAGACAAGGCTCTCAGAACACAGAAAGTCAGGGTTGGAAGGGTCCTTAGAACACAGAATGTCAAAACTGGGAGGAACCCTGAAACACAGAATGTAGAACAGCTACTAATAATAGTTCTCTGTCATCTTGGAAGGTCTCTAGTGGAGTGCCCTAGGGATCATTTCTAGGTTTTAATGTTTTATCAAGAATTCAGATAAAGGAATAGCCAGCCATACGATCACATTTGCCAGTGACAATGCTGGAAGGAATCCAAGGAGATTCTTACAAACCAAGAAAATTCTTACAAAGGATTGAATTAAACTTTAATAGGAGTATATGTACAGTTTTATCCTTGGGTTCAAGAAATAGTCTTCACGAATGAAGATTAAAAAGACATGGTTGACTAGACAGCAATTCCTCTGAAAATTATATGAGAATTTTGGTGGACTAATGGTTTGAATATGAGTCAGCAGTCTGATAGGCCAGCTAGAAAGGTTAACCTAATCTTTTCCCCCATCTCCAGGCAAACATTGTCAAGAGCCTGTTGGGTCTTAAACTCAACATGTCCAAAACAGTCATCATCTTTCCCCGCCAAGTCTTCCCTATTTTTTGAAGGCACTGCCATCTTTTCAGTCACTCACAGGTTGGCAGCCTTGGCATAATCCTTAACTCCTCATTCCTCCTCACCCCACACTATAGCATGAAATGTCAGATCTTGCTGTTCCTCCCTCGACAACATCTCTCCTATTCAAGGCTGCACAGCATCCAGGAAGAAGGAAACTCCCATCGTCCTCCTTCTCCATTGGACCTCATCTCATATCATGTTCAGTTCTGGGCACTGCCATTTAAGAAATTAGAGAGGGGAGGGACAGTTAGGTGGTGCAATGGATAAAGCACTGGCCCTGGATTCAGGAGGACCTGGGTTCAAATCTGACCTCAGACACTTAATAATTACCTAGCTGTGTGGCCTTGGGCAAGCCACTTAACCCCATTGCCTTGTTAAAAAAAAAAAAAAAAACTAAAAAAAAAACAAAGAAATTAGAGAGGGTTCATCAAGCAGAGAAGGGCAAGCAGGACTGTAAAGAGGCCTGAACCCATAGCAGATAATTGGTTAAAGGAACTAAGGGTTCCCTCAATGTCAAGAAGAGATTTGAGGAAGAATAGAGAAGATAGCTACCATAAGAGTATTTAAAAGGGGTAGAAGAGGGAGATAACTAAATTCTGTTTGAAGACAAAACTAGTAGCAATGGGTGAAAGTGGTAAAGAGAAAAATTTAAGAGTGATGTCAGGGAAAATTCCTGGACAATTAGAGCTGTCAAAAAAGAGAATGGGCTACCTCTGGAGGCAGTGGGCTCCCTCTCCTTGGTTGTCTTTGAACAGAGCCTGGATGGTCACTTGTCAGTTATATCATCAATCCATTATGGGTTGTATTAGATGAACATGGAAAATCTTTGAACTTTCAGAACTGGAAGAGTCCTTAGAACATAAGATATCAGAGCTGGAAAGACTCTTAGAACATAGGATGTCAGATCCGGGAAGGCCCTTAGAATACAAGATGATAGAGCTGTTAAAGCCCTTAGAACAAAACAATGACTGAGTTAAGAGGACCTTTAGAACATAAGATGTCAGAGCTGGGAGGGCCCTTAGAACACAAGATATCAGGGGCAGCCCCGGAGTCAGGAGTACCTGATTTCAAATCCAGTCTCAGACACTTAATAATTACCTAGCTGTGTGGCCTTGGGCAAGTCACTTAACCCTATTCCCTTGCAAAAACCTTTAAAAAAAAAAGAACACAGGATATCAGAATTCAAAGGGTCCTTAAAATACAAGATATTAGAGCCTAGAAAGCCCTTAGAAAAGAAAATGTCTAATCTAAGAGGGTCCTTAGGACACTGGATATCAGAGTTGGGAAGGTCTTTAGAACACAGAGTGTCAGAGCTAGGAAGGCCCTTAGAAAAGAAAACATCCAAACTGAGAGGGTTCTTAGGACATAGGATGTCAGAGCTGGGAGGGTCCTTAGAACACAAGATGTCCAAACTGGAAGGGATCCTAGAATGTCATTTTCAGAAGAGTCTCAAAGCACAGGGAACACAGAATTAGAATATAGAATCAAATGGGTAGAACTTTAGAAGTCAAGCAATGTAACAATCATTTTACAAATGGGGAAACTGACCCAGAGAAGCAGGAGGATCACAGGCAAGGAATCACTGGACATGGGACCCAA
Organism: Macrotis lagotis; assembly: GCF_037893015.1. Classification (NCBI taxonomy): domain Eukaryota; kingdom Metazoa; phylum Chordata; class Mammalia; order Peramelemorphia; family Peramelidae; genus Macrotis; species Macrotis lagotis. The sequence continues at coordinate 645,136,151 of NC_133666.1, read as the reverse complement.
GTTTCATGACTCCCAGGCCAAGTCAGTGGGCACAGCCACAAAGGGCACTAAGCCAGTGTTTCCCCCAGCTGTGGGTCATGGATTACTAGGAGTGAGGGGTTCCAAAGGCAGAGGTATCACATGGAATCCCTGATTCCATATGCATACCAAGCTCTGTCATTTTGACCTTTATTCTGTTCCAACAAAATATGCAGCACGACTCAGTATAACAAATAAGCAAACATCTCTTCTGTAGATGGAATAAAATAATGTCTTGCATATATAGATGACTATTTTTCAAATGTATGTAGATGCTCCTGTGATTAACAAAATGCAAATTTATTTAAAAGTCATAGGGAATTCAGAGTTGCTTTTTTTCTCAACGTGTGTTTTCTCAATCAGTTGCTGTTTGGACATTCAAAAGGAGGTGAAAAGGTAGGGAAAAAATCATCCCCAAAGGCTCTAAGCTGTAGCAGACTCTTGGACCCAAGCAGATTCTGGGCCCTCGGAGAGCCCCAGATATAAGCAACAAACAGATTCTCACCCCGAGTTTGCTCCATCTGGGAAAAAGACCAGCACCATGTGCTGGCATGAGAGCAAAGAACGGGGACTCCAGAGACCTGGGGTCAAGCCTCCTCTTGGACAATGGCTCACTGCGAGACATTAGTCAAATCTCCTCCATTCTGTTGCCTTCAAAGAGCAGCTTATCCTTGCCCTGAATCCAGTGGTGGGATTCAAATAAATTATCAACTGGTTTGCCGAACTTATTAGGTATCGGTTCTGCCAATGCAAGCCCGTTGAATTCCACCACTGCCCAAAGTCCCTTAGAGAAAGGATTCTAAATGTCAAAAGAAAATTAAATCCCACACAAACTCAGATGGCAGGATCAGCACTAGATACATTGGGTTTCTATTAATGAGGAAGCAGCAAGGAATAATGGAAATACTAGAATGGAAGAAGGTAAATTGAGATTCCAGAACTACCACTTACTACCTATGTGAGACCTAGTCAACTCCCTTATTCGCTCTGGGTCTCAGTTTTCTCTGCTATCAAATGGGTAAGTAGTGGAACTAACAATTCCCCTTTAATATTACAACTTTCGTTCAGCTTCAAAACTACACTCAGGGGTAGCTACGTGACGTAGTGGATAAAGCACCGGCCTTGGAGTCAGGAGTACCTGGGTTCAAATCTGGTCTCAGACACTTAATAATTACCTAGCTGTGTGGCCTTGGGCAAGCCACTTAACCCCATTTGCCTTGCAAAAACAAAACAAAAAACAAACAAAAAAAACCAACAACTCTATACTCAAATGTCTCTCCTCACTCTAACATTTTATACTCTAAGCACCCTCACAGCTCCAACAGTCCCTGTTCTAAGAGCCCTCTCAGCTCTGACATTCCGTATTCTAAGGCCCTTCCAGTTCTGACATTCCCTGTTCTAAAAGCTCTCCTAATTCTGACGTTCTCTATTCTAAGGCTCTTCCTACTCTGACATTCATGTTCTAAGGGCCCTCATGGCTCTGACTTTCCCTCTTCTAAGGGCCCTCCCAGCTCTGGCATTCCCTGTTCTAAGGGCCCTCCTACCTCTAAATCCATTGATTCTATGATAAATCCTCCCTGGTCCCAGGGGAAGGCTGAGCTCATCAAAGAGAAAAGGCACCTTGGCCAGGCAGCCAGCTGACAGACTAGCACAGGCCACGCTCTACAGGAAATGCCCTTCATCTTTCTTGGGCCACTCCCATCCCAGGCCAGTGGAGATGGGCCCTTGCCTGCTCTGAGACCTTCCTGCCAGAAGAAGGTGTGGCAGATAGGGCCAGAGGAAACACTCTCAGATGCCAAGGCCTCCCCCATGTAACCTCATTTAGCTGACACACTACTTTGCCCCTCTTTAATGTAAGAGTACATATTGTAGTTAGACACATCTGTCTTATCCCCTTAGGACACTGTGGGCTTCATGAGGACAAGGGCATAACGTCATCGAAACTTTGTACCTCCTCAAAGATCCAACACCAGGCTCTGCACAGAATGGGCACAGTGTGGCAGAGCAGAGTGGAGAGACCTTCAATTTAGAGTACAAAAGAGCTGGACAGTGTGACCCGAAGCAAGTCAGGTAACTGTTTTTAGCCTCAGTTTCCTCATCTGTAAAAAATCAGAACCTCCCAAGATTTTTGCACGGATCAAATGAGATGATGACTGTAAAATGATTTGCAAACATAAAAATACTAAAGAAATGACAGTTACTGTGACTATTTGTTGGATGAATAAACAAATGGAAGAAAATAGTAGTCCTCCGTCCTAACAGAGCTCTATCTCTCTCCAGCCCACCAGCACCTTTGGAGAGGGGTCACATTCCCAGGACAGAGATTTCAAATATACATAGATAACAATAAATGTATCTTATGTATAGCACACATTGCATTTATATATTATAAAGCTAACAATAACGCACACTGTGGTTGCCAGGATAAAGCAGGTAAAGCGGGAAGTTGACCTCAGAAGCTCCTCGGATTTCTGGGGCACAGCACTGGGGAGAACCTCTGGTTGAGATCCACATCCAGCTTGGCTCCTTGCTGGCAAAAAGACTTTGGATAATTCCGTTTTCCTATCTAGGTCTCAGATCTTCTGTACAAGAGGAGAGGGACTGAACAATAACCTCTGAAAGGATTCCCCCCCCCATCTCTGACATTTTCTGTTCTATGGTTCTCCCCAGCACTGACATTCCATGTTCTAAGGGCCTTCTCAGCTTTGACATTCTCTGTTCTAATATAATCTAAGGGCTGCCTTCCTCTTTTCCCCCAACTCTCTTACATTATGCTTCAAAGTTCTGACATTCCTGGTGGATCTCCTGGTATGTGTCCAGGGTGGGGCAAGAGGTATGTGTGCCCAAGGTGGGGCCCTGAAGCCCTGGGCATAGTAGGCTCTGGTTCAAGTTCTGTTTGGCAGAGACTCTGTTTCTCTCCTCTCCCTTTCTCTCCTGAGATTTCAACAGCAGGGCTTTTTCCCCTTTCCCCAAATTCTTGGAGGGCAGGGGTGGGAAGGAGAACTGGACCTAGTCCAAATCAGCAAACACAGGCTCTCTTCCTTCCTTCTTACTGGCCCAATCAGGATACAGAGCAGACCAGACCTTGCTGCCTGGAGCTCCTTGGAAGCCCAACTCCCCAACTCCTCAGCCCACTGGCAGGATGCTCAGAGGAGCTGGGGCTGGAAGGGCACTCAGACAGAATGACAGATTTACATTCTCATCACAGAGGCTGGGGGCTACCAAGGCCGAATATCACATGCATTATCAGATGAATGTAGTTGCTGTCTAATAGCCCTTTTTGGAGAGGAGAGCCAGGGAGGGATAACTTTTTCATAAAGAAAAATTTCATTCTAAGTGGTTCAAATGAAAACACTGCTGGGCCTTGAGTTTAAATCTGACCTCAGATACTTCCTAGCTGTGTGATCCTGGACAAGTCACTTCTGTCAGCCCCAGTTTTCTCAATATGAAATAGGAATAATAACAGCACCTACATCCCAAGATTGTCATAAGGACAAAAGGAGATGATAATTTAAAGTGCTTAGCACAGTGTCTAGCAAACAGCAAGTGCTAAATACAAATGTTTTGTTGATGATTTGATTATTATTCTGAAGTAGGTAGAGAAAGGATTTTTATCCAGAAAAGTCTGGAATGTAAAAAGCAAGAGACACCAATAAAAAAAATTTAAAGAAAAGACTAGTAAAATAAAATATATATTAAAAAAGAAAAGAAAAAAAGACTAGAAGCTACCCAAGATCCTTTTCCAGAGCTATCCCCAGATCCCCTTTCTCTAAGGTGTTAATGTTAAAAATTTATGATCACTTTACTCACAATAGCAATGAGGGGAGGAACATAGTTATTATCATCACTTTTTCCTAAGAAGGAAACTGGAAACCCCAGAGATTAAAAGACTGGTCCAAGGTTATATTACTAAGAAGAATCAGTCTCATAAGCTGAACCCAGGACTCTGTCCATTGTATCACACCATGGCCAAGGTCAGGAAATGAATCAGGAAAGACATGAGGGGTAGTCTCATGACTCACTCTCCAAAGATAGTCCCAGCCCAGGTCTCTTCCAGAACAATCTTCCAGAGATGGGCCCCTGGAAGGTCAGGAGGTGACATCTCCTGCCCTGAGATGCTTGGGAGTACCACTGGCCATTGAGGCCAGTTTGATCCCTTCCATCATGGCCCTGGATTCCAATCTCACCACATCTTGATTGAGCAAAGTCTTCGTTTCTCTTGGTGTCCATTTCCTTTTCTATAAAATGGAGATGGTTTAAAGGTCCTATGAAATCCTATCCATTATTCAGCTTTAGAGCTAGGATCCTAAAATCCAATGGTTCAAATTCCAAATTCCAGGATCATGGACAGGTCCCTTTCCTTTTCAGAGAAATAAAAGATTTGGCCTAGATAAGTCCTAGAGATCCCTTCTAAGCTCCAAAGCCTACAGAACAGTCAGGATCCAGGGGTGCCTTGCATTTCCCACCCCCTGCTCATTCAAGGGCCAAGTTTCATCTTGCCACAGTGATGCATCTCATAAAGGAAGGATGGGTCAGTTTTACAAACACCCATGGGCTGGAGCACTTTATAGGACCCATGATTAGGATATGGGTGTAGCTCCCTGCTGTGCCCCAGATTGGGATCTCCCTCAAGCCAAGCTTGGTGACACTCCCAAAGAAGGTAGCCATCACCTTTCCACTGTGAGTGGTAGGGATACTTGCTCCAAGTCTCTACTTAAAAAACACCAGCTCCAAGTATGATTTTGTCCAGGACAGTAGAAAAAATAGAGGCTCAGTATATAAAGTCCTGGGCCTAAAGTCAGGAAGCCCTAGGTTCAAATCTGGCCTCAGACTCTCACTAGCTTTAAAAGTCACTTCACCCTGTGTGCCTCAGTTTCCTCATCTATAAAGTGAACTGGAGAAGGAAATGGCAGTATTTTTGCCAGGAAAATCCTAGATAGGGTCCAAAGAGTGAAAACCTTACTAAAAATAATAAAACAACAATATTATTCTGATAGAAGCATGAGCTGAGAGCCCCCAGTGAGAGATGCCAGAGAGATCCCAACCTAGTGAACAGATCCCTGGCCTGACATCCTATGTTCTAAAGGCTCCCTCAACTCGGATAGTCTGTGGTCTAAGATCTTTTTCTATTGATATTATCTTGTTCTGAGCCTCAGTTTTCCAGTTTGTAAAATGAAAGACCTGACCTGATTACTTCTAGCTCTGGGTCACCCTGAACAGAGACAGTCATGCTCTAAAGGCCAGGACCCAGGGATACCATCCCTCTCCCCTGGCCTGCCTGTGACCTACAAACTACCTCCATGGATCATCCTCCAACTGACTGGACCAAAGAAGGATCTTGAGAAGTAAATAACCGTGGATCCACTAAGTCAGGATGGTACACCAGACAGAGTACAAAAAGGCTTCCTTTCAAATGAGGTTCAAGATTTTATAAATACTGCTTCTCGCTCTCGCTCTCTCTCTCTCTCTCAATCTCTCTCTCTCTGTCATATATCTATAATAAAAGCATCCTAGTTCCTGGCAAGCAGACCCAGAAGGTTCCAGAAAGTCTCTCCTTTTTGTCCTTTCTACTTCACCTTTCTATCAAAAAGATAAATCAAAATTAATAATAAAATAGTGACAAAATGTTTACTTCTCTCTCTCCCTTCCCCTTTTCTGGAGAAGAGGGGGTATGAAGAGCATTCCTTAAAAGCTAAAACTTCAAAAGTCTTGCCTTTGTCACTGAGAATCAACTCGGGGGAGAGGAAGAAATAGTTCTGCAATGCAATGAAGAAGCATTCAGATAAATAGTTTTTAAAAATAAAACACAGTTTAGAGAATAATAAAACACAGATTTTCTTTCTCCCCCCCCCCCCCACCCTGGGAAGCTTGGCCCCAAGGAGGAATAGTTGGAAGGGGAGGGACCTGGATACCAGCAAAAGGTACTCCCCACCCCCCCATTTTCTGCAATGACAAGACACTGTCAAACCAAAAAGGGTCACCCTATGGTTCAGGATGTCAGAGCTGGGGGGGGGGGGGGGGCGGGGGGACCCAACAAAGGGAAGGTAGAATGTGGTGGCAACACTGGACGTTGATCTATTATTGATATGTGGATGTAGAATAATGTTATCTAAGGGATGGATCTCCCTCCATCCCAATTAAAGACTGTAGCCAGGGCAGTATAATGAAAAGAACACTGGATTGGGAGACTGAGATCTCCCTTATACTGTGTGTCCTTGGGCAAGTAATTTAACCTCAATGAACCACAATTTCCTGCTTTGTAAAATGTGGGCAAGAAGTTGTCAAAATGGAATGCCCCAACCAGATTAATCAAGGAAATTAATTAACTCAGTAACTGGGAAATTAATTGAGTGATTGGTAGATGTTTGGTAATAGTAATAATAGTAAATATGGTAAATATTTGGTATTTGGTATATGGTAAAAATGGTAAATAAAAATACAGCACGATGCAGATAATATTAATTTGTGGGTTTCTAAGTGAGCTAAGTAAGGAGATACCCACATTGCTTCTTCTGAGTTTCAGTTCTAACTACGGTTATCTTGTATCTACTTTGAAAATATTCTGTCTATATTGTATCTTCCTGTGGATGGTAGAAGCTCCTTGAGGACAGGGGCCTGGCTTTTGTCTCTGTACTCCTTGAACCTAGTACTAATGTTTTCATTTCTTTTCTCATTTACAAATTTCTATTCTGTTTGTTTGGTTTTTGTTTGTTTGTTTGTTTTTTTAGTTTTTGCAAGGCAAGGGGGTTAAGTGGCTTGCCCAAGGCCACATGGCTAGGTAATTATTAAGTGTCTGAGACCGGATTTGAACTCAGGTACTCCTGACTCTAGGGCCGGTGCTCTATCCACTGCGCCACCTAGCCACCCCTACAAATTTCTATTCTGAACTTAACAAACATCAAATAAAATGGGCGCTGATTGATTTTTTTTCCCCCAAGAAAGAAAGGGACGCAGGGAGCAAGGTACTGATGTGTCCAAGGCAATCCACAGGGCCAGGATTTGAATTAGACATTGGACCTCTAAAATCCAGAGCTCTTTTAGCGATGCCTTGCTGTTTCTGCACGCTCTCATCATGTTATCATCCTAGATTTAGAGCAGAAAGAGATCTTAAAGATCACCTCTTGGTCCAACCCCAGCTCATCCTCTCCCATTGTACAGATACAAAACCCAGGGTCCAGATAGATCGACTGTCTTGTCCAGGATCCAACTAGCAATGAGTGGCAGAGCCAGGAGGCAAACCCATGTCCTCCGATTCTGAATCTCAGGCTCAAGCTTCTCATCATTTCAAGATAATATTCCTCTCTAAGCTCTCTCTTGGGAATGTTATCTACGCAATAATAATATTAATGACAATTATTGCTCGAACCTACACAAAGCATCCACAAATACAAGAAAATCGGGGTATCATCCAGACCTCTCAGATTTCTGGAGAGGGGCCTGCCCTCAACCTGGAAGAAAAATGCCAGATACCAGCTGTGGGGATAGGAGAAGTGGACCAGGTCCCCTTTCTCCCAACATCTAGTACATTTCAGGCTTTGGGGTATGTGGGGAGGTCGGAGTCTAAGTGCACTAGTATCAAGGAGCAAGAGCAAGGAGGCGCCTACCATGGGGAGGGAGGGATGGGATTACAGGCCCCAGGAGATAATGGACTCGAGGGAGAGGCAGCCCCTTGTGCTGAGGACCAGGGAACAAAGCACCAACGAAAGGATGGATTAAACCTCTCTACTCCTGCCTGCTTCCAACGGCAAAGAGGAAAGAGAAGAAATGTTCTAGACACAAAGGCAGGGGGGCCCATTTGTGCAAAGAAGCCGAGAACAGAAAGGAATGGAAGAGAGAAAGGAGATAGTTTTTTTTTTCCTTCTGCTCTGTTCCCAGATCAAAAAAAAAAAAGTCCTTTCAAAAGGGGAGATTATGGGGAAGCAGGCAGGGTCTGGTCCCTGCCTCCCCTTTTCTCCTTCCCCAGGTCCCTCCCCACCTTCAAGGCCAAGTCCCAAAGTCAGGGACCAATAACCAAAAGCAAGGTGGGGTGTGTCCACTAGAATTGAAACTGTGACTGAGAAGACAGAGATGGGGGCAGGAGGTAGGGAGAATGGTGGTAACTGCAGGTTCTCAGATCCTTAACTCATCAGGTCTGAATGAGCTGTGTGTCCACCCACCTCCTCATCAATGGGCCATTTTTCTAAGTCTGAACTCCTCCCCAACCAAGTAGAAGTTTTTGGGGGGGTGGGGGTGCACAAGGCTGGGGAGTTCCTCATGTCTTTCTCAGGATCCCTCTTAGTCCAAAAGCTAACTGTCTTCTGCCCAGCCCTGGCAATGCCGCCACCCAGAACAGCCACCTAAACCCAATCTTCCTTCTCCCCATGTTGAAAAACTGGACTAGTTTACAACTTTAGGGTCTAGAATCCTTTTGGCGCCAGGTCGAAGAAAAGGAAGAGAGGAAAAAATTCATAATTCCTTGTCAATACATGTATGATGACTTACTTGTGTTCTGGATCCAAAGCTACACGGTGAGTGCAGAGGGTCCAAACTCTGCCCAATAACGGCCTGAGGTGTCAGTTCTGGGCAAGCCCTGGGAGACCATACCAAAGGTATGCTACCTGTTCAGATCTTTTGACTCAATACCACTAATTGCCATTTATCCCCGGGGAGGTCAGAAGAAGGACAAATGGTCCTATCTATACCAAAACGTCCCGGTCAGCACCTTCTGCGGTACCAAATGACAGGAAACCAAGTGGGTGCCCGTGACAGGGGAAACAGCTGAACAAACTCTGGTATTAGATGGTACATTGGCAGGTCATAAATAACAAAGGTGAGAGATTCGGAAAAAACACAGGCCGATTCATATGAACCGACGCAAAGTCAAAGCAAGAATGGGGAGCATGATCAATGTGGGGATCACAACAACAATAAGAAAAGAATATGAAAAGGAAGTCGAAAGCTGAATAATCTTGGTCCAGGAGAACGGATAAAACACACGTCCACAGGATTTGGAGAAAGAATGATCACAAGGACAGCATTATTCAACCTAGATGAGGTCATTTATCAATTGCTCTCATTTTTTTGTTTCTTTTTTTCTCATGTTTTTCTTTGAGGGAAATGAGAAACATTAAACAGAAATGATTGTAATATGATTACAAAAGGCACAAAATATAATGTCTTCTAAAAAATTAACAATAATATAACAATCCCTAGAATTGATAACTCTGGTTTCAAGGAAGAAATTCTCTGATCCAGATTCAGAATGCTGGTTCTCATTTGCTTCTTCGGGTACATCCCTACCTGCATCCTTGGCCCCACCCTGCTTTAATTGTTCTAAAGCTAGCTTCACTGTATTTTGGTTGAGTTGAAGAAACCCTGGGCATCATTTCCTCTCCCTAGGTCTTTTTTCTCATCTTTAAAATAAGGAAGTTGGCAAGTTTGGCCCCTAAGATGAGATAAGTAAACATATCTCCCCATTTCTTTGTGGGGGTGTGGGACTATGGCTATGGATCACTGCAAAATCTCTTAAGACTACCTAACATGTTAGTTTCATTTGTTGAAATGCTTTTTTTATTCTTTTTTTCTCTCCATTATTTATTTCCTTTTTAAATTTTATTCCAAGATAGATCTTGGGATGATGTAAAAACAATTATTTTAATCCAGTACATGGATACATCCCCAAAAGAGTTAGGACTGATATCTCTGAGGGGTCATCCAATTCTATGGGATGCTTAGATCCCAAGCATGACGGCCGCCCAGCATTAGAAAGAAGAATGGCAATGGTTCCGGGTAGTTCAGGAGCAGGTCAAAGTAGGGCAAGGACAAGGAGCCTGGGCCCACCTCTCACAGTGTCCAGGGCCAGCAGAGAAAGTAGGGAGAGGTTCAAGCCTTTTCCATTCTCAATCTCACTTCCTCACACCCTCTTGGGGGGGAAGAGGGTGTGAATGATGCCATGGATGTCTTAAAGTGGCAGTGAAGGAAAAACTGATTGTTCCCACCTTTCAGACCCAGGCTTCCTCCTCAGGAAAAGGAACATACTACTACTATTCACCACCTGCCCAGGTCCAGTAGTGTGTGATGGGAAGGATGGGCCAAAGACTGGTCTTGTAGAACAAGAGCCAACATTCGACATACACATGTACATACACATGAGAATATGCAATCAACACTTGCAGGTGCTTAAACAAACATACATATTTCCTCATACATTCCATCACACACACATACCCTCACATACATGTTTGCATACACTCACAGGAGGAGCGGGTACTTCCTGAAAGGCTACCATTCAGTGTTGAACAAGGAAGTTGCCCATCTGCTCTCCCCCGTTTGAAAAGAGGATGATGAGTGGGTCAGATAGAATGTATTCATACACCCCTGACTCCCTTTCTAACACAGAAGGCCCACTCCTTTAGAGGGGATCCTCTGCAGTCCCATCCAGGGTAAAGAACTCATCTGCCGAGCTCCCTACCTATTTGAGATGAGAAGACTGTCTCCAAGAATTCCATTCTCACAGTTCTGGAACAAACCACCTGAGATCAGGTCAGAAAAATCTGAAGAGGGAAGAAAGTACACCTGAGACCCAGTATCCATCCTGCAAGTTGGTCCTTCTCATCCCTCTGCAAATGTCCTCCTCCTTTGAAATTCACATCTCTAGCTCAATGAAGGGTCCCTTTTAAAGTCAGCTTTCCCTCCCTGGTCCTGTCTGATCTGAAACTCAGGATGCTTCAAGGTTGCTAGCTCAGAATGAGACCCTAGAGAACACTTTCCATGCCCTAGATTGCTGCCCTCTCCACACAGGACTTTCTGAAGACCCAAGAAATCTCTCTTCTCCCCTTTCCACACAAGAACCCCACTTCCATTTGATCTCCTAAACACTCCCTCTTAAATCACCATTTCTAAAAAGCATGTAAAATTTATAAAAAACAGAGATATTAGCAATTATTAGTAACCCCCTTACTTTTCAAAGGAGGAAACTGAGGTCCAATGAGATCACCAAACTACTAAGTAACAGAGTCAAGTTCTAAAATCCAAGTCTCAGGTCTCCAAATTCAGGGTTCCTTCTTCAGTGCCATCCTTACCACTGAGCAATGTTGAAAATATTTTGACTCTTTGCATAAATGATACAAATTCCTACAACAAAGACAGAGGAGGAAAAGAAAACCTTTCTTGGTCAGAAGAAATCCAAGACCCCCTCTATCTTCCTTTTCTATCAAGGAAAATTCCTCTCCAATGAATAGTGAGAAAATAAGATTTCAAAATCCCTTTAAACACTGGATTGTGGTAGGGGTTTGGTTTATTTTTTTAAATCTTTTTGTACATGTGAGTTTTTTTAATGCAAAAACTCAGCAAGAGATCCCTCTCAAAAGGGTGTTCACATTGGTGAGAGAATGACAGCTCGGGGACAAAAACGGCATCCATGGTTAGAGGGGAATCTTCCCTGATATTCTAATCAATTTTATTTCTATCTCCATTTAGGGACCTGCCCAATGGAGACCCTCATTCATGGGAAAGCAGCCAGCCACTGTCCACCTCAACCACTGAGGATTGAGATCCATTCTCCTGAAATAGCCTCATCATCCCAAAGGAAAGGTTTGGCTCCAGGGGCTCAGGAATGGACCAAGGCTCTTTGGCTAAGCAGAAAGACAGTCAAAGGATGAGGGGGTCATCCCCACATTCCAGATGTGATCCAAGTACAGACTGACCCGATCACAATATAGAGCCTCAGCACTGAAAAGAAGAGCACATAGAAGAGAGGAGTTGGAAGAGGGGACGATGGATACTACATACAATCCAAGCAAGAATCATTAAAATCACCAATTTGTAGGATCTCAGGGCTAAAAGAAAATTTGGAGGTCATCATCACCAGCCTCCAGCCTGTCTAGCACCCATTCCTTCTCAACAACCTCTGCCATCAGTCAGAACCTTTCTTCTTTGACAAGGTGACTCCCATATCAAAAATATGATGGGGGGAGAGAGAGAGAGAGAGAGAGAGAGAGACCGAGAGAGAGAGAGAGAGAGAGAGAGAGAGAGAGAGAGAGAGAGAGAGAGAGAGAGAGAGAGAGAGAGAGAGAGAGAGAGAGAGAGAGAGAGAGAGAGAGAGAGAGAGAGAGAGAGAGAGAGAGAGATCTGGAGTCAGAGGAACTAGGGGTTAGAATTTTGATTCCAAGAAGTTCTTCCTGCCTGACCTTGAGCGAAGGGTCAAAGTCTATGAGCACTACCGCCTCTCCAGCGAGGAGGCTATAATTGCTAGTAACCTTTGGCCAAATGGTCAAAGTCCACTCTCCCTCCCTCAGAGATCTTCCATCCAGTAAAAGCCAGAGGGTAACCCTACTTGGATGGACAGTAACTCCAATTTCCAGAATCAAGGCAACCCAGGCCCAAATGCCAACCAATATCTTCACTCATCAGAAGGAGCCGCATCAGGGAAGGCCAGGTCATCCTTTCCTTAGAGAAATTCCAGACACCCCTCTTCTACCTCTCCTCTGAATTGCTTAAGTCACCCCTATGTCCCCACAGGTCTGGAGTCAGGCAGAATTCCTCCTCTTCCTCCTCCTGAGAATTCAGGGTCCTCTAGGAGTTGGTAACCTATGAAAGTCAATGAATGGATAGTATAGACCCCAGTCCAACATGAGGGTCTTCTCAAAGTGCCCAGGAAAATGAGCTGGAAGGGTTCTAGAATCGGAAAGCAATCAAAGACATCCAAATCCCTCATTTTATAAAGAAACTGAGATTTGAGGAGAGAAGGAAATTTAGCTCACGGTCACACAAGTAATAAACATACCTAGGACTTTATCTGAGGCCCTAAATAGCTGATAATTAATAACAATAATAATAACCATAACAATAATAATAACAGATAATATGTTATCCAACCACAACCAGAACTCTTGTCAAAAACATGAGATGATCTGGCATTTACACATGTAAGGTTCGCAAAGGGTTTTATATTCATTATAACATTTAGTCTTCAAAACAACCTTGTGAGTTTTACAGATGAGGAAACTGAGACTGAAAGAGAGGAAATGACTTGTCCAGAGTCACATAGCAGCAAATGTCTGAAGTGGAATTCAAATTCATGCCTTGCTATCTCCAATGGTCTGTCTACTAAATGATGCTGCCCTCCTTCATCACTGTTCCCAACCAGTCTAAGTATTTCTACCTGCCCCAGGCCCAAATTCTGAAATGATAATTAATAATAATAGTTAACAGGAACAGTTATCTTACTATGTGCAAGATAGACACTGTGCGATGCTCTTTACAATTATTAGCTCCTCTAATCTTCTCCGCAACCCTGGGGATATGATGCTGTTTATTATGCGTATTTTTACCAATGAGGAAACTGAGGTGAAAAGAGGTAAAGTGGCTTGCCCTAGGTCAAACAGTTGCCTGAAGTTTAATTTTGAATTCAGGTCTTCCTGACTCCTGATCCCGGTGTTCTACCATCTGGACCGCCTAGCTGCTCCGTTCTTGGTCCCCTCAGCTCCCACAGAATCAGCATTCTTCCAGGTTTGATGTAGTTAGAGAGATGCCCCAGACCCCATCTTTCCCTTCCTTGTATGTGTGTGCATTACATGTTAGAGTATTTTTAACACATGTAATTGAATGTGTGATAGTGGCTGCCCACCTAGATGATGTGCCACCAATTGCAAAGTGGTCCCCTTCTGTAGTAACATCACATCAGACAGGAATGATGGTCTCAGACCAGAATCATTCTCAGGGCCAGGGCCACCTCCCCATAAGACTGGGTCTTCATGAGTTTAAGCCGATCCCAAAACTTCCATTATCACAGACCAAGGGTTCAGAAGAAGAGGGGAAATCAGGTACTTTGTTAAGTCATTATTTCCCTTCCGCGTCAAGGAAGCCGCCTTCCCTTCTTTTGAACGTTCTGTGTAAAACTGGACCCTGCTCAGCAAGGAGGACCGGAGACCTTCCCCTTGCCACTGAGTAGAGCACAGGCCCCCTAAAAGCAGGTGAGAGAGAGTGCCATTCCAAGCTCATTAATTCCCCCCACATTTCCAGAAGGCGGAAGGTGAAATTCAGATCTACCATGCACCCACCACTGTACACACAATTACACATGTTAAAATACTCTAACATGCAACATACATACAGGTAAAAGGGGGAAAGGTAAGGAGGGGCACCTCTCTAACCACACTGAACCTGGAAGAATGTCGATTCAATGGGAGATACGGGGGGACAGGGAGAAGAAATGGTGCCAACTGGCACCTGGTACCTCTGCCATCTTAGAGGAGAATCAGTTTTGATTCCGCCATTTTCCAAGAAACTGGGCCACTTGTTCCTTTGCAGAATATGGTACCCCTCCAGAATCCCTTTGGTACCACCAGGAACACCCATCCTTACCCTGGCAAAGCTCAGTCTGGTTAGTTTGGCTAAGTCAATCAGTCCTTGCTCTTGTCTGGTCCAAAGACCCACTGCCATCAAGATCCTTCCCCTCTTCTTCCCAAATTCATAACTGCTTCCCTTCTTTGCCTGAAACAAACCCCACTCCTTGAATACCCCTCCCCCCCAAATAAGCCTCTGTACAAGTGGGAAGAAAGAGGTGGAAGACGACACTTGGTAGAGATAAGGAGCAAAGCTCCCCCTAAAAATGGCAACATTTTGCCCCTAGGGTTCCAGCCAGATGTCAAAATGATGCACAACCATCAGCCCACATCTGGATGCTAAACATGCAGCTGTCAGAGAATCTCTGAGAAGATAGCTTGAGCAGGAGAGGAGAAAGAGGTTAGGTTGGGTAGCAATCTGCTTAAAGGCATGAACCCTGTTTGCTTCTGGCCAGATGTTAACTAGGCCAGAAGACCTCAGTGAGGAGAGGACCGGGCTGGAAGGACACAGTGAGAAGAAAGATAACAAATATACTAAGGCTGGGCCACAGAGAAATAAGGTAGGGAGGTCTCAGAAAGAAGGTATGGCAGGGGGGGATTATATATCCCAAGAGCTGAGATGGACAGGGAGGTGAAGGAAATGGGGTCATGCAGCCAGGCAGACAGTGGCGAGACGACGGGATTGGAAGCTTCAGATCGGCTGAGATCACACAAATCCTCAGCACAAGTATCTCCCTACCCTCACTCCAAGCAGGCGCTGCCCATGACCAAATAGGCTAAAGAACCTGGCTTGGGGACCCTAGAAGGATGTGGGTGCCACTGAACTTCTCCTTTATTAATGTTTTCTGTAGTCCAAAAGTCAAAGGGCTTTGGCCTGACACTCGGGGTCCTTCTCCCCACCTTCTAACAAGAATAACCTCCCCTTTCTCCCTCTCTCCCCGGCTCTGAATCCCCACCTGATGGGTGGTCTATATGACTGCCTGGCTCAGACTCATCATTTGCCTTGTGCCACCATCCTCTCTACACCCCCACTCCACAAACACATAAATTCCCTCTTCTGGACCCTCACAGCAAGGAAAATGGTGGGGCATCAGCTACCAAGAGTCACCTGATTTCAATGTCCCAGTCATTATGGGGGACAGGAAGAGCCCCAGATTCTTTCTCAGTGGTCAGAGCAGAGCACCCCATTGTATAGAGCTAGCTCTAAGGAACAGAGAAGAACAGGATAGAAAACAGCTGGCGGCCCCCCAACCCTCTGTGCAGGTCATCTAACCCCCATAACCACACAGCTCCCAATAATTTATCTAAGTACTAGGACCAAACATTTAGAATTGGAAAGAACCACAGAACCCATTGAGTTTAACTCCCTCATTTTCCAAGAGAGGAAACTGAGGCATAGGGCTGTTAAGACATTCAAGCTCTAAGAGTGATTTAGTAGAAACAGCCCCAGATTTAAATGCAGGTAATATGGATTCAATCCCAGCTTGGCTCTTTACTAGCAATGAGACTTTACAGGCCATTTGATGTCTCCAGCCTCAGTTTCCTCCCTCTGTAAAATGACAAGGCTAGACTCAATGGTTTCTAGCCCCAAATCCTGAAAGCCTAAATTCTGACCTCCCCCACCCCGGGACTAGGGAATTAGGGAAGTAAAAAGACAGGGTAGGGACACCACACCTCATCTCCTGCCTCCAGAGATACCTTTTCCCACCTCACTCATTCAAACCCTCTTTCTTCCAGCTTCCCACCAAGAACCATCATCTGGCATTCTCCACAGATACCCCCTCTCCCACTCTGTCCAGAGAACTTGGGGGGCAGGAAGCAGCTGGCAGCAAAGAATAGTCATTGTCCCATCACCCCAGATGAGTAGGAGGCAATGAGGACATTGCGGCCAGGCCCTTGGAGACAGCACCCTGATGTTTCTCATCATTGCCCACCAGTCCCTGGTTGAGCTAAGACTGGATTCCTAGACTCTGAGGAGGGCTGGGGCCAGGGGGGGGGGGGGGGCATGGGAGGGGGAGAAGGGGAAGATCACTTCAATTAGAAGATAACCCTCCTGAGGTAGCCAGCAAGTCCTCGGCGACATCTCAGCCCCCTGAGCCACCAGTACCATTTGTGATCGGCCAGACCGAGCAAACTGTACCACGGGCACGTCCCTATCTTTGTCTAAATACCAGTGTTCCCTCGGCCAGGCGGGCACGCACAGGAAATGCATTTCACAGCAGGCAAAAATGTAATTCAGGAAACACTGCCACATACTTATTACCTATATGCAGGTACAATGGAACACGGAAACCAGAAGAGAATATTTATTTCTCTCCCCTTGGCTTCCTTAGAGATGCTTAGAGATGGGCTTGGCCGTTGCTCCAAGTAGCTGGCTGGCTACTGTCAAAGTCTAGAGGTGCCCAGGTGTTTACCTGCCCCATGGCCATCGTCCCCAATCCCCCAAACCCTTCCCCATGCCATTAACTACCAGGAAGATGGAAGGCTGGGCTATTTGGCCAGGCCTTCATCTAATTCTCCAGGTTGCTGAAGAACCAAAGTCTCAGCCAACCAGCCAGCATCAGGGACTGGAACAAGTTATCTGCCCTTACCATCTTAATGAATGACCAGAGCGAGGTGTGGAGGTCAGTGGTAAGAGGAACAGCTCAAGCAAGGATGGGGTGTCAGAGCAAAAAGGTCCCTCCATGCACCCGAGAGACAGTCCCCTGCCCCACCCTCAGCTATTTGGGGGGTCTCCGAACTAGGTTATTATGGGTCTATCTCTCTATTTCATAACTCAAAGTGACAATGATACCCCCTAAATATTCAAAAGTCAACTCCACCTCGCCCTGCTTCCACAGGGAGTCAGGTCTTTCTGTGTCTCTTTTGTCTCAGGATAGCGAAGCCACAACTTCCCGTCGGCCTCCCCAGCGGATGGCCCGCAACCCCAAGCGGGACCACGGAAGTCCTGTCTCTTCACTGTGGCCGGGGTGGGGGATGCAGAGAGAACCTATCACCTGGGGCTGCTGAAAGCTCCAAACAGCCCCCTGAGGACCCATCAGGGACGTCAGAGCTCCCTAAAAAGACTGCCGATCTCCGGACAAGGCAAACCCCTGCCTCCAATCTGACAATTGATTTTTAATTTGGGTACAATTATCAAGCGTGGATTACTGTAACGAAGGCAAATTGCTCACACCGTACAATATTAGCTTGATCCCGCGAGCCAAGCCCACATGTTTTCGGGATTATATCTTTTTATTTCTAATTTGTCACAGCTGGGAAACCTTCGCACACACATTTTAAAAGATCGAGGAAACTCAGCCCCCTGTTCCTACACCCCCCCACCACCACCACTGGCCCTGCCCCTAGAAATACGGTGACCTCTGTCACTCCTCAGCTGGAAAGAAGGCAGCAGACCCCAAGAGGAGAAAAAAACCGGGACCTTAGCTAGCAGAAATAGAAAACCGACCAAGAATCCATCTAGCTGAAGCTAACCGGGCCATACCGTGGCAGCTGGAGCTAGGGCCAAAGGCAAGGGAGAGCTTTGGGGTTTCTCTGCCCTACAAAGCCCCACTAACTGCACCCCCTAAAGTCTCAGCACAGGGGGGGACAGAGCGGGGAAGAATGCCACACCTAAAGGGCAGAGGCAAAAGTGAGGGGGGGGCACGTGCCAAGGCAGGCAGCCCTGAAACAGCCGACGAGGAGAGGCAGCAGAACAAGGGACCCTCCAGCCAGGAAGTCACCAGGAATTGGGAGGTGGGGGAAGAGAGTGATTCTGGGGCCTTCTTCCAAATGGCTACTTGTCTCTCTTGTAACCCAAAGTGACGTGAAGGCCTCCAAACATGGTCCGTGATTTCAGCAGCCCCTAATCCCCAAGTTTGATAGATCGTGCAGCCGACAGAGAAGTCCCGTCTCTTCCTTACTTAAGGGTCTCAGCATATGTTTGGCATTTGTGAGAACAAAAGGCCCAGCCACGCCAGCGAGCTGGGAAGGAATTGAAGCTGTAACCAAAAACTTCGGAAGAAGGGGGGAGGGAAAAAAAATCCCCCTTCCTTCTCTGCTCCCCACAGCCCGCGCCCCCTCCCAACCACTACCACTAGAAAGAGAGAGAGAGAGAGATAATAAATTCCATACGCGACAGAATTCGACCCCTCGGGAAAGCTATCGCTCTCAGCACTAGTGAGAGGGACAAAGGCAGGAGTCACCCTGGCCCCCCAACTTCTGAGCACCCAGTCAGTGGACTCACAGCTGAGCCTGGGAAACAAGGGAAGGGAAGGAATGGGCAGGAGAGAAATTGATCTGAGCTAGGGGAGAGGGGTTCGAGGATTCCTTGAAAGGGTACCTCTAAGGGGGCTACTGGGAGGGGCAGGTCTGCCCTCCCAATGTCCCCGATGATACACTGGAGTCTCCGCTCCAAAAAACCCCCAAAAGGAAACTTTCCAACCAACTTCCACTAGAGATGTCTCCAGGAAGAAAAGAAGCTAGTCGACTGGCGGGAGACAAATGGGAAATGATTTTTTTTTTAAAGACCCTGTCTCTGACTTGAATCTTTCCCCTAAGTGACTCAGAAGCAAGGGGAGAATGAGGCAGAAGTGAGGTGTGCATGTATGGGGGGATGCCCCAGGGTGCCCAGTGCACAGTTTGACTCACCTATATTTCTCCCCCTCTGTCTGTTCTTGCTAACGGCCCACACTTGTAAGCTGAACAACCAGGATCCCGACGTAAGGAGGGGAACACCCTTAGTGGATTTGGGGAGGAATCTGATATATTAGCACCGATCCTGAAGCTCAAGGAGAAGGAGAGGCAGTCGAGGAGGATCAGGATGACAACATGGGTCCAAAATCTAATAGGGAGAGATCTGCATATTCAATCCAACCCCCTTCTCAGGCTCAGCTCAATGGGGCAGGAAATGTTTCCGATCCACAGCCCTGGCCTCTCCCTCACCAACCCCCCCCCCCCAACTTCCTAGGAAGCCCCTCCATAGCTTGGGGATTTTGAACACCTCTCTCAGGTCACAGCCAGCCCACAATGGGAACATGGGTCCTCCAGGGAGATTTCAAACCTCTTTCACCCCCCCCAAAAAGACAAACCCCAAACCCCAAAATTATTAAGAATAGGAAAGTAACTTTGATGGCTGCAGAGAAGATACGGCCTCTGCGGCAGAAACTCCAGAATCACACCAAAGCCAGCTGAGGCCGGGAGGCCAGATGTCCACAAACAAATGTGCTGAATCGGAGAAGGTAGAAGGAGGGAGAAACCCAGAAAACAAGAGGGAAAAAAAAAAAACTTTCTTGGAAACCTGGTGTTGACATTATAGCCCAGTGGAAAGAAGATGAGGCTTCCCAGCTCAGGGTTTATTGGACACAGAGAGCTGAAGAAAGAGAAGGAAGGGCTGGAAACAGATGGGGGGATGCTGTCCCAAGCTCTAGGAATCCCAGAATTCAGATAACCCATTTTCCTGCCCCAAGGGGAAGATCTCCAGTAATCACATGATGTTAATTGCCAACACAGAAAGCTTTCCTTTTAGTTTTTGGGGGATATCTCAGACTGCAGAGTCATGCCTCCCTGGTTCTCAGATGCCTGTGCCCACCATTTACAGTTAAAGTCTGGGCCTGGCAAAGAAAGGACCCAGAAGGAATAAAGGTGACAGAAGGGAGAAGTTAAGACAGAAAAATGGAGAGGCAGAGAGAAAGTGGCTACAAATTGAAACAAGAAGAAAGGCTGAACTTGACCCAAAGTTCAGACTGGGAGACTGAGCAGTTCTGACCGCAGCCAATATAGGTGGTGTATACTGAATTTGAAGGGGCAAGACCTGAGAATGAATGGGGGCTGATACCTGACCTTGGGCCAGTCATTTCCCTGTTTGTAACTGTTTCCTTACGGGGAAAACGAGAGATGTAGCATTTCTAAGGTCCCTTCCAGATCTAAATTTTTTGATTCCTTCCCCTGGTACCAGTGTTCCTCTTAGCCTTTAGACCAAACCGCACCCCACCCCAATCTAAATCCCTGAACTGAAGCCAGCCTAACCCTTCTCCTTTCTCTCCCATTAAAGGTTCAGTCGACTCTAGTAGAAACTAGGTGGGGAAGGCACTGACCCTCAGGATATCCCATACCCTGGGCAGGAGGATGTCTGCCAAAGGCCTCCCAACCCAGACTGTCACCTGGCCCACAGCGATCCAAAACAGTCCAGTTCCCAGAAAGCTGCACCACCACCCCTTCCACGGCAAGGGCCAAGGGGGCTCCCCCCGCGCAAGAACCACAGCCTTGGAAGAGGAGGTCTGGCTCTCGAGAAGCGGCCCCAGGAACCCTTCGGAAACCCTTCAGGTTTCTTCCCGTTCGTCACACGCTGGCTCCCAAACAACCTTTTCCCAACCTCGCCTGGGCATTCTGAGGCTGGCCCGTGTGCGTGTGTGTGTCTGTGTGTCCGTGTGTCTGGAGTGTGTGTGTCTGGCCCCCGGCAGAGCCTGCCCGGTTGCTATGAACTCCTTCCCCAAGGGCGGATTCCCCCCCAGTCGGGAGGCTCCAGCGGAGGAGAGTCTGGGGCTGGGAGGCTGGCATGGGGAGCCTGGGCTAGGAGAAGTCCTGCAGAGCTCCGCCCGGACCCCGGGGCTCTCCGGGGGACTTTTCCACGAAGAGGGGAGGGGAGGCCTCCAGGAGCCCGAGAAACTCGGGAGGGAGGGGAGCCCCTGCCCCCCCCCGGCCCGGGTAGGAAAACTTGCGTGGAAGTTAGGGGTCCCAGGCGGCGGGGCGGGCGCCCGGGGCAGGGGAGCGTGCCGGGGGGGCGCCGGCGCTCACCTGGGGTTGCTCCGGTTCCAGTAGACGGCGTAGCGGTCGGAGATCACTTTGGCCGCGTCGTCCGTGCCCACGCGGACCCAGGCCAGGGCGAGCAGCGGCAGCAGCGCCAGCGACCCGGGCTGCAGCATGGTGCGGCTCCGCTCCGCTCCCCGCTCGGCTCGGCTCGGCTCGCGGTCTGGCCGCCGGCTCGCCGCCCTCCTCCTCCTCCTCTTCCTCCTCCTCTTCCTCCTCCTCCTCCTCCTCCGCCCCCGCCCCCGCCCGGCCGCCGCCTCCCCCCAGCTCCGAGCTCCGGGCGCCCCTGCGAGAGCTAGAAGGCGAGGGGCTCGGGCCGGCGGGCGGGGGGACTGGGAGGGGAGGGGGCGCCTCCTCCGCCCGCTCCTCGGGGCCGCCGGGCGCCGCCGCCGGGCTCCCTCGCTCCCGCGCCGCCGCCGGGCCTGGCAGCGCCCCGGGGCCCCGGCCCTTCAAGCCGGGCGCGCTGCGCGGTCCAGCCCAGGGGCCGGCCCCGTCCTAGGCGCGCCGGGGCCGGGCGGGGAGTCCGCGCTGCCGGGGCCCCCCGGGGCCGGCGGCCGGGTCCAGGCGGGTGGGGGGCGGGGGCGGGGGGGGGCGGCCGCCGGCGACAGGTGGCGACCAACCCTGCGCGCGGCCGACCCGGTCAGCTCGGGAAAGAAGTCAGGCGGAGACAAAGTTTTCGGCGCCCATGGTCTCCGGAGGGGCGGGGGAGGGGGCCTGGAGGCGGCGGCGGCGCGGGCGGAGGGGGCGCGGAGACCCCCGTCGGGCCGCCCCCGGGAAAGCTGCAGCGGCCGGCCCGGGCGGGGAGGCTCACAGCCCCCGGGGCGCTGCGCCCGGCTCGCCCATCGCCCGCTGCGCCCTCCCCGGCGGCCCCATCCTGGCGAGTCCCAGAGCCGCCCCGACCCGCGCTCCGCCTCCTTCCTCCCCTTCCTTCCCTTCCTCCTCCTCCTCCTCTCCTCCTCCTCCTCCTCCTCCTCCTCCTCCTCCTCCTCCCCCTCCCCTTCCTCCCCTTCCCCTTCCCCCTCCTCCTCCTCCTCCTCTTCCTCCCCTTCCTCCCCCTCCCGCCTGTCTCTCTTTCTTCTCCCCCTCGGCCCGGCCCGGCCCCGGCCCCCGCCCCGCCCCGGCCGGGGGCCGCCTCCCCCAGCCTCCTCCCGCCTCTTTCTCCTCCTCCCCCACCCGGCGGCGGCGGCGGCGGCGGCGGCTGCGTCCGGGGCGCAGGGAACCGAGGGGCGCGCTGGGCGCCAAGACCACAACAGGTTCGCTGGGGGCTTGGGGCGGGGGGCGACCGGCCGAGCGCCCCCTCCCCTCGGGGCCACGCCCCCTCAGGCCCCGCCCCTGCGCCCGGACCCCTCCCCTCCTCCCCCCCCACCACCCCCCGCCCCTCCCGCCCAGGGATTGGATCAAGCGCCTGGACAGGCCGGGTCCGGCCGGGGCCTGGGGGAGGGGGCGGAGGGAGGGAACCGGGCGGGAGAGCTGGGAGGGGGTGTCGGACCCCCCGCCAAGCCCCGCCCCTCCCCCTTCGCGGGGCCTGAGGATGGGAGCGGGCGCGCGGACAGGCCGAGGCCCGGCAGGGGCCTGGGGAGCGCGCGGCCGGGGGGGCGAGGGTCCTCCCGGCGCGCAAAGTTGCGCCCGCTCCTCAAGCCCCGCGAAGGGGGCTTCTCGCCCGGGCCCGGTCTCCCCCGCGGGCGGCGGCTGCACCCCGGGGCCGGACGCCCCTCCTCTCCCCTCCCCTTGGGGCCCAGCGCCTTCTGCGCCAAGGCCGCAGTGTTAGCGCCTTTGGCGCCCCCTCCCCTCCCCCCCAGACCCAGAGGCGGGGCCGGGCCGGCGGCTGCCCCTCCATCACCCCCCAGCCTGCTCGGACCCCGGCGCACACCCCCACTGGGTGCGACACCCAGCGTGGCAGGTCGGGCCCGCTCCGTCCCTGTCTCTGGGGGCACATCCTCCCGTCTCTTTCCCACCCGCCTCCCAGTCCGTTTAACTGTGCCTCTGCCCCCCTCCCCCCAGCTGGGCTCCCTAGGCTCTCATCCTCCCTCCCCATCTCGTCTCTCTGCCTCTCACCCCTTGTCTGTTTTGTCCCTCAGTCCGTCCCTTTGTGTCTCTGGCCCTTCTCTGCCTCTCATCGGGCCTCTCATCCCCTCTATGTTTCCTCCCAGCCCTTAGCTTTCTTTGTTTCCCATTCCTTCTCTCAGGATCTCTGGCCCTCATCCTCTGTGTCTCATCCCTTCTCTGTGGGTCTCATCCCTTCTCTGCCTCTGTTTCCAAATCCTCTCTTCTTTCTTCTCTGCCTCTCACACTGACTCAGTGGCATAGAAGTACAAGAATTCCCAATGAAGATGGGAAAACTTTGTCCCGGAAAGTGGAAATGACTTGCCCAATGTCACAAGAAAGAGTGTAGAGGAGCCCCATCGGCTGACTCCAAGGCCATCGTCATCATCATCATCACTCTTTTCACTACCAGATCATCTCCTCTCAACCTTGTTTCTCTGTCTTCTTCCCACCCCACCATTCCCACTATGGGTAGGACCTCTTTAGGAAGGTGCCTTTGTTTCCCTTGTACACTAGGGGCAGAAGCTTGCTCTCCCCCCACCAAACACACACACACACACACACACACACACACACACACACACACACACACACACACACACACACACACAAACAAACACACACTGGAATGGGAGAGGTGGGGAAGAGAGGAATGGAAAAAATCTATGTGATTTCCTAGTGGGAGGAGACCGTAGCCAGGGCCCAGAAGGGCATTCTGGGATATGCAATAGCCCCCCACTACAGACCACCAGGGTTGGTTCTCTCCCCCTCTTCCTCCTGTCAAAATCTATCTTAGACAGGCTGCCACTGCCAGGCAGCCTCCCTCCCTGCCTCCTTGCCTCCCCCCCTTCCCTCCCTGTCAGCAGCAAAACTATCATAAAACTGTCCACTTGTCTATCATTTGGGTTTGTTTTCATTGCCTGCAAGGGACAGAAAGCCTCAATAGCTGGGGTGGGGATGCAGCTGTAGGCTTGTCCAAGGAGGTCAATGGAATATGGAAGAAGGAGACTCTAAGGCAGACAAATGGAGTGCCCCCCACCCCAGACCCAGGAGAGAAGAGGATTCCTGAACAGGAGGCAAAGGTGGATAAAAGACCTAAAGGACAGAGTAGGGAAACATCCAAGGCTGATGGATAGAGCAGGCTGATAGGCTGATGGATAGAGCAGAGAGAAGCTAAGAAAATCTCTAGACAGAATGGGAATGGACTCTAGTTTGGTGGTGGGCAATGGTTGGTTTCCTTTATCCTTCTCCCCACATCCAAATCCATCCATCTCAGGCCCATGAATTCATCTCTCTAGCTAAACTACTGTATTCTTTATCCTATCTCCCTGTCTTTGCTCCTGCTATTTCTGTAACCTAGAATATTCTCCCTTCCCTAACTTCATCTGTTGGATTCCTACCCATTTTTTAAAGTCTGATTGAAAGACTTTAAAAGAAGCCAAGAAGCCCTCCCTCCCTGATGCCTCCTAGCCTACCCCATTCTGGGCCCTTACTGTACTTTGTCCCTCGATAATGCATGTTAACCATGTAATGTTGTATATTAGCATTATCTGTATGTCTTATTTCCCCTCCTAGACTGTGACCTCCATGAGGATATGGACCCATGTGGGGTTTTTTTAGACTTTGTATCTCCTCCATCTCTCAGCATAAGACTTTATACACAGTAGGTACTTAATAAATATCTGACTACATTGATTTGAGTTTCCCCTGGGGAGGGAAAAGGAAACTAAGGCAAATAAATCTAGGTCTGATCAAATCACCCCCCCCCCATCAAGAACCTTCATGATTTCTTTGAATAATGACCAAACTCCTTAGTCTAGCATTCAAGGTCTCTGCAGTTCAACCCTAATTTACTTCTCAATTCAGTCCTCCTGGGAAGCCTGCCCTGATCTCCTCCACCATGATCCTCAGGTTGATAATAGCCTTGAATCTCCCACAGTACTTTGCTTATCCCTCTCCGAAGGGGTCCTAAAGGGCTACAGAGACTATTCTTATTTATCAGAGTATCTTCATTGTAGCCATACAATCTAGTAACACTGTGTTTGGTTATCTGTGGATAAGTCATTTCCCACTTCAAAGACTTCAGGTACTTGGAAGACAAACTAAATTTGGGTTTCTATCCAGCACAGTGCTATGTATACATATATGGTCGGGGCTTAATAAATGTTTGTTAAATTGAATGAATGAGGGAAGAATTGAATTTAAGAATGACTGGATGATGAATCAATAAGCACTAATTAAAGCACCTATAAGCTAGGTGCTATGCCACATAGGGAGGTTTGTCTAAGGTTTGAGAACAAAGGACAGGGGCAGCTAGGTGGCGCAGTGAATAGAACCAGCCCTTGAGACAGGAGGACCTGAGTTCAAATTCAACCTCATAGATGCTTAATATTTACTAGTGGTGGAACCTTGGGCAAATCGAACAACAACACATAGTGAGGACAGCAACCCCTGCCTTCAGGGACCTTACGTGCTGGCAAACTATAGTTTTTCTAATAAATGGGGAGGGGGTGGAGCCAAGGTGGTAGAGTAATTATCATAAAGGAATAAATGGGGGCGGCTGGCAGCACAGTAGATAGAACACCAGGCCTGGAGTCAGGAGGACCCAAGTTCAAATCCAGACTCATGCACTGAATGATTACCTAGCTGTGTGATTTGGAGCAAGTCACTTAACCCCATTGCCTTGTAAAAAACCAAAGGAATGAATGAAGAAGAAATTAGAAGCCAAAATAGGAATTCTGACAAGTCAAGAGCAGAGTAGATGTCCCCTGGTGGTGAACTACAGGCATCTCTATTCCCTCCCAGGAACCAGCGGGTCCTAAATCCTAACTCTCCCAGAGTGGCGCCACCAGGAATCCACAGTTCAGTCTGTGGGACCATTCTGAAGAACAATAATAGCTAGTAATTGTATCCGCCACTTTAAGGGTTACAAAGCCCCTTCAGATCATTTTATCCTCACAACAATCCTGCAAGATAGGAGCTATGATTGTCCCCATTTTATGGAGGAGGAAATTGAGGCTGGGGGAAGTCAAGTGCTTAGCAGACGTTACATAGCTAGTAAGTATCTAAATCAAAATTTGAATTCAGGTCTTCCTGACTCTAGGTCTCCACTGCACTGCCTAGATTCAACCTTCTGGCTTCTTCTGCCATTCCCCATTGTTCCCCAAGCCCCATAAATAGTGATATAGTCTCTGATCCTAAACTTTCCCAGTCCTAGGGTTTTATCAATAAATGTAAGGAGAGCATTGATGGGTCTGTGATGGCAAGATGACTCTGAGGAGTTCGATAATCCTAGAATATCAGCAACGACTTGAAGAGATGTCCACAGATTGTCAGAATGAGAAGAGAGTTTAGGAATCTTCCAGTCCAACACCCTAATTATACAGATGGAACATAGTTGACAGTAAATTAGTGACCGAGCTAGAGCTCCAACCGAGGCTTCCAGCTCCCAGTCTTGGGTCCCATCTGCCATAAAGACCTACAGAAAGGGCCAGAGAGCTAGCTCCCCTAGGACCCTGGTGTTAATAAGGCCCAGAATCTGACCGCAGGCAACCCTTCTGTCTGCCCCTGGGCTAGCTAGTCTGATTGATAGAGGACACCAGGATGGCACCAGGTGAAGACACAGGTACGTGAGGCTGCCCAGGCTGAAACAGGGGAGTCAGAGGGGCAGCATTATCTGGGGGTCAGGAAGAACAGGCCTGGCTCTGACTTGGGAAAAGGTCAAGGTTTGGGTGGCTGCCACAGGACCCCGGACTCCCAAAAAGCAGCTCTGCATCTCCCCATCACCAAAGCACATAGCCCCCTTCCTGCCCACACTCACACTCAAAGGGGGTGGGGGGGGAGACCTCTGCTGCTCAAGAAAGCCACGGGTGAAGCAAAGGGCTCCTTGCCAAGTTCTGGGTGTGCGGAGCTAGGAGGGGGCAGCTGCAGGGGCAGGGAAGGGGGGACGGAGGAGACAAGAAGAGAGACAAGTCCATTAACCAGCAGGGATGTCAGGAAGCCAGAAGTAACCACAGCTGCATTACCCAGCATAGGTCCTTCCCCCACGGCCTGGTCTCCACTCTCCCCACTGGCCTCCCACAGACTGGGGTGGGGGTGGGGGAGATACCAGAAGGGACTGAGGCTTGGCCCTAATGGACTCTTTCTGAACAGACTCATAGCCCTTCACTGGCCAGCAACAAGATTAACCCCTTCAGAGCCAAACCCTTGGGAATTTCCATAAGATCATAGAATTTAGAGTTGGGAGAAGGGTCAGAATACAGAATACAAGACTGGCAGGGTCCTAAGGACACAGAGTGTCAGAACTGGGAGGGCATCTAGAACCCAGAATATCAAAGCTAGGAGGACACTTAGAACATAGGATGTCAAAGTTGAGCAAGGCTGGGGCAGCTAAGTAGTGCAATGGATAGAACACGGACCCTGGAGTCAGGAAGACCTGAGTTCAAATTTGACCTTAGACACTTAATAATAATTGCCTAGCTTTATGACTCTGGGCAAGTCACTTAATCCATTGCCATAAATAAATTTAAAAAAAAAAAAACAAAGTTTTTTAAAAAAACAGATGTCAGAGCTGGGATGGCCCTTAAAACCCAGGATGTCAAAGTTGGGAGGGCCCTTAGAACATAAGATGTCATTGCTGGGAGGACCTTAGAACACAGAATGTCAGGAAGGCTCTTAAAACACAGGATGTCAGAGTTATTTTTATATTTTATATAAAATAATATATTAATATTTTAAGTTATCTTATTTTTACAACTGAGGAAACTGTGATTCAGAAAGGGCAGTGATGTTCCTATGGTCACACAAATACAGGCCAATATTTGAGCTTAAATCTTTGAGTATGTCCATTTTGTCATCTCAGGCTAACAGACCTAACCTAACCTAACAGAGGCAGGGAGAGTATCATCCTGCCTATTTCACAAAAGGAAACAACGAAGTCCCAGAGAGAGAGAGAAAGAATCATCTTATTTTGCCTCCAAGAACCTGAACAACTTTATGTTTCTGGGGGGGGGGGGAGGTGGGGGTAAAAGGCAATAACTCAAAAGAAGGTTTCTGATACAGAGTGCTGACTACTTAGAACCTAGGACACTTAAGTGGAACTAGCTAAATACCTAGTGTTCTAGGCCTAGAGTAAGGAAGGCACTAGCTATGTGACCTTGGAAACTTCTGTGTACCTCAGTTTCCTCACCTATAAAATGAGGATAATCAAAGTACCTACATCCCAGGGCTGTGAGTTATTTGTAAATCCTTAGTGTCTGACACAGAATACGAGTTTTATCGTCATCCTGCCTTATCAAAGCCCCTGCCTGTGCTTGGTAGGAGAGGGTTTTGGAGTATGGGGGGGGGGGCTCTTTTCTCTCACTTCTCTCCCCCTCCTCTGCTTCCCACCCCCCAAAACCAGCCCACCAGAGAGAATGTGAAGGTGTTTTCTCACCACCTCTGCCAGAGTTCCTATCCAGGTCCTAGTCCTGGATAGTGGAGGCCCCCAGAGCTGCTTCCATGCCCCAGGATTAGGACAGCGCAGGTGGACTCGGGGAGTCCAGAAGCCAGAGCAGTCTGAGGCTGGTTTTACAGTAGGTCCCAAGGGTCCCCCCCCCAAACAGATGCCTTTTTCAAAGTCAGGGGAAGTAAAGACTGTTGGTTTTCTGCCCCTTCCAAGTCTATTAAAGGAGCTTATTAAATGATCCCCCTGAGTTTTAGGTGAGGTGGGTAGAAGGAGATTGAGATGTTCACGCTCTGAATAGAAGAGATGAGATGGACCGTGTTGGGAAGGAGGGGGCACCAAGGGAAAACTTCACCCTGAAACACTTGCCTCAGTTTGTCTGTTTGCCAGAGTGGATGATATTAGACTCCAAGACTTTCCTTCCCTATGTGTCTGCTCCCCACCATAGTTTATGCCCCCACCTAGGTGTCTGCTGCCATTACTAGACTTGTCCTAGACACTCTGCCCTCCCCACTCACGATGGCAACTTTAGTTTAGAGAGGACAAGCCTCCCAGTCTACGCGAGGCAATAAGGGTCTTTTCTAAGACTTGACAATGTTGTTGAAGAATAATACAAAGCTAGTCTTGTTTTCTCTAAAGGCCAGAGCAAGGTACTAGATCATCCTTTCCTTAGTTTCCCCACCTGTAAAATGAGAGTATTAGACTAGAAGCTTCTAAGATCTTATCTAGCCTCGATATTTTATGCTCTAAGGGGATTTTCTGCTCTGAAATTGTATTTCTGTGTGATAAGGGTCTTCTCAGTTCTGACATTCCATGTTCCATGTTCTAACTACCATCCATTTCTAATTGTCTTTGTTCTTTGATTGAAATGTGAATCAAGGCCTGGCCAGGGGGCAGACTCACCTGGTCCTCGAGCACCCCCTGGTGGTGGAGAGAGGCGCTCTATACACAGAACTCAGATTTCAATCCCAGAGACCTGGGGAAAGGATGAGACTACAAAGAAAGGACATTAGGGTCTCTTAGAACACAGAATGTCAGAGCTATGAAGACCCTTAGAACACAGAGTGTCAGAGCTGGAAGAACCCTTAGAACACAGGATATCAGGGCCTCGGAATCTAGAACGTCAGAGCTGAGAAGACCTCAAGACACAGAATGTCAGAGCTGGGAGGACCCTTCGAAAACAGCGTGTGAAAGCTGAGAGGGGGCCCTTAGGACATAGAATATCAGACTTGGACTGACCCTTAGAACAGTGTCAAAATTAGGAAGGGCTTTAGAAACCAGAATTTCAGAGCCAGACAGTAACCTCAGAGATCACTTAACCCAGCTCTTTCATCTTACAGAGCAAGAATTGAGGTCCATAAAAGGTAAGGGCTTTTCTCAAAGTTGAACATTCTCTTAGGATAGCAATGGAATTGAACTGTTGTTGGATCATATTGCAGAAGGCATAGTGAACAGGGGAAACTGGGAATCCTAGAGTCTCTGGGAGTTCCCCTGTTTGGGATGGTACCATTGGAAAACCCAAAATGGCCAGGGGGTGACCTATTTAGGACCTACCTTTGGGGTGGGTTCCATCCAGTGCCCTCCCCAAGGGTCAAGGGGCAAAGAGGGAAACTCCCAGAGGACTTCATTAAGGCTGCTCAGTTGGCAGGACAACCTATCATGGAATCATTAAAACTCAAAGAAAAGGGGGAAAAATACCAGGCAGTTTTGTGTGTCCAGGAGGGCCCTGCAATCGCCTCATCTAAATATAACAGCATCATGTTTGCCGGGGATAGGGAGCGTCCCCTGGGCCGTCATTACACTTCCCGGGCTGAAGCTGGTTATAAGATACACACACACACACACACACACACACACACACACACACACACACTCAAACACACAGAGAGGCAGGAGCTCAAACAGTCACACACACACACACACACACACACACACACACACACACATCACACATTTCTAAACAACTATGTGGCACCCAGCCCACAAAGATAGTGTGGGCCCCACAAAAACACCTGGATGCATAGCTCAGCATTGCTGAGGCTCACAGGTACACATTCCTCCTGAGGTCAGGTCGCTGAGTTTTACAAGTCTCTCCTGGCTTTACTTCCCTTCACTTCACACCCCTCCCCACTACTTTCCACCCCCTATCACTCCTTTACCTGGCCCTAGGCAGCCACCATCACATCACAGGCCTGTGAGATGGGGACGGGGTTCCACCCAGGATTGGCAGAAAAAGGAACACTTGGCTGGCCTTCTCAGCAGAGGCCTCTGGGGCTCTGGCTTCCCACCCCTCCCAACTGTATTTGCCCCGGGTGCTGTTATTCCTGGCTCCACAAACTTATGCTCAGAAATGCACCACACACACACACACACACACACACACACACACACACACACACACACACAAACACACACACACACACCCTGTTCTCCACTCCACCAGTGTTAAGGCCCAGGCCATTTGTAATACTCCTCACTGTGTAGGGTTTGAGGGAGTGAGGTGATATGGTGATCTATTAGGAGGTATTGGAAGTTTTCAAAGCTATTATTCATTTATTTCTTTGCAATTCATTATCAAGCACATATCCAGAGCCTACTGTTTCCAGATTCTTGTGCTAAGTGTCAGATGCAAGATGGACACTGAGAAGAAAGAAGAGGGGATCAAAAGAAGGAGCTGAATTCAAGACCCAGATTTGCCACAAACTTGCTAAGTGAACTGAAGCAGGTCACTTCTTTCTCTTCCTTATCTATAATATGAAGAATTGAATTAAATGATCTCTGAAATCCCTCCCAGCTCTGACATCCTGTGTTCTAAGGGCCCTCCCAGATCTGACATTCTAAATTCCAAGTTCCCACCACTAACTCTGATATTCTGTGTTCTAAAGGTCTTCCAAGCTCTGATATTCGAAGAGCCCTCCCAGCTCAGACATCCTGAGTTCTAAGCTCCCCCACCCTAGCTTTGACATTCTGAATTCTAAGGATTCTCCCAGTTCTAATATTGCACATTCTAAGGACCATCCCAGCTCTGACATTCTGGGTTCTAAGGACCCTCCCAAAAGACAATGTTCTAGGAACTGTGTTTCAAGATTTCTCTTAGCTCTGATAGTCCATATTCTTCAAACTCCCGTTTCTTTTCATTGCTCCAGGCACTATAGTTCATAAACTTAGAATCATCATGATACTTTCCTCTACCTCACCCTGGATCTCTAATCATTTTCCATGTTTATTGATTCTAATAGCAAATCATCTGTCTCATCGTTCCCCTTCTGCCAGTTCCATGTTATTGTTCAGCCAGGTTCAACTCTTTATGACTTCTATTGCCCCCACTGAGGGCTAAGAGGAAGAAAGGCAAAAGTTGTGAAACTTTAAAAAGGTGTGGTTGGGTGAAAGAGAGGAGTCTACCAGTAGGCTTGTCTTTGATCCCTTTACAGTAAAAAGTATGCTAGTCTGGACTCATAGGTTCTAGGTTCAAATCCCAACTCAGTCACTTACCAGTTGTATGACCATGAATAAAACATTTCCTCTTTTTGTGTCTGTTTCCTCATCTGTGCTAGTTAGCTTTTAATATCCTTTCCACCTCTATGTCTATGATTCTTAGAAAAGTAAAAAGGGAAATATTGATCACAAGTAGACCAGTTGGGTTTCATCAAGAGCAAGTCATACCAGACTAACCTTATTTCCATTTGTGACAGGATTACTAGCTGTGTTGGAGCAGGAGATTGTTAGATTTTTTTTTAAGTGTTTGATAAAATCATGCTATTCTTGTGGAAGAGATAGAGGGATAAAGCTTAGATTATAGCTCAATTAGGTATGTTGGGAGCTGATTGAGTGGCTGGTGCCAAAGAATAGTTGTAATTAAGGGTTTGATTTGAACTTAGAAGGAGATTTCTATTGCAGTGCCCTCAGGGATCTGCACTAGGTCCTGTACTGTTGAATATTTTTATCAATGTCTCAGCTAAAGGCTTAGATAGCACCCTTTGCAAATTTTCAGATGACACAAAGCTGAAAGGGAGCGCCAACCTGTTGGAGGAGAGAGTCAGGATTGTAAAAGACCCTGACAGGCCAAATCTAATACGATTATATTTAATAGGGATAAATGTAAAGTCTTAGGTGTCAATTCATGAAATCAACTCAACAAGTGTAAGAAGGGGGAGGCATGACTAGACAGTGGGTCATCTGAGAAAAATCTGGGTAGGGTGGAGTCAACAGTAAGCTATGTCAGCCAAGAGTAAAGCTGTCCAAGGCCAAATTAATCCAGGAATTGAGTCCGGTCAGGACTAAGAAAACAATAACCCTCTTGTACCCTGCTGCTCATGACCAGATGGTATGATCTAGACTATAGGGTTCAGTCCTGGGTGCCATTTTTGGGGGCAGGGTGTTAATCATCTGGAGAGCCTCCAGAAGAGGGTGGGCATGGCAGCAAAGGATCTTAAAGACCCTTAAAGATCTGTGACATCTGGGGGACTAATTGGGAATCTTTAAACTGGGTGAGAAGATTTAGGAGGAATATTGGCTGTCTTCAAGAATTTGAAGGATTTTCCTGTAGAAGAGGGATTCTTCAGAGAATAGAATTAGAAATAAGTGGAGGAAGTTGCAAAAAGACAAATTTAGACAAAATATAAAGGAACACTTGGGGAAGCAGCATGGTGCAGTGGGAAGGATAATAGGTCTGGATTCAGAACTTGGATTTGAAACCTATGTGACCTTTGGCAAGTCCTTGAAACTCTGGTCCTCAGTTTTCTCCATCTGTAAAATGAGTGGGTTAGGTCAGATGCCCTCTAAGGTTCCTTCTGGATCTTGACTTATGATCCTATGATAATTAGAGCTATTCTCAAAGTGGAATGAAGAGAACAGGTTTTAACTTCCCTAGAGGGATTCTAGCAGTGGCTGAATAATCCCTTGTTAAGTCCACTGTAGAGGGGACCCTTGTTCAGAGCCTAGCATACTGCCTCATATGTGCTGATGATTTATTTCTTGTTGAAAGGAATACTAAAATTCCTCCTCTGTTCTGACATTCTGAGTTCTAAAGACCCTCCTAGCCTTGATATTCTGGATTCTTAGGGTCCCCCCAACTTTGATATCCAGTGTTCTAAGGGCCCTCCTAGCTCTCACATTCTGGGTTCTATGGTCCCTCCCAGTTCTGACATCCTGGGCTCTAAGGGTCCTCCCTGCTCTGACATCCTGGGTTCTAAGGGTCCTCCCTGCTCTGACATCCTGGGCTCTAAGGGTCCTCCCAGCTCTGACATCCTGGGTTTTAAGGGTCCTCCCTGCTCTGACATCCTGGGTTCTAAGGCTCCTCCCTGCTCTGACATCCTGGGTTCTAAGGGTCCTCCCTGCTCTGACATCCTGGGTTCTAAGGGTCCTCCCTGCTCTGACATCCTGGGTTCTAAGGCTCCTCCCTGCTCTGCCATCCTGGGTTCTAAGGGTCCTCCCTGCTCTGACATCCTGGGTTCTAAGGGTCCTCCCTGCTCTGACATCCTGGGTTCTAAGGCTCCTCCCTGCTCTGCCATCCTGGGTTCTAAGGGTCCTCCCTGCTCTGCCATCCTGGGTTCTAAGGGTCCTCCCTGCTCTGACATCCTGGGTTCTAAGAGTCCCCCTTGCTCTGACATTCTGAGTTCTAAGGGCTCTCCTAACTCTGACATTCATTATTCTAAGGGCATTTCCAACTTTGACATTTTCTATTCTAAGGCCCCTCTCAGCTCTGACATTTTTGTCCTAGAGGCCCTCCCAGCTCTACCATCCCTATGTCCTGAGGCTCTTCCCAGCTGTCATATTTGGTTATCTAAGAGCAGTAGAGGGGTTTTGCTTTAAATGTCCCCCCCCTTCCCTCCCACTGACAGAGGCAAAGCAGCAAGCAACGGAGTTGCCTCTGTCTGCAACTTCTCTGACACCAATAACCTCTGCCTTTGTCTTTATCTGTGACAGAAGTTCCTCTCTTTCAGGCTCATTCATGCCCCCCCTTCCTCCAGCCCACCCCTCTTGAGACAGGGCCATGCGGGAACCCCTCCTGCTGGTTCCTATGGCGACAGAGGGGCTGAGGATGTCAGCGCCCAAGGCTGTACTTTTGGTGCTTGGAGATCAAACAGTCAGGGGCAGGAGGTGCCTGGGGAGTCTATGGGAGTGCCAGTGAAAGTTAATGACTCCATCATCAGCCCAGGCTTCTTGGACAGATCCCTACCCTGGAACTGGCACCCTCTCTCTAGGATTCTAGGGACAGGGAGGCAAGTAGATGGGAGAGGATGTGGGGAAGAGGCTCTGATCAGGCAGAGTCACAGATAAACCTCCTAACCCCAGTGAGGAGGGGGGAGACTTGAGTCGGTGTGGCAAAAACCATTCAGCCCCTTCCCACCACTAATCTGTTGTTGGTACCCGCAACTACCACATTCAGATGTCCTTACTTTGGCTTCTCTCTGAAGAGGTAAATGTTTCCCAAAAGTAGAAGGCATTGGGCCTCAGTTTCCCCTAAATTAAGGAAATTAGACAAATTGGTTTAGAGCTGTCCCAGCTTTAAAGTTCCATGTTCTGAGACCCCTCCCAAAGCTGAGATCCCTGGGAAGAACAGTATATATTCATTTATTTCTTCTCTCAACAAACATTCATTAAAATGTCTATGTTGTTAACCAAATCTTTACGAAGCAGGCCAGAGACAGAATACCAGTAATAAGGTAGTGGTTTAATTACTTTCTTTGCAAGGAACTGATTTTCAAATCATAGGATGACTCCATTCCTTGGAGCTCCACCTTGCTGTGGTGGAGACAGACATTTTATACGTGATCATAAGCGGGAAGGTGGATCATAGAACAATCAGATTGGGGCTTGAGTGATCTTTCCAGAACAAGCCCACCATGCAGGTTAATACAAAGCTTACATCCAAGCAGGAGTCCTGTGGGAATGGCTGGGTTGATTGCGTAGTTTTGGGGGTGTACGATAGAGTTTATACTGATTCACTTCACTTAACACAAGCAAACACTGTTCAGGGCAGGACCTGTCATGATTAAAACAAATGACTACTTTGTTTTCACTGTTTCCCAGGCCCAGAGTCTTCCTGTGAAAAGAATCTCTGGAAACTAAATTATTATTATTAAAATCATTATACCTATCATATTAATCAATATAAAAATCGTAACTCTTGACAATGCCCAGGGTCTTAGAAAAGGTCAAAACACACAGTTGTGTGTGTGTGTAGGTATGTGCAGTTTTTTTTTATATAGATATGCGATTTCATGGATGTGGGGTAATTTCCAGTGAGAAAACTCTCTCCACCAATGGAGTCTTAGTTCTTACTTGTTTACAAAAAGCCCTTCCAGCCACTCTTTCATTTAATCTTCCCAATCTAAAGAAGAGGACAGGGGATTACTAGTCCCATTTCACTGACAAAGAAACTGAGGGTTAGTGAGGAGAGTGTCTAGAAAAATAGTCTGATACAGCATAATGCCTCAGATGGATAAGACCAGTCAGACAGAAGAAAGGTAAGCTTAAATATCCACCATGATACCCACCTCCTTCATGGGCTAGAAGCACATGGCTCAGCCAGCTTTTATCCCCTTAGAAATGGCATATTGATATATGTGTCTATCTGTATGTATATACATATGTATGTGTGTGTGTATATATGTATATTATGTTGTTTTTATTTGTTTATTTAATCCCCAAAATGTTTACAAAGCACTTTACAAATATGATCTCGTGATCCTCGCAACAACCTGGGAAGTAGTGCTATTATTAATCTCCCTTTTACAAATGAGGAAACCGAGGCTAAAAGAGAAGTGACTTGCCCAGAATCACATGGCTAGTGTCTGAAGCAGAATTGGAACACAAGTCTCTGCACTACCTAAAAAACTCAACAGTCTTTAGTTTTTTTGGGGGGGGTGGTTTTTTAGTCTTTAATCACTTCATCTACTCCTTCATTTTACAAAGAAGGAAACTGAGGCATGGTACTGGTAAGTCATTTGTACAAGGTCACACAGTCAATCAGCAGAACTGGGACTTGACCTGGGGCTCCTGAGGCTCCAGGCAGGTTCCTTCCTACCACCTCAGGGGGTCTGCTAGGGCTAGCCCTGTTGCATACCTGGCCCTTCCCTGGTGTGGTCAGAGAAGCAGGCTCTAGCTTCGTATTTGGGGAGGGGGCTTCTCTAGGCTGTTCCTGGGACTCCATGCCTCCCAGAGCCTCTTCTCCCTGTAAACTCCCTCAAGCCATGTTGTTGGGAAAAGTTAAAAGCTGGAGGTAGATTCTGTTTTTGTTCCAACCTCAGCTCCGCTCTGACCTTCAGTGGGAATAGAAAACAAGGAAAAAAGGAGGTTTATGTTAATATCGTTCCAGCCCCGCAGGGAGGGAGACGGGGAGGGGGCACCAGAACCGAAGATGAGGATTCTGCATCACAATGAGACCTGTCGGGCGCCCTCCTCTGGCCACAAGAGGATGGCATCTCTCTGTCTGCAGGGCTGAGACCATGGATGGTCGAGCAGATGGATGCTGGCGGCTGGTTGAGGCTGTCCCTTCAGCACCCCCGGATGGACAGCTCAGGGACTTGCTATCTTACTCTGCAGTTAGAGCCCAGAGAAAAGGACCTCGAAGGCTATCTAGTCCATCTCCCTCATTTTACTGATGAAGCTGATGGAGCCCAGAAAGTGACTTGGCCAAGGTCACATGGGGAGTGGGCGGCAGATGTGACCACACAGGAGAAAGACTGACCATTTAGGAAGAAAATGATGGACAGGGGGCAGCTAGGGGCGCAGTGGATAGAACACCGGACCTGGGGTCAGGAGGAACTGAATTCTCATCTGATCTCAGATACTTAATATTTACTTAGCTGTGTGACCTTGGGCAAGTCACTTAACCCCATTCCCTTGCAAAAAAACAAAAAATAAAAAAATAAAGATCAGGATTATAATTATAAAAGAAGATGATAGATGGGCTTTCTCAGACTAAGCTGAGCTTCTTTGAGGAGTCTGGAAATGAAATTCTTCTATTGAGAGAAGACAGGACTCCCATGAGTGCTCAGAACCCTGTACACACACATACAGACAGACAGACAGACAGACAGACAGACACATAAAGCAATGTGCCATTTCTAAGGGGATAAAAGCTGGCTGAGCCATGTGCTTCTAGCTCATGGAGGAGGTGGGTATCATGGTGGATATTTAATTCACAATTCCAGGGAGCAATCAACCTATATTTATTAAGTACCTACCATGTACAGGCACTTTGCTAAGGGCTGGTGAAATAAAAAGAGGACAAAACAATACAATATTATATTCATGGGGACAATGATAATGGCTCAACCTAATATAGTCCTTTGTTAATAATAATAATGGTTAGCATTTATTGAGCAGGACTTACAAATATTATTTCATTTGATTTTCACAATAACTCTGGGAAGTGCTATGATTACTCCCATTTTACAGATGAGGAAACTGAGGCTAAGTGACTTGACCAGGGTCACTCAGCTAATAAGTATCTTGAGACTGAATTAGAACTCAGGTCTTTATTCCCACCAGGAGAAAAGCAGACTTTATTAGTTGCTGCCTGTCACAGAATGTCAGCCCTGCTACTGAGTCCTTTCACCACTAACTATATATGACCTTGGACAAGTCATTTCTCTGCTTGAGGGCTGAGTTTCTTCCTGTGCAAATCAAAAATGCTCTAACCCTATTCTGGAGGTTCTAGCTGTAGCTCAGGGCTGGGGCTAAGGCTCTGTCAGAAGTCCAGTGTTCAATCCACTGCAACACCTAGCTGCCAAAAACTTGGTTTACAAACTATTTTAGATACAGTATCTCTCCTTTGATCCCATTTGCAGTAAACCTGTAAGACAGGCACTATTAAGTCCATTTTACAAATTAAGAAACTGAGTCTTTTTTTTTTTTTTAGACTTTTCAAGGCAATGGGGTTAAGTGGCTTGCTAGGTAATTATTAAGTGTCTGAGACCGGATTTGAACCCAGGTACTCCTGACTCCAGGGCCGGTTCTTTATCCACTGTGCCACCTAGCAACCCCTAAGAAACTGAGTCTTAAAGGAGTTAAAACTTAAACAACCTCCCTAACTCCAGTTGTAGCCAAAGTTTGCTGTGGACCATGAGGGCTCAGCCCCTAAGTTCAAACTATCAAGATATCTGATCTCTTACTCATTAGGAGGCAGACTTAATATCTGGGAAATGACCAAGGGCACTGCCCCTTCAGTTCCATGGTAACCGCTGGCTTCTGATCGAAGGAAGAAGACACTCAATTTGAAATCAGTCTTGAGTTCGAACTCTGCCTCTGATAATCATTGTGTGTCCTTGAACAAACTGCTTTCTTCTGTGAGCTCGAATTTCTTCTCCTATCAAATGAGGATAGTAACTTCTTATAACTAACACTGCTGATTGTCTCCCAGGGTTGGCATGAAAGGAGAACTTGTCAAAGTTTAAAGGACCTTGATAACTATGATTGCTATGTATAGCTGAGTACCCTCCCTTATTTACAAAGTTGATGCTCCTGATCCAGTGTTAGCACATCTGGTCTGAATTATGGTTTATCCTAAGAGCCTCCTCCTTCAAGCGGCCTTCCTTCATTCCTCTGGCTTGCTTTGTATTTAATATGTACATATTTGGATTTATCTGGATAAGGCTGCTTCTTCCCCAATAAAATATAAGATCCTTATGAGCAAAATTGTTTTTTTTTTTGTCTTGGAGTCCCTAGTGCCTAACACAATGTTTGACCTAAAGAAGACATTTAATAAAGGCTCATTGAATCGAATTGAATTGATTTGTGTCTCTAGTGATGGGAAAAGACAAATTCTCTGCCTCATCTCCTAAAAAAAATCAGTGCTGTGATTAAATCAGAGGGCTAGCATCAGAGACTGAGTCCTGGGCCAAGGACTAGCTACCCATCTCCTCCTGGGCATCAGCCCCATCATTTCGACCTCATTAACTCTGGCTTTTCCCCCTCCTGTTCTTCCCAGGACCCTCTAGGCTCTCATCCTGGATTTCCAAAACACCCCAAGCAACCTTATGCTAGGATGGCTTCCTAAGGAGGAGAGGGGTCTGTCATGGAGGGAGAAATAATCCAAGAAAAAGAGAAGGGGAATGGATGGAAGGAAAATCCCAGGGATGTTGCTGATGACACCTTCCCAGTCATCAAAGGGCCAGGAGTGAGTTTGCCAGAGGAAGAAGCTAAAAATATATTGGGAGAAATTTCTCATTACCGAATAAATTGGACCAAATCAGAAGTTCTCCCCTGTTTCAAACGGGTTTTATGAGCCGCCAACTTTAAAGAATGGAGTTTGCAACAGGGAAGGAGTCAAGTGCCTGGAAATCGTAATTATGGAGAAACCTAAAGATATAATTAAATCTAAGATCTGGTTCCAATCCTGAAACCAACCCCAGTGTGGTGCTGAGGCTGATGGGCTGAGCTCAGGGGAAGCAGTGGGACCAGAGGGCATGCGCTCCTCTCTAATGAACAAAGCCCACTTTGCAGTTGCCCCCACTGGACCTGACAGAGGGATCTAACTGGGGGAAATGGGGGAAAAAATATCTTCCCACCTGGGTAAAGCCAGGTTTTCTTAGCTGCTACCGTCATAGAGTACAAGGACTCCAGCTTGCAGCTGAGCCCTTGGCACCAACAGGGATTAACTATGTATGACCTTGGACAAGTCACTTCTCTGCTCTAAAGTTTAGTTTCTTCCCATGCAAATTGAAAGTACTTGCTCCATTCTAGAATCTATAGATGTAAGGTTGGGGACTGGAGCTAAAGCTCAGTCAGGGAAGTCAGAAGTTCAGATGACCTTGAAGGTTCCTACCTATCCCTACATTCAGTTTTCTAGGGTGTTTTCCAACTGTTTCTTTGTTCCAAAGACACTTCCATTCTTATTCTTTGTTCCAAGCTTTAAAGTTCCTTCCAGCTCTATTATGCCATGTTCTATGTTCTAAGGGCCCTCACTGCTCTGATATTCTCTGTCGCAAGAGCCACCCCTCCAACTCTGAGATTCATCATTCTAAGAGTTCTCTTAGCTCT
This sequence comes from Macrotis lagotis, assembly GCF_037893015.1. Taxonomy (NCBI): domain Eukaryota; kingdom Metazoa; phylum Chordata; class Mammalia; order Peramelemorphia; family Peramelidae; genus Macrotis; species Macrotis lagotis. The sequence goes on along the minus strand of NC_133666.1, from coordinate 645,095,549 downwards.
GATATCTTGTATTCTAAGGACCCAACCAGTTCTAAAATCCTGTGTTCTAAAGGCCCTCCCAGTGCTAAAATCCTGTGTTCTAAGAACCCTTCCAGCTTTGATATTCATCTTTTTAAAGGTCTTCCCAGGACTGACATCCTGTGTTCTAAGTGCCCTCCCAACTCTGACACCCTAGTTTCTAAGGGCCCTTCTGAGCTCTGACATTCTGGGTTCTGAGGACCCTCCTAGTTCTGACATTCATCATTCTAAGGGTCCTCCCAGTTCTGACATCCTGTGTTCTAAGGACCCCCCCCCCCAGGACTGACATTGCTGTTTGGAGATGCTTTGTTTGACACTCCATTCTCCAATTGAATGACCCCTGTCTTGGCCTCCTTGTACCAGTCAGATCATCCTGCCTCATCTCTGACTTCGCTGCCATTACCCCTTCCACCCCACTACCCCCCACCCTCCTAACCCTGCCCCTGCCCTTCTCCTCCTTTTTCTGACTGCATCAGCTCCTGATAAAGGCATACAGTCCCTGCACCTGTTCGCCTCGGTGGCACCTGTACTTAAGAGATCTCAATTAACTTGGATTGGGGAGCAGGGGAACAACGGAGGCAGCTGCATGGAACTGTATCAAGGCAGATCCAATCAAAGAGAAAGGAGCAGCTCTTTCTCCATCTCTGTCACCCCCCCCCCTTCCCTGGGCCCTGCCACCCCCATCTTCCCTGCCTCGGTGAAGCTCAGTTATCAAACCAGTAAAAATAAATATGTCACTCTCAGTATCACTCAATCCTCCAGGAATAGAGGCGAAGAACAGGAAAAAACTAGAAGGGAAACTCTTCAGCTTTGGTCAAGGAAAGACTGAGATTTGGAGAATGGGGGTGAGAGGCTCCTTTCCTGGCCCTACTTCCCATAATTCCTGAAGGTCAGTCAATCAATCAGTCAATATTTATTAAGCCAAGTACTGAGTTAAACTGGGGGGGGGGATGAGGAGGGGAGGGGTGAGGGGGAGAGGGGAGGGGAGGAGATACAAAAAGAGGCAAAAGACCGTCCTTGCCCTCAAGGAGCTTACAGTTTAATTGAGGAAGACAACATGCAAACAAATGTATACAATGAAAGATCTATACAGATTAAATAGGAAATAATTAGTAGAAAGAAAGCAATGGTGGGCGGCTAGGTGGCGAAGTGGATGAAGCACCGGCCTTGGAGTCAGGAGTACCTGGGTTCAAAACCGGTCTCAGACACTTAATAATGACCTAGCTGTGTGGCCTTGGGCAAGCCACTTAACCCCATTTGCCTTGCAAAAAAAAAAAAAACTAAAAAAAAAGAAAAAAAAAAGAAAGCAATGGAATGAAGAGGGGTTGGGGAAGGCTTCCTATAGAAGGTGGGATCTTACTTGGGACTTAAAGGAAGCCAGGGAGGTCAGTGAGTGAAGTGGTGAAGGGAGAACATTCCAGGCATGGGGACCAGCCAATGAAAATGCCCACTCTAGCAACTGTCTTGTTCATGAAACAGCCAGGAGGCCAGGCATCACTGGATTGAAGAACGTGTTAGGAGTAAAGGGGAAGAAGACTGGAAAGATAGAATGAGCCTTGTTTGTGAAGGCTTTGAAAGCCAGAGAGCATTTTATATTTGATCCTGGAGGTAATAGGGAGACACTTAAGTTTATTGAGTAGGGAAATGACATGATCAGACATAATTTAGGAAAATCCCCTTAGCAACTGAATGGAGAGTGGTTTGGAGTGGGGAAAGATCCTTCGCCCCCACCCCCAATAAGCTATTTCTTTTTTTTTTTTTTTTAGTTTTTTTGCAAGGCAAATGGGGTTAAGTGGCTTGCCCAAGGCCACACAGCTAGGTCATTATTAAGTGTCTGAGACCGGATTTGAACCCAGGTACTCCTGACTCCAGGGCCGGTGCTTTATCCACTGCGCCACCTAGCCGCCGCCCCCCCAATAAGGTTGCAGTAGTCCAGATATGAGGTACTATCTGCCTTGATACAGTTCCATGTAGCAGTGTCCAATGTTCTGGGGCAGATGAGGCTGCACCAGAAGAGTGGCAGTGTTGTGAGAAACAAGGGGATGTGTTTTGAGAGATGATGGCAGGCCTTGGCGATATGGGGCAGCTAGGTGGCACAGTGGATACAGCACCGGCCCTGGAGTCAGGAGGACCTGAGTTCAAATTCGACCTCAGACATTTAATAATTACCTAGCTCTGTGACTTTGGGCAAGTCACTTAACCCCATTGCCTTACAAGAAAGAAAGAAAGAAAGAAAGAAAGAAAGAAAGAAAGAAAGAAAGAAAGAAAGAAAGAAAGAAAGAAAGAAAGAGGGGCGGCTAGGTGGCATAATGGATAGAGCACTGGCCCTGATGTCAGGAGGAACAGACCTTGATGATAGAGTGGAAGAGAAAGTGAGAGACAGTGAAGAGTCCAGGATGACTCCTAGGTTGGAAGCCTGAGGAACACCTTGATCTCCTGCCCCTATCCTCAGGTCAATGAAGGAAGGGCTCAGGAAAAAAGAAAGGAGGGAACATGAGATTCAGGAATGTCTCACCTAGGCCATGGTCATAATTACTGTTGTTGGACATAGTGAAGGTGCCAGGACAGGTCAGTGGCTCATGGAAGGGCAAGAGAGGAGTCAGCCCCTTCACTTAAGTCAGCAGGCTTGTCCTTCCTTACTACTCTTGTTGGTCATCAAGGTTTATTGAGTCAAGGGTCATTCACCCAGCACTCAGTCCCAGAGGAGAAGTTGGTTCATAACCGTTCACAACCAGGCAGTCTCCAAGGACACATGGAAAGAGCTTTGACCTTGGCTACCTGGTCTCCAGATTAACACTGCCTTGCTATCTGTGTGACCGTGGGCAAATCACTTTATTTCTTTGAGTCTCCTTTCCTTCATCTATAAAATGAAAGGGTTTGGATCCCCTTCCCAGTTTTACTATCCTAAAAACATTCTAAGACTCCTTTAAGCTCTAACATTTTTATATTATCAGATCCTGCCAGCTCTGACATGCTGTATACCACATTGCAAAATCCTTCCAACTGTGATATTCTATATCCAAGCATGCCATTCATGGGCAGCAGGGTGATACAGGAATAGAGCACTAGGCCTGGAGTTAGGAAGACTCCTTTTTTTCTGAGTTCAAATCCAGCCTCAGACACGAACAAGCTGGTGACCCTGAACAAGTTATTTAACCTAGTTTGCCTCAGTTTCCTCATCTGTAAAAAAGAAGCTGGCAAAGGAAATGGCACACCAGCCTAGTGTCTTTACCAAAACCCCAAATGGGGTCGTGAAGAATCGGACACAATTGAACAATCACTCAAGAAAAGTATCCCATTTAACTTGACATTCTATGTTCTAAGGTTCTTCCTAACCCTGACAGTTTCTGTTTCAAGGTCCTTTTCACTTCTGATCTTCTATTTTCTAAGCTCCCTTCCTGTTCTATTATTCTTTGCTCTAGGGTCTCTTTTAGTTCCAGAAAGTCCTAAGACTTTCTAGCTTACACATTTTTTGTACTAAGATACCTTTTAGCTCTGATGTTCTATGTCCTAGGTCCTTTCAACTCTGGCTTTTCAAGGGACATCCCTATTCTACAATCCCAAGTGTTATGTTCTTTTTCTTTTTTCTTTTTTTTTTTTTGTTGAGATTTTATTTTATTTTTCCAATTACGTGTTATAAAAGTTTTCCAACATTCATCCACGTGCATATTTATAAGTTGCACATTTTTTTCTACCCTCCCTTCCCAGTCCATCCCCTCAGTGAACAGTCTAGTGAACACTGTATGTATATGTTTAACACGTTTATATTTCAGTCATTTTCTGTATGAAGAATTAGGACCAAGAGGAAAGAAGGAAAACCATGAGATAGGAAGGAAAATAAAGAGAAAAATTTAAAACAAAACATAGTGTTCATTCAGATTCTGTGATTTGTGTCGCTGCTGTTTTGTTTTGTTTTGGTGGATGGTGTTCATAACAGGCCCCCCAGGGTTGTCCCAGCTCTCTGAACTGCTGAGAGGAACTGCGTCCATCAAAGTTGATCAACTCAAAATGTCATTCTTAATATGTACAATGTTCTCCAGGTTCTACTCCCTTCACTCAGCATCAGTTCCTATAATTCTCTCCTTGCTTCTCCACAAGTGCTGTTTCAAAGTCCCCATCAGCTCTAACATTTTAGGGTCTCTGTTCTAATCAACTCTAATATTCCATGTTCTAGGTACTAAGGTTTCTTTTCCATCTAACATTCTAGCTATTATTATTCTAAGGGACTTTTCAGTTCTACCATCCCAGGTGCTATGTTCTAAAGTTCTCATCAGCACTAACATTTTAGGTTCTTTGGTCTAAGATCCTTTTCAATTTTGACTTTCCATATTCAAGATAAACTGAGGTTCTTTCCCCACTATGTTCTAAAGGACATTGCGTTCGACCATCCCCCTCAGCACTAACATTTTAGGTTCTCTGTTCTGAGGTCCCTTTCATCACTGCCATTTCATGTTTTCCCATCTGGCATTCTAGGTATTGTACTCTCAAGTGTATTCCCACCCTACTATCCCAAGTGCTATGTTCTAAAGTCTCCATTGGCTTTAACATTCTAGCTACTACGTTCTTGTTTGTTTGGTTTTTAGGGTTTTGCAAGGCAAACGGGGTTAAGTGGCTCGCCCAAGGCCACACAGCTAGGTCATTATTAAGTGTCTGAGCCACATTTGAATTCAGGTCCTGCTGACTCCAGGGCCGGGGCTCTATCCACTGTACCACCTAGCCACCCCCTAACTACTATGTTCTAAGGGTCATTCCATTCTACCATCTCAGGTGCTATGTCTGAAGTCTCCATCAGTGCTAACATTTTAGATTCTCCTCTAAGGAATCTTGACTCTGACTTTCCATGTTCTAAGTGCTAAGGTTCTTTCCCCCACCATTCTAGCTACTATGTCTACTATTCCAGGTATTATATTCCAAAGTCCTTCTCAGGGCTAACATTTTAGATTCTCTTCTAAGGACCCCTTCAACTTTGACTTTCCATGTTCCAGGTTCTAAGTTTTTTTTTCCCCACCTGACATTCTAGTAACTATGTTCTAAGAGATATTCCTATTCTACCATTCCAGGTGTTATCTTCCAAAGTCCTTGTCAGGGCTAACATTTTAGATTCTTTTCTAAGGAGCCTTTTGACTCCAACTTTCCATGGCGCTAAGGTTCTTTCCATCATTCAAGCTACTATGCCCTAAGGGACATTCCCATTCTACCGTTCCAGGTGTTATATTCCAAAGTCCATCAGTGCTGACATTTCAGGTTCTCTGTTCTAAAGTCCCTTTCATCTCTGACTTTCTGCATCCCCAGGTCCTGGCCAGCTTCTCTCTTCCTGCTCCTCAGACACACTCCATCATCCATCCCCCTGGCCTCAGAAGCCCATCCCAGGAGCCCCCTCCCCTAGAAGCTGCCCCCAGCCCTCCCCCCAGCTGTTAGCCCTGGGAAGGGCCTGAGTGTGGGGGGGGGGGGGAGGCAGACAGGAGAGCCAGCATCAGGCTGCCACATCCACACACGTGCCCAACCGAATTTCGACTGGGAATCCAGGTCTTTAATCTCCCATGCTCCTTTGACAGGCTGTCTCTTCTTGGCTTTTAGCTGTGTGAGAGTTTCCTCGCTAATGGTGCATTAACCTTGGAGAGCTTCACCAATTACTTCAACACTAATTCTGACAGTTTGGTGTGTATGTGCTGGCGGCTTTGACAGGCAAAGGGAGCAGGAAATAAAGGCCGCCGAGGAGTGTTTAATACCTCGGCAAGAATCTGCCCCGCTTCCGTGTATTTGGGGGGAGAAGCAAGAGGCGGAGGAGGCAGGATGGGGGAAGGCTGGGAAAGAACAGATTATTTGGAGATCATGTTTTTTCTATCCCCCCCCAGTCCCTTCCTCCCTCCCCTTCCTAAATGACAGGATTCTGGGTCTCTCCTGACCTCATTAGAGTAATTAATGTGCCTTTTGAATCTCATGAAATGGCTCTGAGCTGTGGGAGAATACTGCAGATCACAGAGCTAGGCCAGCAAGGGGAGAAAGGGAGTCTTAACTTGTGCTAAAAGGGAGTCTCAGTGGTGGGGTGGGAGGGAGGAGAAAGAAAGGAAAGGGGGGTAGGGAAAAAAAGGGAGGAAGAGAAGCAGATGGACCGGTGGACACAGAAACAGACCTCTAGACCCAGAGACAGAACTAGAGGTAGACACAGAAAGAGAAAGACATATACAGAGGAAAACTGAGGTTAAAAGGTGCAGATTGACCACAGAAATAGAAAGGGAGATAGAGACAGAGACATAAGATCTGGATAGAGATGGTCACAGAGAGAGAGAATGACACTAAAACAAAGGGAGACAGAGACACAGAATGATGTAAACAGACCGGTATGGGACAGAGAGACAAAGAAAGACAGAGTTTGCTCTGAAAACATAACATAGGCTCTCGCCCTCCTCAGTGGCAAAGTATTTCAAAGAGTAAATGTCAACCGTGCACGCAAAGTTCAGTTGTCCTCTCAAATCTGGTTTCTCTGGGCTCTCGGCCTCAGTTTACCCCACCCAGGAGAGAGGTTAATAAATCCAAGCCTGTCCAGGTACTTTCATCAGAAATAACTCAAGGGAAGGGTCAATGGAATCTAGGGGCCCTCTGGTCCTCTGTTGGAACTGCATCCTCCACTCCTTGGTGTGTTACTCCATTCATCTCTTGGAGGTCCGTCTCCTCCATGAAGCCTTCATTGACTACCCCAGCCCAGAGCAGGCTGACCTTCCATATGGTTGGTGGTCTACTATTTCATCAAAAACAACACGAAGCATCTAAACACTTACTGTGTGTGTACAGGGTTCTGGCGCCAGCAAAGTGTCAGCAGAGTTCCCCCAGCATGGCCCTCTTAGTTAACAGAAGGGAAGGAGTTAGCCTTCACACATTGCCTCCTCTGGCAGAAGGCCAGGGCTGCGGCTAAGAGGACTGACCTTTGGGAGGCCAAGGGCTGGGCCTCCTGCACAGCATTAGCAAGAGGAAAGAATAGGCAGTAAATCAGAGGCAGAATGAATAGGAAGAATAATGCTGCTTGGGATCAAGGACTCTGGGGTTCCAATCCGATCTTGGGTCCTTACCAACTAAGTGATCATAAGGAATTGCCCTTTCTCATCAGGGAAATGAAGTTGGACCAACACTCAAAGGGCTGTATAAAATTTTGCATACTCTTTGACCCAGAAATATCACTACTTGGTCTATATCCCAAATTGAGGAAAGAAAAAGAAAAAGGGAAAGGACATATTTGTTCAAATATATTGACAACAGCTCTTTTTGTGGTGACAAAGAATTGGAAATAAAGGGAATTCCTATCCATTGAGGAATGAGTAAAGTAGTTATAATAAATGACTGTGATAGACTATTACTCTGCTATAAGAAATGATAAGTACATTAATTTTTCTAATCTTTGTTTGCTCTTGGCTTTAATAAATGAGTTCATTTGATATCTACCCCCCAAAAAAGAAAACCATAATGAGAAGGATGGTTTCAGAAAAACCTGGGAAAACTTACATAAAACTGATGCAAAGTGAAATGAAGAGAACCAAGAAAACATTGTACATAATAACAGCAACCTTGAAACAGGGAATGATTTAGCTACTCCAATCAATACAATGGTCCAAGACAATTCCAAGGACTCAGAATAAAACTGCTATCCACTTCCAGAAAGAGAACTGATAAACTCTGATCACAAATTGAAGCATACTTTTTTCATTTACTTTATTTTTATTTCTTTTTTTTTTTTTAGGTTTTTTGCAAGGCAAATGGGGTTAAGTGGCTTGCCCAAGGCCACACAGCTAGGTAATGATTATTAAGTGTCTGAGACCGGATTTGAACCCAGGTACTCCTGACTCCAGGGCCGGTGCTTTATCCACCTAGCCACCCCCATTTACTTTATTTTTCTTACTTTTTTTTGCAACATGGTTAATATGGAAATGCTTTGTATGACATTACATGTATAATTGATATCATTTTGTTTACCTTCTCAATGGAGTGGAGGGAAGGAGAGAATTTAGAACTCACAATTTTTAAAAATGAATGTTAAGGGGTGGCTAGGTGCTGTAGTGGGTAGAGCACCAGCCCTGAAGTCAGGAGTACCTGAGTTCAAATCTGACCTCTTACCTAGCTGTGTGGCCTTGGGCAAGCCACTTAACCCCACTTACCTTGCAAAAACCTAAAAAAAAAAAAAAGAATGTTAAAATAAAAGTAAAATTATTTTTCTTAATGAAGTTAATAATGCCTGTGGTACCTACATCATTAGATTATTGTGAGGATCTGAATCCAGGGTCATCTCCAGTCATTCAGATCCATATCTGGACTACTGTACCCAGATAACTCCAGAGAAGAGAGTGAAGCTAGTGACTTAGCCCAGCCCTCCTTCACTTAAATCCAATTCACTTGCATGTCATGGCATCACCTCCCTGATATCATGGTCCTCTTTGAGAATGAAGGACAAACAAAAACATTGTGATGAACTGAGATACACCCATTGCAAACCTTAAAATGCTACATACTATGATTACTATTTAATTGTAATTAATATTTAAATTGTATTCAATTTTAAACTATTATTGTTTAAATAATAGGCAAAGTCAGGTTTGTCCCCTGTGGAACACCTTCCAAAATCACTGAAATCAGAAACCTCAGCAGGCAGCTAGTCCAGAGCTGTGCTTCCATAAGATCCCACTCAGGTATTCCTAGTGAGATGTCCTCCAGTTGCCACTGGGAAATGTCAGAGATGGATGGGATCTTTGTTCCACTGGGAGTCAGTTTTATAGCTTTTCTTGGATGGAGCCTGCATCTCTCTCCCTGAATCTTTTACCCATTGCAAGTGGAAGAAAATGAATTCCCTTTCCCTGTGCATCCAGCCAGGGATGGGGTATCCCTTTGGACTTCTCTTCTTCAGAATGAGTCTCTCCTATCCTTTCAACCAATCTTCCCAAAGTCTGATTTTTCCATGCTCCATCATCTCAATCATCTCTTTATCCAATTACTCTCTGGATTGTCTGTGTCCTTCCTAAAAGATGGTGCCCAGAACCACTCCACATATGGCTTAATCGAGGTTGAACATTAAGTTAAAATGTGAGAAAGTGACAGAAAAATAAAAGAGAGGCAAACTTCAGATAGACAGTGTGACATGGAAAATGAATTGGGTCAGAAGACCTGGATTTGAATCCAACCTGCCACTGCTCCTTAAATCTTCCAGGTCTCATCATCTCTACATCCTGCAGACCCTCAACACACGTTGTGTGACCTACTGATATCAGAGAAGGGAAAGATCTGAGGTATCTGGAGGCTAATGTTGTAGTAATCACATTACTATGAATTGTAACAATGCAATACAAGGAAGAGGGTACTGTAATAGTCCAGATGAGGCATGATAAGGGGCTTCAAAGGGTCAGTGGATCTTAGTGAAGAAGAGGGGATGGATACAAGGAATGTAGCTGTGAAAGTAATTTATTGCTTATGAGTGGGAGAGAAGTGTAGGGAATAACTCTGATGTTTTGAACCTGGGTGACTAGAAGGATAAAGGTGCCCTTGACAGAAATTAGGAAGAAGCAAAAATTTGGGGAGGGAAAGATAATGAATTCTACTATGGGATATATTGAATTTAAGCTGTTTATGGGGTGTGCCATTAGAGATGTACAATAGGCTGCTGGAGAAGCAGCATAAGCACTCAAGAGAGAGATTAGGGCTGGATTTATAGACCTGGGTTTCATTGGCATAGAGATGGTATTTGAACCTGTGGGAGATGATAGAATCACCCAAGGAAAGTGGAGAAAGAGAAAGTCCACACATAAGGGCAGGATATGGTTAATAATCCAACAAGGAAGGCTCAGAAAGAGCTGCCTAAACAACAGGAATGAGGAAAGCCAAGGGGGAGATGTCTAGGTAGAGGGAGGCAAATACCACAGAGGAAAAAAAGGATGGGGGCTGAGAAAAGGCTTAGCAATTAAAGAGTCACTGCTACCTTTAAAGAAAGTTGTTTTTATTGATTGATGAGGCTGGAAGCCTTGAATGAATGAATGAATGAATGAATGAATGAATGGTGAGAAAGTAGAGGAGGGAGGAGACACAGCCTTTTCTCAGTTTGGCTGTGAGAAGAAGAACACAGTGGAATTAGTGGTCCCAAAGTAAGGTGTTTTGAAATGAGGAGAAGGATCCATCAAGCAAGGAGAGATTGAAAGTTAGAGAAGAAGGATGAAGGAAGGAGGGGGTGAGCTGCCAGAGGAGAGATGAGAAGGATCAGGAGTACAAGGAAGAAGGGTTGACATCAGCAGGGTAAAAAGCCACCTCTTCCTCTGAGACTGGAGCAAAGGAGGAGAGATGGAGCAATTTAAAGCATAAAACTGGGAGAAAAGGGAGCCCTCAATGGATGGCCTCAATTTTTTGTGAATTATTTTTCTAGGTCCTCTCCTGAGAGGACCCAAGGAGCAGTGGTATAGGTGAATTGAAGAGAGAAGGTAGGATTTGTTATTTTGAGATCAACTGAGTCCATTTTAGATGGAAAAGCCGAGGCCCTGAGAGAAAGTGACTTGTCCAACACCCACCTCACAGTTGGACCAGTTGAGTAAAGAGAGAGATGACTGCTAAGACTGATCCCAAGGAGATGCAATTTTTCTAACCACAGCACCTCATGAAAATGTCCACTAAGGTGTGGAGAGATTACTATCCTCATGAAGGGAGTTGCCCACATTGATGAAATCGTGGCTCTTGGAGATACTGAAGGGATGAATGAATATACTCTCTCCTTCTAAGTGCTAAGCATATAGTGGACTCCCAATCAATACCAGTTGATGGGATGATTAATAATAGGCCCAGGAATACATTTCCATGGTGTGCTATGGTTACAAAGCACTTTACATCCATTATCTCATCTGATCCTTAAACACTCCTGGAAGGGAAGCAGAGCAAGGACTATTATCTCCGTTTTGCAGAAGAGGAAACTGGGAAGCTAAGAGGGGAAATGACCTGCTCATGGTCCCACAAGAAAGTGGTAAAGCCTCACCAGAACAGGGGTCTCTAGAGTCCAGCGGTGTGACTGCTGCTTCCAAACTGAGTTCTGTGTCCAAATGTGATACCTGATAGCATCTATTGCCTTGCTCCTCTAAGCTGATGTTTTGAATTGTTGCTTTTGACCTTTAATTTTTGATTGTTCTGTTTTATTTTTTAATATTTCATTTTATAAGATGCTTCCAACCTATTGGTATAAATCTTACATACCTCAATTCTTCAAGGATCTATACTAATAGCTAAATAAATAATAATAATGACTCACAAGAGGAGGTAATATAGCAGACAAAGATCACAGGATCACAAATTTAGAGTTGAAAAGGCTCTTGGAGGCCATCTCATCAAACTTCCTCATTTTACAAATGAAGAAACTGAGGTCCAGAGGGATTAAGTGATTTGCCCAAAATCATAGGAAATAGATAAGATTCAAAACCAAATCCTCTAATTAGAAAGTCAGTAATACTTTGACTGCACCCTACTGTCTCCAAAGGAGTCTCCTGGAGTCAGGAAGACCTGGGTTCAAGTCCTCCCCGAGACACATATTGTACTAGCTATGTGATCACGGGGAAGTCATTGAATGTACCTCTCTAGGGACCTCAACAGCTCTCCAAGACTGAGTTACAGACCAGTTGCTGACTTGCATGGAGGGAATTTCTCCATCAAAAGTAAACACACATAATACATACACACATACCCACACACTCATATATACCATGAAATTGCCTATATTTTCTACTCTACCACTTTATTTATTTTTCAGATGTGGAATGGCAATAATTCATATTTCTACAGTGCTTCACAGTTCCAAAGTGATTGATATGCATTCTCTCATTCAACCAAAGGGAGTGCAGACATTGGGTTTTGTATTTTATAGGAGACTGAAGCTCAGAGACATCAAGTGATTTCCCCAAGGTCACACAGCTTACAAATGACAGGACCAGAATTTGAACAAGCAGACTCTTTCCCTCTGGCTCCTGCTCCTATTGCCTCTTCTGTGCCAGGCTGGAAAGTTGGACCCTCAAATCCTGGCTCAGGGTGCAGGGCTGGAGAGGGGGTGGGGAAGGCAAGCCTGCCAGCTCAGAAACCAAAAGTCTTCTGATCTCAAACTTTCTATTAATCCCTTTTAACACCATAATAGCAGGAACAGAACAGCATCTCACATCTTCAAAGTCCGTTAGCAAACAGTCACTAACATGGCCCGGCCCCAGCTCAAGATGAGACACCATTAATTATAACCAGTTAATTAAAAAGCCAACCATATTACCGGGGGGAGGAGGAGGAAGAGGTGGGGAGGGAGGGGGTTCACCAGCAAGTCTCTCACAAAAAAAAGAAAAATCAAATGATTCGTTAACCTAATGCCTTCCAGTGCTCTTGGTGGACAAATTTAAATGAAACCCAGAAATTGGTAGCAAGATTGAAAACCTTCCCCAGACCTAGCTAAAAGGACTGGGCAGGACACAAGGGATAAGGCAAGAAAAGAGAATCACAAAATGTCAGAGTTAGAAGAGAGGCTTAATGGGGCCAAAAATAGAGGGAGAGGGAAGACTTGATCAAGGTCACACAGTAAGCAAGTGACAAAGCAGAGATCTGACTCCAAATCCCATGTGTTTTCTGTTCTTTTTTAAAAAATTTTTCAGATGGGGAAACTGAGGGTCAGAAATATGATTTTCTCAAGATGGCAAAATAAGAACTCCATTCATTACCTCTAAAGGGCTGCCGTGTGGATGCTGAGGAAGGCTCCAGAGGACATAGCCAGGAATAAATGGAAATGCTGCAAAGATTTGGTTGTAAACTTTAGATAAGGAGGAAAAATGCACCAATGATTGGTCATCCTCCAGTGGAGCAGGCTGCCACAGGCAGCTTTGTTTCAGGTCTTCAGGCAAAGGTTGGATGACCTGTGTGTTGGAGGGGGGATTCTTGCTCAGGAATGAGTTAGTACTGGTATCTTCCAGGGTCCTACCAGTTGGGGTGGCTAGGTGGCGCAATGGATAGAGCACCGGCCCTGGAGTCAGGAGTATCTGAGTTCAAATCCGGTCTCGGACACCTAATAATTAGCTAGCTGTGTGGCCTTGGGCAAGCCACTTAACCCCAATGGGGTTAACCCCTTGCAAAAACCTAAAAAGAAAAAAAAAAGTCATTCAGGGTCCTTCCAGTTACAGAGTTTTGTGGCACTCCAAGATGTAGTTATCAGGGAGGATGGACCAAGATGGAAGCTAAGGAAATTATTTAAGAAAAATGTCTAGCAATAAGAAATCTAGGCTGGAAGACAGAGGTCAAGGGGAAGGGACAGTCCTTATGGACAGTCCTAAAATAGAAGATGGGAGTAATTCAACCCCACGGAAGGGAACCAGCCCTAGAAGAGAGACATTTGGTGATAGGAAACTTGGTAGGGGAGTGGGCTGAACCAAGGGTAACAACAGCTCCACAGGGTCCAATGTAAAGAACACTGGCTCTGGAGTCATAGAAGCTGAATTCAAATCTAGCCTTTGAAGTTTATTGCCTTTAAGACCTTGGGACAAATAAATTTCCCTGGACCTCAGTTTTTCTCTCTGTAAAATAAGGAAGATTAGATAGCCTCTGAGATCCATTCCAGCTCTAGTTTCATACTGTTATGATTCTTTGCCTGGAGGTGGAGAGTAGGGAAAATGCAATGGAGCCTTGTGGAGGCCAATGAATTGGGAAGCCTCCTCCCAAGGTAGAAGTATACCCCTTTGGGATAGTAAAGGCCTGGTATCCCAATATGACTGTGCTCTAGAATACAGAATGTCCAAGCTTATAAGGTCCTTTAGAGAAGAGAGTGCATTGAATGTCAAAAACAGGCTGCCTCTACCATAAAGTGTAATGAATACTGGATTTCCTATCAGAGACCCTGAGTTCAGATCCTGACTGCTATTTATCATCTATGTGACTATAAATTTCAAGTCCTCATCCAGGAAATGAATGGATCAAACTAGAATATCTCCAAAAAACCCTTCCAAGTTTAAATCTATGATCTTCAATTCAAATTTTCCCCTTAATAAAGGCTTTGAAAAGCATCTTTGATTGTTCCATGGGTCCAGGAGAACCCACACTGCAAGACATGAAGTTCCAAGACTGGTATCTGGAGGGTAGCATAGGTCTGGTGTGACAAAAAAAGAGGGTTAAGGAAATATTGTAGACATTAAAAAAAAAAAGTGAGCACAGTGCCAGGACAGGCCAGCCCACTTCAGCCTAGATGCCAAATGCCACTCCCAAAGTAGTCATGGCAGATCTCTACAATGCTCAAGTTGAAACATCTATATGGCTTCTGGCTAAAGGAAAAACAGTGTTTACTTGATTCAGTTCTTCTGGTGTGTTGATTGATTGATTATTGAACAGTTCACAATTAGAGAACCAGTGGTTAGCTTAAAGTTTATAAAAGATCTAAAAACTGTGAGATCCTTAATACCCTCTCCCCTATTTTCTTTTACTGTTTTATCTTTCATTTTTGAAGAGGACCAATGACATCATGAGTGATGTCCTGACTGATGTTTTAATTGAATTTATAGAAACGGAGTTGCCTCATTCTCTCTTCCTGAGACCAGTGACAAGGCAAAAGTCAAGACGACTGGTGATGGCTCAGGATACAGTGGATGATCTTAGTGTCTTCCATATCTGACCAAGTTCTAGAAGCCACTCCATAGTGTTTGCTTCAACTGCCTTCATGGCTGTTGGAACAACTGCTCTCATCCAACTGTTTGGCCTGGGAAAATCTTTAAATGTTTGGGGTAGACAGCCCTTGAACTCAATGACAGGTCTAAGGCCTGTGAGATACCTTTAACTTGGTTTAGCCAGTCTGCTGAGATGGTTCACTGGGATGTGGCCTTTGCATGCTACAGTTCTTGGAGCCACAAGAGTCAAGTGTCATTTGGATGAGCACCCTGAAAAGGGCTTAGCAAGCTCTCACTCTAGAAGTGCTAGTCCTCCTTGGACATCCACTGTAGAAGCCAAAGAGGACCAAATGGGACCAAAGGCATTTTGGATATCTTTGTTTTATGTATGGATGGGGTCAGAGGGGAAGAAGTGGTCAGGAGGGTTCTCCAGTGAACTCAATGAGCTTACAAGTCAGTATTGTCCTTAGATGAATGGAGAACCAGACATATTACACTGATTGGTATATCATGTATGTGTGGAATCTGTTTTCCAAGAATGGTAGAATGCAATAGAAATTTTACTCTGATGGACTGACATTAGGGCACCTAGGATCTTCTCTGTGTCACTTGAAGCATAAACATAGGACTTTTGTGAAAGATTTCCTTATAATACATAGAAACTTACACCTTTGCACTTAGGGCAGCTAGGTGGGGCAGTGGCTGGATCAGGAGTCAAGAAGATCCGAGTTCAAATTTGCTCTTGGACACTGACTACCTGTGTGACCCTGAGCAAGTCATTTAACCTTTCTCAACCTCAGTTTCTTCATCTATAAAATGGGAATGATTGTGAGGTTGGAATGAGATAACATTTGTAACTACCTTGTTCTATCTACCCTCTGGCATCAATCAAAACAAGTCCAATTCCTCTTCTATGTGAAAATATTTCCAATATTTGAAGAGATCAATCAAGTTTCCCAGGAGTTGTCTCTTTTCCAAGCCAAGCATCCCTGATTCTTTCAACTAATCTTCATATGGCATGGTTTTCCCTTCCTTCATTATCTTGGTTACCCCACCTCCAGACACACCCAATTTGTCATCATTCTTCCTTAAATGGGAGGCACATAACAACACACTTAAGTCCAAAAAGGGCTAACGAAGGATTATCATCTTTGTTCCAGTTACTACACTTCCCAGAATGCAGTCTAAAATAGAATTCGGTGACATGACTTTACTTTTTTTCAGCATAGGCACTTGTCCAGCCCAGTTTCCTCCATACAGGATTTAGCACTGATTCTTGAACCCAAGTGTGAGACTTTAAATTTATCCTTATAAGCTGTGTATATTGTTAGTTTCTGCCCCCATTCTGGCCTGTTGAAACCTTTTTGGATCCTGACTGCCAATCACGTTTAACTTTACTTTCTTTCACCCATAAATTGAACAACTATGCCTTCATGTAAATCATTAAGAAAAATATTGAACATAGAGACAAAAGTAGGAGATCCCAAGGGCCTTTCACTTGAGACTTCCTTCCAGGTGGATTTCAATCCATTAATCCCTATACTTCAGATCTGGCTGTTCAATCAGGTCTGACTGCACCAGATTAAACTAATATAATTAGTCTACATCTCTCAAGAATTTTATCTCAATAATTACATGACTTTGTCAGATACCTTAATGAAATATAATAGTATTATGTTCACAGCATTCCCCTGATCTTTCTAGCAACCCTGACCAAAATGTAAATGGAAGCAATCTGCCATTTTATGAACCCATACTGGCTCTTAGTGATCACTCTCTTTTCCAAGTGCTCAAAAACCATTTCTTTAATAATAAATGCATTCTATGCCGCCTGTGGGGGATGGGGGAGGGAAGGAGTGGGGGGGATTGTGAAACTCAAAATGAATAAAATCTTTCTTAAAAATTAATAATAAATGCATTCTAGAATTCTGCTTGGAATTAAAATCAAGCCAACTAGTCTATCCTCTTTGAAAAATTCCATCTTGGAAAAATTTAGAATGATATTTTGCCTTCTTTTAGCACTCCTGTTTTTCATGATTTTGGGGAGCACTTATGGTGTCTCAAGAATCACAGTCTTTTAGGTTACTTCCTATCATCTCCCTACCTTTTTTTAGGTTTTTTTTTTTGGCAAGACAAATGGAGTTAAGTGGCTTGCCCACGGCCACATAGCTAGGTAATTATTAAGTGTCTGAGACCGGAGTTGAACTCAGGTCCTCATGACTCCAGGGCCGGTGTTCTATCCACTGAGCCACCTAACTGCCCCTTCCCTAACTGTTTTGGAGTTCTAATAATTAATTATTTTTATTCTGTTTTTCTCAGACTGATGAGATTTCTAGGCAAGAAAAAAAGCAGAAGCAAAATGAGAGCTGAGCAATTTTCCTTTCTTAGCAAGAATCCCATCCTTCCCTTGATTTTCCTCTTGCCCCTATACTACCTATAAAAATCTCACCGTGTTGTCCTTTGTGCTTCTTCACTGACCTCTCTTTGGGATTGGGTGCTATCTCCTTTGTTTTTACAGGGCTATGACACTTGTTAGTATTCATCCCCAGTCCGTTTCCAGCTATGTTTTGGGCTTTTTAACCTCTCAGGTGATGAGGTCCCTGTGCTACCACACGAATCTCTTCAGTTTCCCATTTTCTTAATCAGACTCATTCACAGCTAAATTGTCACTAGTATATTCACCAAATCACAAATATTTTGAGGAGGAAGAGGACAGTGAGACTGTCCTTTATTCCAACTCAAACCTGAAAAAGGACCTCTGGACAACATAGCTGACAAAAGGTCATCCAGCCTGTTTACGGACTCTACCATTCTCTAGGTACTGCCTCCCACTTTTGTCAGCTCTGGTCATGTTGAGATTGTCCCATTCCTCAATGGGAATGTCACCTCTTTGTATCTTTCATCCATTCAATGGATGATGATGATGATCCTAATTGTACCCTCTGAGAAAAAAAAATTCCATACTTCTTCCATGGGATAGTTTTTCCCAAACCTGAAGATATTTGTCATTCTTCCCATAGTCACCCAAGTCTTCTCTTCTCCAAACTAAACCATCCATTCTTTCAACCAGTGCCCCTATGGCATGAACTTGAGATATTTCAGCATCCTGTCCACCCTCCCCTAGAAGTTTCTCTACTTAACAATGTTCTTCCCAAAATTGGTATTCAGAACTGAACACTGGACTCCAGATGTCTTCTGATGAAAGCAGAGTTTAGTGAGACTATCACCTCCTCATACCTAGATACTACAGGGAAGTAACTACTATGCTAAGTGCTTTGCAAATTTTATCTCATTAGATTCTCACAACAACCCTGTGAGGCAGATGCTATTAGTCCCCATTTTATAGTTGAGGAAACTGAAGTACACAGAGCTTAAGTGATTTTCCTAGGGTTATAGCCGGGTTTTCCTAAGGACAGGGCCACTGTGTAATCCAACCTATGCTTCTCTTAAGGCAGGCTAAGACAGAATTCCCTTTCTTGGCTGACATACTCAGGCACTGTTGACTCATATTGAGTTTTCAGTCTACTAATAAATGTTTGTTGAATTGGATTGAATAAAACTTCCAGATCTGTTTCAAACAAATTGCTTTCCAGCCAGACTTCCCCACCTTGAGAAAGTTGATTTTTTGAACCCGTATGAGATTTGACATTGATCCCTACTAAATTTCAACTTATTAGATTTCTAGTGTTCTATCCTGTCAAGATCTTTTTGAATTCTGACTCTGTCGTACAGTGTGCTAGCTATCACTCCCATCTTTCTGCTATCTGCAAATTTGATAAACCTGCCATGTCTACCTTTACCCAAGTCACTGTATTAGTACTCATCCTTCTTGAGTTTTCTGAAGTTTTTGACATTTAACCACCCCCTCCTTCTGGATATGCTCTCCTTGTTTCTTCCTTCTCCTATCTGATAGCACCTTCTCAATCTCTTCTGTGTAATCGTCATCCATCCTCCACCCACTAAGTGGAGATTTATCCCAAGGCACTATCTTGGATGCCCTTCTCTTCTCTCTCCACCTTCTCTCTTGGTGTTGTCAGCTCTCATGAGTCATCTCTATACAAATGATTCCTAGAACAATCAATGGGTGTATAGATGATATAAATAGATCTATATCTATCAATTGATGATGACATAGATAGTTCTACATCCATCTGTAAATGTATCCTTCTATTCTCCATAGTTCTCCATATCTAATTTCTACAGAGAATATTCTACATCATTAAATCTCTAGAAAAGAGTTACAGAGCTATATACAAACCTAGCCTCTCGAACTTCAGTCCTGAATCACCACTTGCCTACTAAATTTCTCCAGTGGGATATTTTCATAGGCATATGAAACTCAACTTGTTCAATGATAGAATTTACCTTTCTTTCTAAACTCACTTTGTGCCTAATTTCACTATTTCACCATTTCTATTGAGGCAACTACCATCCTTTGAGGGAAGAGAAAACAGGAATTTCTTAAAAGCATTGAGGTACATTAAGCAGCCAGGCACTGTGTGAAGTCACCTTGGTTCACACTGACAGTTGTCATTGACTCCTCATTTTTCTCTCAACACCCTGGCCCAAATCAGTTAGCAAGATTTGTTGCTTTCCTCTCCACATTTCTCACATTTATCCCTCCTCTAGATCACTGTCCTCACTCCCTCTTGCCTACACTGTTGAAGAGCTGACACAGTGGATAAAGTAGAAAATCTGGAGTCAGAAAGATCTCAGTTCAAATCCTGCCTCAGATACTCAAAAGTTGTGAGACCCTGGGCAAGTCATTTAATCCTATTTGCCATCTATAAAAAAGAGAAAAATAGCAAACTGATATAGTACCTTTGCAAAAAAAAAAAAGGGTCATAAAATGTCAGAAACGACTGAACAAAACTATTGAAAGCACTTCCCAATGGGTCTCCTTGCCTCTAGTCACTTCCTCTAATTCATTCTTTACACAGTTGCCAAAGTGATCTTCCTAAAGCATAGGGTCTGACCATGTCACTTTTCATGCTGAAGAATCTTCAATGGCTCCCTACTACCTTAAAAATAAAATGTAAACTATTTTGTTTGCTTAAGGCTCTTCAAAATCTGGCTTCAGCCTACCTTTTCAAACTAATTTCCTATTATTTTTCCTCTCCTATTCCAGGCATCCTTCTTGTTGCTCTCTGAATTAAGTATTCCATCTTCTCATCTCCATGATTTTGCAAAGGCTGTCATTCACATCTGGAGTGTTAAAATTATCTAGCTTCCTTCAAAAGTCAATTCAGGCTGTACCTTTTCTAAGCCTTGTAGTATGCTGTTTTCCTTTTCCTGAAAATTATTTTGCATTGACTATATATCTAATCTATATGGATTAAATATAGATACAGATATATAGCTATTTTAGAATACAGATTTTCTATATGATTTTACATATTATATAATCTAATCTATATAGGTTATATATATATATATATATGTATATATATTTATATTTTTTTAATTTCCTTAGGTTGGAGTCTCCCAAAAGAGTTTGAGCTCTTTTGTTTTTATGTGTGTAGCATCTCGTATTCCCAGGCACTCACTTTATGGGGACTATTTTATACTTCTGTGAAATGAGGGAAGTTATAATTGTGCCTTCTAATTTTCACAATATTTGACCAGTTCGGGGAGCCACTCTGTCAAACATGGAGCTAGACCCAAAGAACCCAGAATGTCAGAGCTGGGTAGACACACAGGACTACCATGCAGACCCTCCTCCCCAGAGGACCCAAGACAGAAGAAATCTAGTTTTGCACTTGTCTGCTGAGCAATGAGGAAATTTGGGGAGATGGCGCCACCTGGCGCCATCTCCTCTTCCTCACACCGTGGTCCCCAAGGTCCTCTTTTCTGCAGAGGAACAACAGCAACCAACCCAGGCTGAGCCCTCTTCTTTGGCCTTTTGTCTCCCACACTCCTTGGTCCATGAGGCCAGGCCATTGCCACCATCTGGGGGTGCTGCTGAGCCTGTGTGTGGCCAGCAGAGGCCCAGAGAAAGCCCCATTAAAGGCCAGGCTCCAGACCAACCTGGGCTGAGCTGAGAGCTGACCCAGATCCAGGCTAAAGCCCTGACCTCAGCTCCCTGATCCAAGGCCCTCCCTCCAGGCCCAGACCTCACCCCAGGACCCCAAATCTGGGGCCATATAGAGCCCAGGTCCTCATGACATGATCTTTCCTAAACAAAAGGCATCCAACACAAAATAACCTTCTGATGACTAAGCTCTCATTATACCAGAAATCATTCTATAGAGGCTAACAAAAGAATGGAGGCGTCTTCTAAGACTTTGGTCCTACCACTGACTGCGCCTACAGAGGCTTCTGGAACTCGTAGGCTGCTTCTCTTATGGCTGGCCCCTCCTCCCTCACCCACCGGCTGTTGCCTCCCATTGTGGACAATGTGTCCCCTCATCTGACCTTCCTCCCTATGAATGTGCCTGTTTCTCTAGCTGTGGATGCCTAGATGATTTAGAGTTGGAAGACAAGCAGTCTATGGATGGAGATAGTTGGGAAAGAGAGGTGACTCTATTTCACCTTCCCCAAGCTGGCAAAACAAAGGTCACCTGCCCTGGGAATGAGCAAAACTGTTTCCCCTTGCGGCTCTTAGGGTTATGGGACTCCAAGGGAGTCTCCTGGCTTCCCTGGGCTCTCTGGCTCAATGGCACTGCTGTGAGACTCCAACAAGGTAAGAGGCATGAGGCACACCACAGAGCTCAGGGTCCCCAGAAACAATGTCTGAATTATAATTATTATTGGTATCCATGGGATGGGACGACAGCCTTTAACCATGGGATGCCAGGATCTCAGGCAGAAAACTCACGAGGGCAGTGACAACTTGTGCATTGGATCTGAGAAAGTTACAGCTCATCCTTATTGACGACTTAGGCAGGAATTTGGTGACAGAAATGAGTTCAACCAGGGTCCAGGGACCCCCGAAGTTACTTTTGAAAGGAGCATCTGCCCCACTCAATATTCACAGATCTAGAGGAAGGTGCCTCCTGGGAAATGGGTAGAGATATAGGACGAGGAAGGAGGAGGCCAGATAATGAGCAGGTCACCTTTCTCCCTTCCCCCCCTTCACACCTCACCCACCCAAACCCAGGGATGAAATCACAGCAACATCAAAATAAGCATGTGAAGAATAATCATTGGTATTATTTCCATCTTACCCACCACCCAGAGACAGGTCCGGAGCTTGAGGGACAAAACAAGGTTCTAGGAGGGTCAGACACTGAAGCAGATGGAGCAGAGTCCTGGGCAAAGGAATGGGGTCCATGTCCTGTGTGCGCCCATAGGAGGCTATGGTCACTTTATTTACAATCAACAGCTTCTACATAGCACCCTTGACAAGCAAATACCATGAAGTGCTGGTCCTTCGACAGGAAACTTAGTCTCTTGAAAACCAAAATACTCAAATTACATATACAACAGTAAAAAACTCCCCCCATGCTTGAAAGGGGTCCTCATCCAAAGAGAACAGATCTGAGAGGAGTGTCCTTCTGGAAGGGCCATGGCCCCCCAAACACAAGTGTGGGCAGTGCAGAAAGAAGAGTCCTAGGAGTCCAGAGATTATTTCCCTTAGGCAGGGCTGACCTGAGACCCAGGAGGCATGGAGTGAGGTTCAGAGATGCTCTCTCTTCTCCCTTCACATCCAAGGACTCAAGGAAAAGCAGGTAGAGAGAAGAGTCACAGCAACCATCAGTCCCAGGCCTCTTCTTTTTGATCCCTTTCTCTGGCTCCAACTCTTCATCTGGTCTCCAAGGGAGAATCTAGAACATGGTCCTTTGCTGCCCCAGGCCTCATGAAAGAGCCCAGAGTGGGGTAAGCAGCCAGTCTCTGAGGGGAATGCTGACAGTTTGGAAACTCAGAGTGGAGAGTGGACAGTGGAGGTGGCCAGGGCGATGCAACCTTCTGCTTGGTCGACTCAGTGTCTTGGTCCTGCTCCAGTCAATAACAGGCTGATGGAGACCCCTCTTCTCTCCAACCCTCACTACTCCCCATAAGCAGCTCTGAAATGAGAAGTGAAGCTGCCAGGACCTAATCCCAGACTTCCCCCTTCCTCCAGGAAGCCCTGATCCAAGTTGGAAGTGTTAGCACAGGGAGAGGAGGGGGGCAGGGGAGGCAGGCAAACTCTTAGAACCTGAAAGCTGGGGAGAGAGAGCTGAGCGAGCCCCCTGCAGAAACCCACATCTGACAAAATAAAAACTATGACTGGAGCACCATGTTCATCCCTATCCCTCCTTTCTTGCATTTCTCAACATGTCCCAAGTGCAAAAAAAAAATTCCCAATCTTCCCTCCCCCCCACCTTAGAAACACTGTGTTGTATAGAACCATTAAAAAAATAAACCCCAGATTTTCTTGACATTCTGTGCCTAGAGTCCCTCTTTCTGGATTGCTCTGTGCAGCTACCACTGTGGACTCCAACTCTTCATCTGGAAAACAGAAACAATCAATAAACATTATCTACTATGTAACCAGTCCTGTGCTATGAGCTAGGGATATTAAAAAGAGGCACAAGATGCTTTGTGCCTCAAGGAGCTTACAATTTAATCCAAGGTATGGGCATTACTTGGCGGCCTGAAGAAATGGGCAGAGAATCCTTGGACAGTCTTTTTCCAATGCACATTTTTTTCATAATAGCCACACATCACTGTAGGAGGAACACGTGAGTCTGGAGGCGTGGGAATGGAGAACGAGATTCATCTCCTGCTTAGCCCCCTCACATGACTCACTCACCTGCAAGCCTGGGCTGGCCACACCCTAAGATGGCATCTGTCTGGGCAGGAGTCAGTGCCACTGAGGCTGCCTCAGTTTCAGGCTCTCCTCACCACATGTGCTCCCAAGCTCACAAGATTCAGAGGGGGAAACAGACTTTTAACTCTAGCTGTTTTAACTTACAAAGAAGCTGAGATCCAAGGAGAAGAGACTTGACCCTGGTCGCACCATGAGTAAACAGAAGAGCCCATATTTCTGGAGATCTTTCCACCAGCCCTCCCTCCTTGTAGAAGGGGGGGTTCAAACCCTGCTTCGGCAACTTCCCTGGAGGGGGGAGGGTCCCTTCAGCGAGACACTGCCCTCCCCTCACATGTAAATAAGGGCTAAGAGCAGAAGATTGCTAAAACCGCTTCCAGCCCTAATAACAGGAAGGTCCAAATCATGCCTAGGAGCCACGACTGCAGATCAGGCCTAATGGTTCTGATGAAGCACCTAAGGGGGCCAAGGTGGGAGGGAGGAGTCTCAGATACCATCTTTAACCAGCTGCCATTACAAAGAGGGAAGAGGATGAGACATAGGAGGCCTAAAGAAGTAATAGGACTTTCCCATGATCTCTCAGTTAGTAAGGAGCATGAATAAATTCAGTCAGCCCACCTCTACTACCATGCACTGCCTCTCAAGCAAAGGCCTCAGAGAGGCCTGCCTGGACAAGTAGGAAGCCAATTTACTAGCTGGGTGAATTAAGGCAACCCACCCAAGTTCTCTCAGTTTCTTTAACTGTCAAATAGACTAGGGTGATGCTCTCAGAGGCCCCTGTCAGTTCTAGGCTATGTTTCTCCCACTCTGTGGGCACTGCCAGTTCTAGATCTTCAGTGTTATGAAGTATCTGCCAGTTCTCAAGCTATGTACCTAGACTGAGGCCCCTGCTGGGGTATTTTATGTGCCCACAGACCTGGAGGGCCCAAAGCACAGAACAAGGGTGTCAATCGTGGCTTACTTGTAACCACCTCTCTCTCCAGTCCTGATCCCTAAAGCTAACTGAGGATCTAAGGGGAGAAAAAAAGATCTGGAAACTACCATCTCAGGTTCCTTGTCTCAAAGACTGTCTCTTCATCACTCTCCATTGAAGCCATCTCCATGTGGTCATCTGTATTTGAGAGCAGACCATACTTCCTCCGCTGGGGTTTCTTTATCCTGAAAACAGTTTAAAATGCAATTAATTTCAATTCAACAAATCTACTAATGCAGCGTCCTGTCCTCAGAGCAGGGATCTACAAATACTAAACCTTCACTCACAGATAATAAACATCATTCTTAACCTTGTCAATTCAATTCACTAAGTGCGTATGAAGCACCTACTATGGATTCAGCACCCAAAATACAAAGATGAAATGACAAAGTCCTAGGGTGAAGGAAGGCAGTTCCCGTTCAACAGCAGAGGGCAGAAAGGGAGCAGGGAAGGGTTTTCACATGGGAGATGGTCCCTGAGTCCCCAGTCTTGAAGGAAGGAACAGACTTCACCAGGCAGAGGTTGTAAGTAGGGAGTATATTCCAAGTCATTGAGGAAGAAGACAGGATGAGAAGGAAAGGGAAGGGGGAGGGAGAATTCAAAGGATAAGAATTCAACATTGCTCTCCCCACCCAGAGAGTACTCTAATTTGGCCAGGAAGGGAAGAGTATAATTCTGGACAAATGGGCTGGGTCTCCAGCTAAGGCTGGAGGGCTCCGAATGCCAAATAGAAAAGATGATTATTTCACAGCATCAGAAGAAGGATGTTATCAGAACACTATTCTAACAAGATAACAGTGCTGGGGAGAGGCCTAAGAGAAAGGGAGTCCCAGTCAGGAGCCTAATCTCCCAGAAAGAGGACTATTTCAAAGCCAAACCCTGCCCAGAAGGAGGATGGAGCAGATAGGCACTAGGAAGGAGTCCCTCAGTCAGTCAATAAACATTTATCAGGCACAAAGATAACCTCAAGGAGATAACAAGATAATGGGAGAGACAATAAGCAAATAAAGATAAACAAATAATTTACAAGCAGGAAAGAATTAAAAGAGGGAAATCACTAGAATTGGGGAAGCTTACAGGTAAAAGGGATGGAGTGGTGTCTTAAAGGGAGCAAGGGAAGCCAGGCCAGGGTCAGGGGGTACCACTTTCCTTCCCAAAGGAGAAGAGTTACGGGGGTTGTTCAGTCCTGTACATGACCCTAAAGATCATACTGTCCATGGAGTTTTCTTGACCTTTCCTTCTCCAGTGGATTAAAACAAAGAGAGGTGAAGGGACTTGCCCAATGTCACACAGTTCGTAAGTGTCTGAGGCTGGATTTGATCCCAGGTCTTTCTAAACTTTCTTCACTGAGTCACCGAGCTGCCTCCAAGAGCTTGCCTGGAAGATCAGAGAAGCTTGGAGAGAGACTGGGGCTGGATAGAAGGATCTAAGAGGCATCTGTACAGAGGTGATGCTTGAACTCAACTGAGTAGGTGATGTCTCCAAGAGGAGAAGCCTGAGGACTCTCAACTGGAGAAGAGGAGGTGACAAAGGATGGAATGAAGGAGGAAAAGGAGCACATGGACCTTAGGACTCTATTCAGACTAGCATATGAGCTCAGACAGTACAACACATTTCCTGTCTCTTCCATAGTTCATAGTTGAGAAAATAGCTGACCCTCTATGACTCTTTGTACCCCTATTTGGGATTTTCTTGGCAAAGATTAGAGTTGTTTTCCATTTCTTTCTCCAGCTCTCTTTAGAGATGTGGAAACTGAGGCAAAGAGGATTAAGTGACTTGCTCAGGGTCACAACTAGTGAGTGTCTTGAAGTTGAATTTGAACTCAGAAATTCCTGACTCCAAATCTGATGCTCTATTCACCATGCCACCTGCCTTCCCTTCCCGGCTACTTGGATTAAGCTGTTACAAATGTCTGCCAGCTGAAGCTCTACATTAAAGCACATTCCATGCTTCTCCTTACCAATTCCGAGATCTCCCCCCAAAGGTTCCTATCTACCTGCCCCTTCCAATGTTACCTTCTCCCACACTTTCCTGGGCTTCTCACTTCTCTCCTGTGCCTTCGGCCATTCCACATCAGAGTCCCACACGGAGAAAAGCAAAAGAAATGACCTCATTAAATCACAGTATGACATGGGAAAAGAGCCCTTAACCAGGATTTAGATGGCTGAATTTTAAGTCTGTCTCTGTCACTAACTAGCTGTGTGATTTTGGACAAGTGACATCCCTTCTCTGATCCTCTGTAAATGAAGGAGGATTAACAACACTATTCTGAGGTCTAGTCCAGCTCTAAATTCTAAATACTATTCCCTTTATTCTAGTCTATGTTCAACTCAATGGAGCCTAATTCAATTAGGAAGACCTAGATTCAAAGCCCAGCTCTGACATATACTGGCTGTGTGAACCTGGACAGGTCATTAAATACTCATTGCTCTCAGCCCACTTTTTATCTTTAAGATAAAGTAGAAACCTGCATTGGTAGGGGAAGTACCCAGACACAGTTTACTCTATCATCCAGGCACTGTGCTGCGGTATGGGCATAACAAAGAGAAAAATGAAATAGCCCTTATCCCCAAGGCACTTATATTCTACCAGGGAAAACAACATGGATAAATTGAGTAGATATAAAATATATATACACTCTTTCTTTACCTCTGCCTTCTATACTGTTTAGCTTCCTTTGAAGTTAGACTCAAGGGCTATCATCCTCTTGAAGCCTTACTGACTCTTGACCCTCTCCCCCCTTGGAGGAATTATCTTGGTCTGAGAGAACTAAATTGAGGTTTCTTCACATTAGTTTTTTATTGCCTATTTCACTGAATTTACAGTCTAGCCAGGGAAATGATTTGTGTATGTGTGTATTCAGATTCAGATAAATCTAACTATGAATTAAATAAGAAAGAAGTTAAGGAGATCAATAGAATTTTATAAAAAAATTAGATATTATAAAGCTCTACAGAAAAATGAATGTGGGGGTGACTAGGTGGCGCAATGGATAGAGCACCAGCCCTGGAGTCAGGAGTATCTGAGTTCAAATCCAGCCTCAGACACTTAATAATCACCTAGCTGTGTGGCCTTGGGCAAGCCACTTAACCCCATTGCCTTGCAAAAAAAAAAAAGAAAAATGAATGTGAATAGAAAATATACCTATTTTTCATTGTGCATGGCACCTTCACAAAAAGTGATCATGTATTACAGCAGAAAAAACTCAGAATTACAGAAAAGCAGAAATATTAAATGCATTTTTTTCTGACTACATTGCAATAAAACCCACATTCAATAAATGGTCCTTTAAAACAGATTAGGGGCGACTAGGTGGCGAAGTGAATAGAGCACCAGCCCTGGGGTCAGGAGTACCTGAGTTCAAATTCTGCCTCAGACACTTAATAATTACCTAGCTGTGTGGCCTTGGGCAAGCCACTTAACCCCATTGCCTTGCAAAAAAAAAAAAAACCTAAGGAAAAAAAAGAACAGTTTTATACAGAATTGATTATATGGGGGGAAAGTACAAGAACAGACTTTAGGAAAAAATTCCTTAAGGGTTAGAATTGGGGGCGGCTAGGTGGCTCAGTGGATAAAGCACCGGCCCTGGAGTCAGGAAGACCTGGGTTCAAATCCGGTCTCAGACACTTAATAATGACCTAGCTGTGTGGCCTTGGGCAAGCCACTTAACCCCATTGCCTTGCAAAAACCTAGGACGGAAGGAAGGAAGGAAGGAAGGAAGGAAGGAAGGAAGGAAGGAAGGAAGGAAGGAAGGAAGGAAGAGGAAAACGAGGGTGAAGAAAGGGAGCCTGCTTCGAAGGGTTGCTGTAATGAAGTAGCCAGGCCAGCGCCTGCCCCGGCAGCCCGCGAGGAAACGCTTGCCCTCTGGGCCCTGCCAAGCACAGGCTGACGCCAGGCACAGGGCGGAGGCTCAACGAAGGAGGAAGGGGTGTTCATGGACCCCGGCTATGGGGCTGCTGGGGCCCTTGGGGTCATCTCGCCCACGGAGTGATGAGGAAATTAGGCAAAGCTTTAAAACCACGCCATAGCCGGGCTCCATCCCCCCTTAGCAACGTCAGGCGGGCGGGAAGGGGGCTCGACCACCTTCAACCCGGAGCATCAGCTCCACGTGACGCCAAACTCACGTGAGCTACAAAGGCCCCGCCCCTCCGGCCCACACAGGCCCTCTCCCGGCTACTTCCGAAATCAAAGACGACCGGTCTCTGTCACATGACCCCCGAGCCGAAGCAGGATAGGCCCGCTGGCTCGCCACATGACTCACCTGAAGGCCCGGATGAGGAAGTAGAGCGCAGCCAGTCCGCAGAAACCAGTGAGGACGTAAAAGGAGCGCTTCAGGATCTGTCCTGTCCCAGAGCCCGGCAGGAACAGTCTGGTTTTGTTGTGAGGCGCAGCAGACACGAGCAGGCTGCTCCCGTTCGTCACGGACGGTGGCATCGACGTCCCGACGGCCCAGACTCCCGCCCCGCACAACAGGGCGAGCAGCAGCAGACGCGGCCCCATGGCGGGGGGATAGCGGCTGCGCCGGTGCCCCGCCCTCGCGCGCCTCTGTCATTCACAGGGAGGAGGGGAGGGCGGGAGCCAATGACTGAGCAGGGGGGCGGGGCCCGGCGGTCTTCGTGCCTTCCGATTCCCTAGTGGCTACTTTGGCCCCGCCCCCTGGGCGGTCTTTAGCGGACGCCTCCATTTCCGGTTTCCCTGCCCTCCTCTTCTCCCTCCCTCCTGCAACTCTTAAAGGACAACATTCATGTTTGTTTTATTGTAGATTGAATCCGGTTCTGGGAGCAAACGCCGCGTCTTCAGTCGGAAAGACGAGTTCAAATGAGGCCCCAGATGGACAGGTCACTTAACATCTATTTACCTCAGTTTCCTCAAATGTAAAATGGGGAAAATAGCAAACATCCCCTAAAGGTGAGAGGAAGGGGCAGCTAGGTGACCGGGTGGATGGAGCTCTGTTGTCAGGAGGACCTGAGTTCAAATCCTGTCCCAGACATTTAATAATTACCTAGCTGTGCGACCTTGGGCAAGTCACTTAACCCCACTTCTTACCAAAAAAAAAAACAAAAACAAAATAACAGCCCCTTGCGATCAAATGAGAGAATATTTGTAAAAGGGCCTCGGAGCAGTATCTGGCTATACAAATACATATTCCTTTCCCCCTATTTTAGACCCATTCTCTTTGGTACCTCTCCAAAAACTAGGAATTGTTGAGGAAGGGGGCTTATCTCCATTGTTGGGGCAGCCAGATGATGCAGTGGGCAGAGATCAAATCCAGCCTCGGACACTTACTACTTTATGACTTTGGGCAAGTCACTTAACCCCAATTGCCTCACATCCAGGGCCATCTCCATTCTTCCTGACCCATATCTGACCACTGGACCCACATGACTGAAGGAGAAAGTCAGATTGGTGTCTTATAACCAGTCAAGTCCAATCCCTGTGCCTGTCATGGCGCCACATCCCTAATGTCATGGTCTTCTAGGAGGACAACGGACAAACGTCATCATCTCTGTTGTGGACCCCTCTGGAGCCCTCCTTTGAGGGTCTAAACACATGACCTGTGTCACTTTCCCAGTGATCCCCAGGATATTTTTACCTGCTTCCCTTCTTCCTGGCTTGAAATCTTTCCATCCCAAGTCATGTGGGGGTATTCAGCATGCATGTCGATGTACCCTCTCCTATTTCTCAATTCCTCAATCTATATAGGTAAATAAACAGTATTTATTAAGCTGCTACTAATATGGACCACTGTGATAAGGGCTGGACTTGTAAACACAAGCCATCAGGTTCTGTCCAAAAGATGAAGACTAGGGGAAGGTAACACAAAGGAACACTGGAAAAGAGTGAGGGAAGGGTGATAAGCATGGACTGGTAACGGAGGATGTCAGCTTCAGCTTCCAGAAGCTCAAGAGACCCAAAGGGTAGTGTCCAGAGCTCTAATTGAGGAAAGGGGTAAGAGAGAGATGAGACAGATGACAGAATGAAAGCAATATGTTGGAAATGTAAACTATACCAGGCCTTTATTAGCTACACAGAGAGATGGATTGAACACATCAGTTTAACCCCCTGCTTTAAGAGTCTCTGGGGGGGCAGCTAGGTGGCACAGTGGATAAAACACTATCCCTGGAGTCAGGAGAACCTGAGTTCAAATGTGACCTCATATACTTAATAATTGCCTAGCTGTGTGACCTTGGGCAAGTCACTTAACCCCATTGCCTTAAATAAAATTTGGGGCAGCTAGGTGGCGCAGTGGATAGAGCACTGGCTGTGGAGTTGGGAGTACCTGAGTTCAAATCCAGCCTCAGACACTTAATAATTACCTAGCTGTGTGACCTTGGGCAAGCCACTTAACTCCATTTGCCTTGCAAAAACAAAAAAACAAACTAAAAAACAAAAAAAAAGAGTCTCTGAGTGGGAGGGAAGCCTCTCATATTCTTCCTTCTCTTCCCTACCTCTGACTCTTCCTACTTCCTAATGAGCCAAGAGTTGGACTGACTTAGAAAATCACAAATGAACATTATCTGTGTTGTCTAACATTTATTTCAATAACTATATATTTTTTTTGTTTGTTTTTTGTTTTAGTTTTTGCAAGGCAATGAGGTTAAGTAGCTTGCCCAAGGCCACAAGGCTAGGTAATTATTAAGTGTCTGAGGTCGGATTTGAACTCAGGTACTCCCGACTCCACGGCCAGTGCTCTATCCACTGCGCCACCTAGCTGCCCAACTATATCTTTTTTAACTATGTCCAAATAGTAGGAGGGGAGGGGGCCAGAGGAATTGTAGCCTTTTCTAGCCTCTTTTCTTTTGCCAATGACTGATGCACTTGCATGTTCTTTATAGCTGTTGTTCAGTTGTTTTCATCATTATAACTTGTCTTTTCCATAACCCCATTTGGTATTTTCTTAGCAAAGATATGATTTTCTTCCTAGTTTTTTTGACAAATGAAGAAACTGAGGCAAAACAATGAGGACATGGGAAAGTGACATGCCTGGGGTCCAAATGATTGATTGATGTTTATCCTTCATTTTAGAAGACCATAGCATCACCTCCCGTGATGTCATGACAAGCACATGAATTGAATTTGAGTGAGGGGGACTGTGATAAGTCACCAGCCTCATTTTCTCTTCCAGAGCCATCTGGGTCCAATGGCCAAATATGAATCAGAAAGACTGGAGATGGCCCTGGATGAGAAAGAATCAGGGTTAAGTACCCCAAGGTCACACAACTAGTTAGTGTCAAGTGTCTGAGGTCAGATTTGATCTCAGGTCTTCCTGACTCCAGGACTGGAGCTCTGTCCACTGTCGAGGGTCACATAGCTAGTGAGTGTCTGAGGCCAGATCTGAGCTTAGGAAAATGAATCATCCTGACTCCAAACCCAGTACTCTATCCACTGCGCCACTGGCTACCTAGAAATTCCATTATATGATTTTTTTAAATTATTTCATCCCTCTCCATGCTTCATGACCCTTTTTTTTTTAAGGTTTTTATTTTTTGCAAGGCAATGTGGTTAAGCGGCTTGCCCAAGGCCACA
Organism: Macrotis lagotis; assembly: GCF_037893015.1. Lineage (NCBI taxonomy): Eukaryota > Metazoa > Chordata > Mammalia > Peramelemorphia > Peramelidae > Macrotis > Macrotis lagotis. Next base: position 645,063,655 of record NC_133666.1, on the reverse strand, counting down.
CAGCCAGGGAATTATTGTCTGAGATCGGATTTGAACCCAGGTCCTCCTGACTCCAGGACCAGTGCTCTATCCACTTCGCCACCTAGCCGCCCCTCCTCATGAGCCTTTGATGCAGTTCTTCACCCTCATGATGGCCTTCAAGCCCTCTCATCACCCTATTCTGGCCGCATCTCCCTCCCTATTTCTACAGCTAAGTGAATCAGCACAACTTGACAGTGTCCTCTGGTACTTTATTCCCTTGTCCTAGTCCCACCCACCTTTGCCAACCTTCTTCTATTACCATCCCCCCTCCACAAACTTCTTCCTGACTCTGATTCAAGAGAGCTGAATGGAGTTCAAAGAGGTCATGAGATAATACTGATTGGGTCCACAGTCCCCCCCAGGGGGTTGCTTTGCAGCTGCTTGCTCTCGATGGCAATCAGCTTTGTTTCTTTACTCAAACAGTTACCATGATTAAGGCCCTAATCATTTCTCACCTGTGCTTTGGCAATAGTCTAATTGGTCTCCCACCTTTATCTCTCCCCTCTCCAATTTGTGTTCCACTCAGCTGCCAAAGTTGTTTCCAAAAGCACAGGGCACAGGTCTGTCTGCTTCACTCTGCCCTGCTCAGTAAACTCCGGTGGATCCTATTGTCTCTGTATTACTATATAAAATAAAAACTTTATTATATAAAAATATAAAGTCGGTTTCTAGCAATCGATATTAAGTGCATGGCAGGCTCTGTGCTAAGTACTGGGGCTATAAAAAGAGGCAAAACACAGCCCCTGCTCTCAAGGAACTTACATTTGAATGGTGAAGACATGCAAACAAACATATACAAATGCAGGTCAGGGTCAGAATAAATAAAAAATAATTAGAATGAGAAGGCACTAGAATTAAGAGACACTGGGGAAGGCTTTCTGGAGGTGAGATTTTAGTTGGGATTTAAAGGAAGCCAGTGAGGTCAGTAGTCTGGGGAAAGGAAGGCATGGGGACAATCAGAGCAAATGCCCAGAGCCAAGAGAATGAGAGTCTTGTTCGCACAGTCAGGGTAACCAGTGTCACTGGAGAGAAGAATTTGTATCCCTGAGTAAACTGAAAGAAGACTGAAAAGGAAAAAAATAAAAACAGATAAGTCCCACATGTTCCTAAACATAGCAATGTCTTTTTGTAGTGGCAACAAATTGGAAATTGAGGGGATGCCCATCAATTGGGAAATGGCTGAACAATTTATGGTACATGAATACTATGGAATATTATTCTATAAGAAACCATGAGTAGTGGGACTCTAGATAAGCATGGAATGAGCTATGGGATCTGATGCTGAGCAAAGGGAGCAGAACCAAGAGAACACTTGTACTCATTATCAACAACATTATGAGTTGGTCAAGCTATGAAAAACTTTGAATGCCAAAGAATTTTGTATTTGATCCTAGAGGTGCTGCAGAGTCACCAGGGTTTATTCAGTAGACGGGGTGGGGGATGACATGGGCTTTAGGGAAATCCCTTTGGTGGCTTAATGGAGGATGGACAGGAGTTGGAAGAGACTTGAGGCAGGCAGAGCCACCTGCCACCAGGTATGAGACAAGGGCCTGGATCAAAGAAGAAAAAGGAGAGAAGGGGGTGTATTGGAGAGATGCCAAAGAGGTAAAATTGACAGACCTTGGAAATGGGAAGGAGGGGCTGTGAGAGACATGTTGGCATTTCAAACTCTTCATAACCTGGACCTTCCTAGCTCTCCAGGGTCCCTACACTTCTTGCCATTCCTTTCACACAAAATGCTACATCACTCATCCTGGAGCCTTTGTATTGGTTGACTGCCATGCCTGGAATGTTCTCCTGCCTCAAATCTGTCTTTTAATTTCCCTAGGTTCCTTCAAATCTCAGCTCAGCTGCCTTGTTCTTGCTTGAGATCCCATTCTTCCAACCTGCTAGAAAAGAGGCTCATTAGGAAGTAGGAAAAGTCAGAGGTAGGAAAGAGAAGGAAGAATATGAGAGGCTATTTTTTTCTCCCCCCTACCCACTCAGAGACTCTTAAAGCAAGGGGTTAAACTGACATGAACCCCCCCCAAAAAGTGTCTAATGGATAAATTTCAGGGGGGTTCATGAACTTGGATAAGAAAAAAAAATTTTATTTTCACTAACATCGAAATGAAATTTAGAAATCGAAATCGAAATTTAATTGAAATTTCTTCAATTATTAAAAACCATGATTCTGGGGGCAGCTAGGTGGCGCAGTGAATAGAGCACAGGCCTTGGAGTCAGGAGGAACTGGGTTCAAATACGACCTCAGACGCGTCTATACAAACACCAGAGACCTCCCCTCTAAGATGACCTTTCCTGTTTTGGGCATGTATCTTTTATAAATATTTACCTGTTTATTAACATGTTGTCTCCACATCAACATGTAAGCTCCTTGACATCAGGGATTGTTTTTATCCTGCTTTTTATCCTTAGCATATAAACAGAGCAGCTGGTACATAAGACAATATAAGGAATGGAGCTGTGATTTCTTTGGAACTCCCAAGTGACAAAACTTCCACCAATGCAGGTCAGCTCCTTCTCTTCAATTTAAGGTCTAAGAGAGTTGTCATTAGTGTCAAACCCAAATTGGGTTTAGTGGCCCCTAAACTGGCCAAGAGTTAGACTGACTTAGAAAATCACAAATTAACATTATCTATGTTGTCTAACATTTTTATTTTGATAACTGTATCTTTTTAAACTATCACCAAATGGTAGGGGCAGAGGAGTTGTAGCCTCCATAATTTGTTGTCAGAATTGAGGCATGAACTCAGGTCTCAGTTTTAGAGACCAGCTCTATCCACTATCAGTCAGTACACTGAATAAATCCTTGCTGATTGATTGGTTCCTGTTTAACACAGCATCCAGCACAAGGAGATTAAATGTTTATTGACTAATTGGTCATCTTTTGCAAGCTCAGAGTTCAGGACTTTTACCCACAGGCATCTTATTCTTCTAGCCTTCAGAAATCTACTTTCTACCCCACTCCAGCCCCTACCCCTTCATGTTCTTGGTTCCCTCCTACTGAACACCAAGAAAACAAAAGTATCTGAAGCTTCTGGGGGGTTAAAGGGAGACTTGAAGTGAAGAGAAATGTTTGTGTCACCTTCTCCAGTCCACTGTTTACCCCTGCTATGGGAGAAACATCCCCATCGGAGTTCATGTGGTGGGTAACTGCTGCTGAATACATCTTAACCACAGAGCAGAAATAATGGGGGTAAAAAAAAATCAAGTTTATTATTATTATGCTCAAGCCGAGATTCGGGCCTCAGAGAAAATTTGAACCACTATGCTGATTCTGACAAGCTTCTTATAGGGGAAATTATGTCAGCATGACCGAGAAATAATCATTTACATATTGTAATCTTGTACATTCCCCTTAGGCCATATGAGTTAAAGCAGAGATAGAGCCATCATGCCATTCTTGCCTTCAGTGTCACAAAAGTTGAACAAATTTAGCTAATCAGAGTTATAATCTCACACATTCCCCAAGAAAACAAACCTCAAAGGACTCAATAGGGAAACCAAGTCAAATTACAGATTATATTGCATTTAGAGGACTTGCAAATAGGCTGATTGAGAGGCTTATGTGTCAATGAATCAGAGACCTTTGAGATTCTTCCTCTGACTTCTTATCTAGGATTTTCTGTCGATTAAGGCTCTTAAATCAATTTTTACATTCCTTGGAACAGATTTTGGTCAGGTGAGATTAATGTTAACCAAAATTTACAGAAGGAATTTTTACAGACGTCCCAAATAATAAAAAATAAATCTTAAAATGCCCCTAACACTCCTCCATTTCCATGTACCCAAGCTATGGCAATAACCCTTACAAGGTCTCCTCCTATGCACCTCTCCATTCTGTTCCCTCAGATCTGTCCTTCCTTCTGCTCCCAGAACAGCCTTCCTTCAGCAGAAAGCAGGTCACATCAGTCTAGAGTCCTCCCTGAGGGCAATTTAAACTCCTTTACCTGCTCCTTCAGACTCTGCCCCATCCCACCTTTCCAGAGCTCTGTCCTACTGCTATTCACTATAGCTATGTGACACAGTGGGCAGAGTGCTGGCCCTGAAGTCAGGAGGATCTGAATTCAAATCTAGCCTTGGATATTTACTGGCTGTGTGACCAAAAGCAAATCGCTTAACTCTGACTGCCTCGCATCCAGAGCCATCTCCAGTTGTCCTGATTTATATCTGGCCACTGGACCCAGATGGCTCTGGAGGAGAAAATGAGGCTGGTGACTTAGCACAGCCCCCCTCACTCAAATCCAATTCTCTTGCTTATCATCACATAATCTCCCCAATGTCATGGTCCTCTTCAAGAACAAAGAATATGGGCAAGTCACTTACCCCCATTGCCTTGCAAAAAAAAAAAAGTCATTCATTATACCCAAACATGAATCCCCTCTGGCCCTAAAAGCAGCATATTCTTCCCCATCCTTCCCCTGAATAGCCTCCCTCTCTCTTTTCACTCCTTTCATGCCTACTCATCCTTTACAGTAGAAATTCATAATCTTTTTTGTGTAATGGACTTCTTTTGCATCCTGGTAAGGTCTATGCACCTCTTCTCAGAAGAATGTTTTTAAAGTCACAAAATAAAATACATAAGATTACAAAGGGAAACAATTTTATTTAAATATGAATATCAAAAACACTTTTTTAACTTCACAAGTTAATGATCTCTGCTTTAAAACCTAACTCACATGCCTCCTCCTCCTCCTATGAGGGCTTCCTTTTTTTAAAATTTAAATATTTTATTTGTTTTTCCAACTACATACAATGGTAGTTTCTACCAATCTTTTTTTTTTTGCAAGGTTTTGAGTTTTACAATTTTTCTCCTTTCCTCCCCCTTCCACAGAAAGCAATTTGATATAGGCTTTACATTTGTAATCATGCTAAAAACATAAGTTGATATTGAACATGATGTGAGAGAAGAATCAGATCCAAAAGGAAGAAAGAAAACATTAGAAAGAACAAAATGACATAATACATAATTTTTAAAAATTGAAGATAGTAAGTTTGGGTCTTCATTTAAACTTCCTTCTCTGGATACAGATGGTATTTTTCCATCACAAGTTCCTTAAAGTTGTTTTTGATTACTGTACTGCTGAAATGAACAAGTCCATCATGGTTGATCGTCACCCCATGTTGTTTTTAGTGTGTACAATGTTCTTCTAGTTCTGCTCATTTCATTTTGCATCAATTCTTGCTAGTCTTTCCAGGCTTTTCTGAAATCCCATCCCTCCTAATTTCTTATAGAACATTAGTGTTCGATCATATACATATATATACCACAATTTGTTCAGTCATTCCCCAACTGATGGGCCTCCCTTCAATTTCCAATTCTTGATCATTACAAAGAGTCGTTGCTATAAATATTTTTGTATATGGCGGGGTTTGGGTTTTTTTTTAAGGTTTTTGCAAGGCAACTGGGGTTAAGTGGCTTGCCCAAGGCCACACAGCTAGGTAATTATTAAGTGTCTGACACCGTATTTGAACCCAGGTACTCCTGACTCCAAGACTGGTGCTTTATCCACTATGCCACCTAGCTGCCCACGTGGTGGTTTTTTTTTTACCTTTTTTCATGATCTCTTATGAAGACTTTCTTGATCCCCTAGTCAGGAACAATTTTCTCCCTCAGATCTCACAGAGCACCACATGTATGTCTGTATGTCTGTATTTATAGACATATAGACATGTATCTATATACATAGATATATGTTGTGAATATGTACTTTGGCTATCTCTAAGATCATCTCAATTCCTACTAGAGTCCTCCCTTGAAGGCAAGAGCCATAAGTAGGGGGAAAAAATACTGGATTTGAATCCAGTCTCCCATACTTATTTTTTTAATTTTTTTTTGCAAGGCAATGGGGTTAAGTGGCTTGCCCAAGGCCACACGGCTAAGTAATTATTAAGTGTCTGAGGCTGGATTTGAACTCAGGTCCTCCTGACTCCAGGGCCGGTGCTCTATCCGCTGCGCCACCTAGCCTCCCCCTCCCATACTTATTAACTGGGTGACTCTAGGTTTAATATCCTAAGGAGTGTGTGGGGTTCCTGGTCTGAAAAATAGGAATAATACTCTCTACCTCACAGGGTTATTATAAGGGTTATATTTGGAAGCAAAGAGCTATATAAACAACATTAGCTATTTATTGTTATTTAAACTTGGAACATTGCAGACCTAAAATATGGGTGATGGTAATTATAGAAAGATGAGGCCAATATAATAAATAAGGTCCCTTCCACTAGTGACATTTGGTTTTCTAGTGTCTTGTGGCTTTAGGTAGATCATTTCCCTTCCCTTCAGGTCAGCTACCCCATCTGTAAACTAGCAGAATTAGGTTAGGTGATTTCTAAGATCCCTTTCCAGCTGAAGTCACTGAGACTACATTATAAAACAAACACACCTGGTGAGGTTTCCTCATCTGAGGATCACTCTCAGAAGGGCTCTGCTGGGCTGGGCTAGATTCAACCCAGTTTCTCAGGATATGTATTTGGTACAAGGATTAGACCACTTCAGTAAATTACCATTCCAAGTCGGACCTTCTGGAAGGCTAGGAAAGGTAATTTGGCTTCAGACTCTCATAAGCCTTTACATCTCAACCTTGGCACTGCCCCATCAGGACCAGTCACTCAGTAGGGTTGCCAAAGGGGCCTATCTAGGCTGCCAGATGTTTAAAATGGTGTGATTTCTGGCCATCAATACCATTTCTGATGAAAATTTTAGAGCCACAACTCCCCACCCCCACTGTAGCTCTGTAGCTGCCCCCAACTGACTTTGAAGCTTATTCGCCTTTTCTCTAGCCAAGCTCATAAACTTGATGCTAGACCCAATAGAAGGGCTGTGAAGCCAGAGTCTCATAAAGTGCCTCTTAGATATCAAGACAGACTATGGTGATTATCAGGGGAACACTTCTTAAACCTGGCTCACTCCTGGAAAAGCCCAGGCATTTGGAGTCTTTCAAAGCCATATCTTAAAAGCATCTCCTAAAGGATCCCATTATCTCCATAGTCCTGGAGGACATTAGCAAAAAGAAACCTCGGCAGGCAGGCCGGTAATTTTTCCCAGGAAGGTCACCTTGTGAAACAGAGAAGCAGTGACAGTCCTGCTCATTAACCAGGAACAAGGATCATTAGGTCTTGAGATTTTGAGGGAATAATGACCTTGGAGATAATCTACCCCAACCCTCTCATTTTACAGAGGATGCAATGGAGACTCAAGCAAGGAAAAGAAGCAGGATTTCAAACTGCCACTTCTAACCCCAAATCCAGGGCTCTTTCTATGCTGCCTGTGTTGGCCAACCTCTCATTTCCCAATGTAAAAGCCTGGGAGAGAGGAGGATGCTTGCATAATAATCAAAGCAATAGAACTGGGACCAGAACCCAGGTTTTCAGGCCCAGTTCATTGCCAAATGAATCCTCCCCCAAGTGATTTGAGGTAGACAAGAATAGCCCAGTGGAGATCCCTCTGGGCTGGGAATCGAATACTGCCTCTCTCCTTTGTGAACTTAGAAAAGTCACTACCATTTCCCTTTGCTAAAGCTTCCTTCTTTGTAAAAAGAAATTCCATGGCCTCCAATGTCCCTCCTAGTTCTAAATCGATGACCTCAGAGCCTGCATAATTGATGGCCTTTTGGTCACTACCACCATGTTTTAAAGTGACAGATAAAAATGTTTCTAGAAGAAAAAGCCATGCCAGCTACTGAACCTTCTCTAGGTCTAACCTCTTTGCAAATGGCAAACCTGACATTGAAACCCAGATCTCGTGGCTCATTTTTAGAGACAGTTTTCTGTTTGCATGAATGTGCGAGTGTGTGTGTGTGTGTTTTCTTTAAGACAAGGAAGTAGTACTCTAAAAAGAGAATGTAAAATTCATAACCCAATTCAACTTGCCTGGAGACATTCAGAAAAGACAAACATCTTATTCTCACAAGCCCAGGGAAACATTCGTCTTTCTCAACTTAAAGACTTTGGAAGAGGATTGCCTTTGGCGAATCTTATGGGTAGCAGCACTAATTAAAAGGGACATTTTTTGGAAATGGGGACAATGGTTCCTTTGCCTCCAGGCTACAGGAAGTTAAGCATCCTTTTCCCAGAAAGGATTGCCAGTTAGAGTATAGAACCCACAGAACTGGCTTTTCCTCTGATTCTGGGGCCCAAGTTGGAGAAAGAGACCCACTGAGATAGCACAAGGAAGGCTCTTTGAAAAACTCCTGGGTAGGGAGGGTGCCCCAGTGCTCTACACACGGCTCACACTTGGCAAATAATTAGGCAGGCTCTCTGGATCTCAGTTTCCCTCTTTTAGCATTCAGAGCTCTTTTGTTCTAGACATTGAGATAGGGGTGTTTCCCAGGGTATTGGCTGCAAATGATATGATTGCTCTGCGTGTCTTTGTATTGCCCAAGAGGTTCCTAACTAATCTTCATTAAAATGAGAACAGCAGGAGCAGTGGAGCTGATGGCAGATGACCAGGTTCTAATCTCCATCCATGTAACTTTGGTCAACTCCTATCCCCTCACTAGGTTTCAGCTTGTTATAAAGGTGCTAAATTGGACTTCTCTAAAGCCCCTTCAGCTCCAGATCCTGTGATTGCAATAGCAAAGGGGACTCTGGAGAAAATGTGGACTAAGCTAGTCATAATATTAATCAATATGGATGAGGAAAGAAATCACATTGTCATTGTCGGCTCAGTCCAACTCTTGAGAGTGATGAGAAGAGCCCTTTCACAAGTAAAGAGGAAGATGGACCCTACTCAGACTTCACCAATTAGGAGAGGGAGAGAATGTGAAAGCTTGGAAATGAAAGCCCTTTTGAGAAAAATCTGCAAAAGATAAAAATCCTGGGAGAATTAGCCAGCTGACATAGATAAGGCACAGGCCTCCAAACCAGGAAATCTGCCACATTGGGCCTCAAACTTTGGGTCTTAGCTCCCCCATCTGTAACATGTTGATAACAACACTTGCACTGTATTGCAATGTTATGAAGAAAATTTGAAAGAGGTGACTGGGGCAGCTAAGTGGTGCAGTGGATAGAGCACTGGCCTTGGAGTCAGGAGTACCTGAGTTCAAGTTCAGCCTCAGACACTTAATAATTACCTAGCTGTGTGGCCTTGGACAAGCCACTTAACCCCATTGCCTTGAAAAATCTAAAAAAAAAAAAAGAGGTGACTAGTTAACTCACTTTCTGAGCCTATGATCTTGTTTTTTAAAAAGGGGGAGAGGGAGGTAAAATTCTCCCACAGAATTATAAAACTTAAAACTCAATGGAACAGTAGAAGTCTAATTCAGATGCCAAATTTTCTCTCCAAGGGAGAGACTAAGGTCTGGAAAAGGGAAAGGACTTACCCAAGGTCACAGTGAATGGAAAAGCCAGAATTCAGACCCAGATCCCTTAATTCTACAGATAGCATGTCTATATGTCCTTCCATGTTGCTTCCTTACCTAAAGTCTTAAGTGGCTGTAAGATTTTAATTTAATCAGTACCCAAGACATACAGTCAAGAGTCCTGATTTTGATTGAATGTTATCTCTATTTTCCTCTATCTGTCTGACTGCTCCTTTGTTGGTTCCTTTGTTGGACTGCCATCTATTTCTTGTTGCTAAGTATGGTTGTACCCCAAGGCTTTCTTCTTCTCCTCTCTCTACATTTCTTTTTTTCCAGGGCAATCTCAAATCCCAAGGGATCAATTATTTCTATGCAGATGACTCCTAGGCTTCTACAGGCTGTCCCAAAAGTCTTGGTGCAATTGAAACAATTGCACCAAGACTTTTGGACCATCCTGTATAGACAACCCTGGTCTCTCTCAATCAGACAAGCAATGAACATTTATTAAAGCACCTACTATGTTTCAAGGACTATGCTAAGTGTTGGGACTATGAAAGAAGAAGATGGAGGAAGACAACTCACCAAAGAAAACTGAAAAGAAGGGAGAGGAGGAAGGGCCAGAGAAGGACCAAGTGCTTGGAGGCCATGATGGAGGAGTCCCAAAAAATCCAAAAATAGGGTAACTAGTGGGAAATTGGGAAAAGTCTAGACTGTGCCCCTTTCTTAGCCCCAAGGTCACAAATCCAACTGCCTACTGACACATCGAGTCTAGATGTTCCTCAGGCATCTCAAATCATTATGCCCCAAGGGGGATTCCTTATCTTTCCCCATCTATCCCTCAATTTTTCCTATTTCTTCTGAGGTGACCACTATCCTAACCTTGACAAGTTTAAAACCTCAATCATGCTCACCAACATTATGTCCAAAAAGGTACCAAATCTTGTGGATACCACTTCCTCCGTATTGCTCGTTTCCATCCCCTTCTGTTCATTCCCATGACCACCATGCTAATTTGAACCTGCCTCACTTCTGACCTGGACTTTTGCAAAGAGGCTAACTAGCCTGAACTCTTGGCTCCTGGCATTCCCCTCACCAATCCATCATGCAACTGGGCCAAAAATTGCCTCAAAGCTGACTGTGCCTCTTCTCTGCTCAAGACCCCTCAGCTGCTCCTTGTTGCCTCTAAGTCAAAGTTGAGCTCCTCAACTGACTTTTAATACCTTTAACAGCAGATCTCCCCAGGCTTGCTGTACATTCCTCTGGCTCAATGGAATTTATTACAAGCGAATTGGGCTACCAGATAATCCCTGAATTTTGTAATCCATCTCCCACCACTTTGCCTTCATCCAAGCTAGTCCTCCCTCTTCACCTGAAGGCCTCTTGGAAGAAGTCCTAATTTCTTTTAAGGCTCACGTCAGTCTCAACTCCTCTGAGAAATTTTTTCTGACTCTTCTATTACTAAGTATTCTCTTCCTCTTCAAATTTGTATTATATATGCATATTTATAAGTAAATACATGCATAATATACACAGGTATAATTATATTTGGTTATATTTCTGTAATAAGGGCCTTGGAGTCTGGAGGAAGGGAGTTCAAATCCAGCTTCAGACACTTGCCACTTACTATCTGTGTGACCTTGGCAAGTCACTTAACCCTGACTGCCTCACATTCAGGGCTATCTCCAGCTGTCCTGATTCATATCTGACCCCTGGACCCAGATGACTTTGGAGGAGAAAGTGAGGCTGATGACTTTGCACAACCCTGCCTCATTCAAATCTAATTCATGTGCTTGTCATGTCATCACCTCCCTCTCTTCTTTGTAAATGAAGGACATCAACATCAAACATCTATAATTAATGTGTTTAGCTATAGGCATATGTCTGTGTGTTTACATGTTAAATTCCCCAATAGAATATAAATTCCTTAAGAATAGGAGCTGATTTTGCCTTTGTATCACCAGTACCTAGCTTGCACACAGCAGTTGCTTAATAAAGGTTTATTGGATTGAATTCTTATCTATTTCTTTAGTTGTACTAGAACTAAAAAGAAACTTAGAGAACTAATCAGAAACTTTAGAACTAATAAGAAACTTAGAGTGAGGTCTACTAAGTTGGGTACTGTTCTAGAAGTGGAGATATAGAGACAAAGAAGAACAAAAAAAACAAATCCAGTTCCCACTCTCAGAGTTTTAAGTTCTTTTGGGCGCATATAAATAAGTGAAGCAAGTAAGATTAAACAAGTTAAGATAAAGCTATTTGAAGTGGGGGTGTAGAAGGGGAGCACTGGCAATTGAGGGACAATCTCATGTAGGAGATGGTAGTTGAGCCGGCCTTGGGTAGGTAACACAAATGCAAGGAAATAAGAGACAAGAAAGAGTCTATCACTGGATCAAATCTAGAGTATGGGAAGGAGAACAATATTCAATAAACCTGGAAAGGTGGGTTGGAGCCACACGATGAAGGGTTTTGTTTTTTTTTTTTCCTGGAAACATTAGGAATCATTCCAAGATCTCAATCAAGGAAGTGACATGCTTTAGGAAAATCAATTTGGCAAATTAGAGAGGGAGAAATCTATCAGGAGGTTTAGAGGATTAGGGATGAGGGTTTGCACTGGAAGGTTGGGGGAATTTGAATCCCTCCAGAGGACATGCATGTGATATGTAGGGGTAGAATTGGCAACTGAATAGAGATGGAAATTGAAGGAGCAAGAAGGCAAGCAAGACTTCCAAGGGGTGTAAACTTGGGTGACTGGAGGGAGAGAGAAATGATGCCCACAAAAGAAATAGAGAAATTAGGAAGAAGAGAGGGTTTGGCGGTAAGGATAATTAATTCTGTTTTGGACATGTTGAGTTTAAGATAGGTATTTTAAACTAAGGGCCATCTAGTTGACAATACTCAAAAGGCAACTGATGTTGGAGCTGGAGTTCAGAAGACAATTCCCTGGAGCTCCAGGCTGGGAGTCCTCTGCAGAGATGATAGTGGAAGGGATGGGAGTAGAAATGATCACTGAGAGACAAAAGTGAGAGAAGGAGACCCAGGAGTAACATCCTGTTAATGATGGAAGGCAACAAGCATATCCATTATGCACCAAGCACCATGGTCTCATGTCCACAAGCTCAGGAGAAGGGTACTATTAATATACTCATTTTACAGTGGAAAAGACTGAGGCAAGCAAAAGTTAAATGACTTGGCCAAGGCCACATGTATGAGACCCTATTTGAAATCAACTCTCCTTTTGACTCTAGATCCAGCACTTTACCTATGGCACCACCTGGCTGCCTAAATAATTAATAGAATATTTTATTAATCCATCACTATGCAATGTTTTAAACTCTGAAGATTCAAACTGAAAAAACTAGGCAGTCTCTGCTTTCAGAAGATTCACCTTCTCACTGAGGGAGACAAAACATGTAGGAATATTCATGGGCAGGACATCAAGAGGGCCAGAGGTCCTTTGGGTACATATTGGCAGGACAGAGGATGGTGGCCTGGGGCTTCAGAGGGTATAGGGTCAGGAAAGAGAGGAAGGCCCTGATTTTTTCCATTACTGGAAGGATTATGGATGGTAGTAACTCCATGATCATCCAGTGGTGTGAGTGGCCATATTTGTCAACAAGGGGAAATAGAAGGGGAGGAGAGCAGAGACTCCAAAAGCAGAGGGGAGGAGAGGGGAAAGGAATGGGAACATTATGGGGAAAGCTAGGAGGAGGAAGGACTAACTTGTGTCCCAACTGGCCTGGGCCCACCAGCCCCCAGGACCTGATCCAGCAAAAGAGACAGATCAGAAGGAAGATGAGAATCTCCAGGAGAAGGGGGATATTCTCTGTCAAACTGGTTAGAATGGTAACCTTGGAGAAATCAGTTTGAGTGGATAGTGGGGCCAGACTGCAAGTGGAGGAGGAGCCAGAAATGAAAGTAGCCAGCATAGATGGTTTTTGTCCTCAAAATAAGCGAAGTCTAAGGATGAGGGTGAAGTAGGTTGGTTTGTAAGGAGTAGGAAAAGAGGAAGAAAATGAAGATGAGGAATGGTTCCAGGGGCACTTGCCCTCACTGAAGCCTCTTTTTGCTCAGTAATGAAAGAGACTAAATCCTCTACTGAGAAAGAAGTATGAAAGGTTTGAAAAGAAATTTGGAAGGTCTGCTGCAGAAACTGCTACCTTCAATTAGGGAAGAATAATGTCACCTTTCTGCAATGAGGGCTTGGTTGAGATTAAATTTAGATTTCCTGGATGAGACTGTAAATCTATTGGGGGAACCCAACCCCTCTCCTGTGGTCTAGGGTGTCACTTGTGGTACTTTAGAAAGGGGACTCTTTCCTTAAAATTTACTGTGTAGTCAACAATTGGGAAAGGAAGAAAGTGAAGGCAGAACAGTCCAGCTCTGAGGGCTAGGACCACTGGAGAAAACTGGCACAGAAAGAATTGTTTTGGGGTTAGGAAGATGGGAGAGATGAGAGAAGAAACAAAACTACCATCAGAGGAAATTTAGAGATCTGGATCACTCTTCTAGGTATGACCACCTGTTGTGGCTGAGGTGGAGAAGGCAATGGCAGATGAGGCTGATAATCTCAAGCCAAGGCATTTAAGGCAACATGAGGTTTGGGGATGGAGTGTAAGCCAAATACTAAGTAAAGATGGAACTGGAGGCCAGTGAGTAACTGCCATCAGGACCTGGATAGATTGCTATATCTGGATGTCATTAACCTTAAATATGAGGTTGATTTACCATAGCGATGGGAAGGCTAGAAGTAGAAGTCTGCTTCTCCTGGTCCAGTGTTGGGGGGATAGGTGGGTAAGTAGGGTTGGTGAGAAGCGGAGGAGCACTGGAGAAGATGAACAGCAAGGAGGCTGTTTTCTGTGTGAGGCCAAGTCTGAGTGACAGATGGAAGGACCTAGGATAAGGAGAAGTTGTTCAATAAGAGAATGTGAGTTCTAGGATGTATAATGAAAAGGAAGGTCATTTATGTGGGGGCCTGGGTAGGGTTGAGTTGAAGTAGAGAAGAATGGAAAAAATAGTAGGTTTTTTGCTTAAGAATTAGACAACTTTTCTATTGTGAGGTTTAGGCAGGAAGGGTTTATATTAGTTATTTGCTTTTTTTCCCCATTTTTGCAAGACAATGGGGTTAAGTGAGTTGTCCAAGGTTACCCCACTATTATTAAGTGTCTGAGGCTGGATTTGAACTCAGGTTGTCCTGATTCCAGGGCTGGAGCTCTAACCACTGTACCACTTAGCTGCCCCTTAGCTAATGACTTTTGATTGTGGATGTCAAGTTCCAGAGTCTTATGAATGGCAATAGATACCATGTCCTCCCTCTTTTATTTATCCAATCTAACCCCTCAGACTTCCTTATCAATGCCTTCTTGGCAAGCTTCCCAAAGAGAAATAAAAAAAGCATTTGAAGCAAAATTCAACTGGAGATGTTTAATGTACCTTAAAAAGAAAACGAACAAAAAACGTACAGCCACCAGGCTCTCTTAATTTTACTTTTAAATTGCTTCCTTTGGTAGGTCCTTACCTTCCTTTGTGTTTGAATAGATGAGTGACCATAGTCAAAGAACAATTATTCTGATGGTCAATCCTGAGTGTTGAACATTTCCATAGTCTACAGACAAGCTAGTTTACACCTAAGCATTTCCAACTCAGAAGACTTTTGAATAGGAAAAATATCCCTAGCCACAGGTTTGATACTCAAGTTAGGAGTTCTTTGCAAATGATATTTGTTCAGGGGGCAAGCTATCAAATGTGATACAGAAAGATACACACTGTCACAAGTCATTCCCCAATTGATAAATGGTCAAAGGATATAAGCAGACAGTTTTTAAATGAAGAAATTAAAGCTAGATATAATCATATGAAAAAATGCTACAAATCATTATTGATTTAGAGAAATGCAAATTAAAACAACAATGAAGTATCATCTCACACTTACTAGTTGAGCCCAGATGAGAAAAAGGGAAGATGATTGATCAATGTTGGAGAGGTTGTGGGAGGATTGGGACATTGATGCATTGCTGGTAGAGTTGTGAACTGATCCAACCTTTCTGGAGAACAATATGGAACTATGCCCAAAGAGCAATAAAACTGTTCATATCCTTTGACCCAGCAATTCCAATTCTAGGACTTTATCCAGAAGAAATTGTAAAAAATTCCAAAATATTCTTTTTGTAGTGGCAAAGAATGGAAATTGAGGGGGTGCCCATCAATTGGGGAAATAAGCAAATTATAGTACATGAATACTATGGAATATTATTGTTGTATAAGAAACAATTAAAGGCCAGACTCTGGAGAAGCATGGAATGCCTTACAGGATCTGATCCTGAGCAAAGGGAGTAGAGTCAAGAGAACAATTTACATATCAACATTACGAGATGGAAGCAACCCCTCTCGGCAGTGCAGAGAGCTAGGACAACCGTATTTGACTGGTTATGGACTATATTATCCCCAAACAGAGGAAGAAAAACAAAACAAAACACAAATATAGAGAGAAAAAACATTCCTACTTTATAAAAATGACCTCTTATGTATCTCTTTCCCTTAATCCTAATTCCTCATGCCAAAAATTACTAATTTGTAAACATGTTTAACAAAATATGTATGTAAAATGCAAACCTAACTGTTCCCAACTGAGGGAAGGGGGGTGGGAAGGGTGGGTGGAGGGAAACTTTGTAACTTGGAAATATGCATGTACAAATGGATGAGAATAAATTTTTTAAAAAAGAGAGATAATCGCCTTTATTTTTCAGAAATCTCTTTGCTTCCCCTAACAGAGAGGTTTAGATGACCCCCCTTAAGTCCCCTCAAGTGATCTGGTCTCTCCCTCAGGTGGTCTGATCTTTCCCTCAGGACCTTTCCAGATGTGATCTCATTATGCTGCAAGACTGAATCAACCCAGCCTTCTCATTCCCTGGACAGCTAGATGGTGTGGAAGGTATAGCACTGACCTTGGAGTCAGGAGGACCTGAGTTCAAAACCAACCTCAGACACTTGACTATATGACCATGGACAATCCCAACTGTCTTGCCAAAAAAGAAAAAAAAAAAATTGGAAGGTGGGACTGTGGGTACAGGGCCTCTGTTTAATGAGGGGGTTCAGCTAAGGTTTTCTCACCAGTTGCACTGTTTTTGGATTTCTCTGAACCTCTCCAGTGTGACCCTTGCCCAAGTACCTTCTCTCCCCAGCCTCTTCCGCTACATTTCATCTTCCTTTTAAGTGTTGTCTTTCCCAGTTTTGTAAGCCACTGAGGACAGGAAGTTGTTTTTTATTTGTATTTGTATCGTCAGTGGCATAGTTTTTTTTTATTGATTATTCATAAAACACTTAGGATTGATTACAAAGGACAACAACTACATTGAAATATTCTTTTTCTATCCAAGTTCAAGTTCATGACCTCCTTGGGAGTCTATGAACCCCAGGCTGAAAATATTTACACACTTAAGACTTATTCTAAATGTGTGAAGATGTCCCTGGGTTCTAAAAGGCTAGGCCAGGGTGGTGCAAGTTCTATCTGGTCCTATTCTTAAACTGGAAAGGCTTTAAAATAGAGCCCAGAAAGGCTTGGCATTTGACACCCAGCTTAGACTACTCACCAGAGGATATCCACATGAATGAGGTATTGGACAAAATAAACACACAGGAAGATTTATCAAGGGTAGCGTAATATAGGTAAAGTTTTATCCTATGAATCACAAGATTCAGGTTTCAGTCTTGGATGTATGCCATTTTTTGTGATCTGAACAAGTCACTTCACCAAAGTCATACCAACTTACCACAATTAGATCACAGATGTTTGATCACTCCAGAAAATATTACATAATTCATGAATTCATTGATAAGAAAAAAACCCGTATTTACTATCACTCTAATAGAATGTTGCACTCAAACCCAAACCCTTTCTTCATTTGATAGATGAATTCAGATCTTCACAACTGTACAAAGAGGTCAGAACAGACACAATACCCATGAAGAAGCTGAACTTCAGGGGTGGCTAGGTAGCACAGTAGATAAGAGCACCGGCCTTGGAGTCAGGAGTACTTGGGTTCAAATCTGGCCTCAGACACTTAATAATTACCTAGCCATGTGGCCCTGGGCAAGCCACTTAACCCCATTGCCTTGGAAAATCTAAAAAAAAAAAAAAGAAGCTGGACCCCCCCCCCCCCCAAAAGGAGCTGAACCCAGCCAACTCACTGGCCTAGATCACATTTGTGGCAGAGTAGACTAGAACCTTGGTCTCAATTCTTGGTCTGTGCTCAACCAAAAGTCACAAACTCTCCCAATTTTTAAACTAAAAATATTTATTTAAAATACTCAAATTATTTAAATAAAAATTTATTTAAATATTTAAAAAAGAAATTCCATTTATTTTTGGCAATATATTGACACACCTTCAACTGTATGCACTAAAGATCATTACTTAAGTTTTACAAGAAAAGGGAAGCAAGACTGGATTCTCCACTGATCCCCAAAAACCTCCTCCAACACAGACACATTTAGTGTAGTCTGAAATTTGCCTTATAAATCAGTAACAAATTTGCCTTAAGTACCTATGGTGTCTCATAATCTATCCAAATCTCATTGCTGGTAGCAACCAAGCAACTATTCACTCCTCAGAGTTGCAGTGACCGCACTTACCCAGCCCCCTTCCCAATGCAGTCTCAAGTAAAATGTCATTCTGTTGGGAAAGTGCTCCCTCATGAAGAGGCCTTCTCCCATGCCATAATTCTATTTCTTTTTTTTTGTTTTGTTTTTTAGGTTTTTTCAAGACAATGGGGTTAAGTGGCTTGCCCAGGGCCACACAGCTAGGTAATTATTAAGTGTCTGAGACTCGAGTTGAACTCAGGTACTCCTGACTCCAGGACTGGTGCTCTATTCACCATACCACCTAGCTGCCTCACTTGCCATCTAACAATCTTGGATCATCAATGAGTTAGAAGCAAAATTAAGTTGTGAAAGGCAGATGACAATCTCACATGAGTTAATAGCACATAGAAAGTCAAATACAGAAAACCAAGTTACATCACGGCATAATAACTTACAATGGCCCTGGTTCATTAAAGTGAAAATCTTTCTTCATCTAGTACAAATCCATGCCTTACATTCTCTCATGCTAAAGAGCCTACAACTAGTCTATGATTTAAGACCTCCAAGGATGGAAGTACCTTCTAATCAATGATTTCTTCCTTATTTGGAGAAAAACTCTGCACCTCCACCTCTACTCTGCATCCTTCCTCATTCTCTGGGCTCAAGAAAAACCAGTCCAATTCTCACTTAATATCCTGATTTCAAATTAGGGCTCTTGTGTCAAAGGGATCATTTCCTTGATAGGATTCTTCCAATTCCCACAGTATAAATGAGAAGTTACTGGGTTGGTTGTTTCTCAATTTTTTCCCAATGAGATTTCAATATCTATCATAAATTGGCATAAGAAATTAAATAGGAATTTTGGGGGAGTTATGCCGAAGCCACAGACAAAAATTTAGAAACTAAGAAATTCATTAAATTATATAAATGTACATATATATATATATATAGATATAGATATAGTGTCAACATATTTTATCATTTAATATAAATTCAGACCTCTAGAACAAAAGGAGGGTCAAAACATTTTACTCAAACTTTCTAGATCTCAGGGATATGGAGGAACCAAGGATAACTGTTAATAGTTTAGGGTTAGGCTAAATCCAAAAGGCTGTTTGGTATATAGACTCAAAAATGAAACTAAATTGGAAGTTTCATCTCTTTTATTTCATGACAAAATTTTTTCAGACTGGCTCTTCTTATAACCTTGGCTGTCAAATGCATCTCAATCCTCTCAGCGCTTGAAATAAGGCAATTTAATTTCCTGATTTCATTCACCACTAGAAAGACAAATCTTAAGAAGTATTTGTGAGTAATCTACTTCCACAATGCCTTTTTTTTTTAAGGTTTTTGCAAGGCAGTGGGGTTAATTAGCTTACCCAAGGCCACACAGCTAGGTAATTATTAGGTGTCTGAGATCGGATTTGAACC
This sequence comes from Macrotis lagotis, assembly GCF_037893015.1. Classification (NCBI taxonomy): domain Eukaryota; kingdom Metazoa; phylum Chordata; class Mammalia; order Peramelemorphia; family Peramelidae; genus Macrotis; species Macrotis lagotis. The sequence goes on along the minus strand of NC_133666.1, from coordinate 645,044,324 downwards.
CAGGTACTCCTGACTCCAGGGCTGGTGCTTTATCCACTGTGCCACCTAGCCGCCTTCACAGTGCTTTTTAAGAGTGACAAAGTTCTTTATTCACAATCACCCTGGGAAGATGTGGGAGCCAAGATGGTGGAGTGAAGGCAGGAAATCCGGGCAGCTCTCCCCCACACCACTCCACACACCTCTAAATAATGACTCTTACCAAATTCTAGAGGGGCAGAGCCCACAGAAAGACTGAATGAAACAATTTTGCAGTCAAAGATAACTCGGAAGATCCATGGGAAAGGTCTGTTCCACTAGGCTTAGAAAGGGTCACAGTGCAATCCGGCCACACTGGAGCAAACTGGAGTCACCCAGGAACAGCCATGGCAGTGGGGGCGCCTCTCGGCCCAGGGATTGTGTAGGACAACTTGGAAGGTCAGTGAATTGCAGAGCCCAGGTCAGCCCAGTCCTGGCCTTGGGAACCAAAAGCAGGCCTGGGGAAGACACCCAGTAGCTGCTTCCAGAGCACAGGGCTCTATTGATTTGTCTATACTTGGATCCAGGTCAGTCTGGGCCCCAGTCTTAGGAAAAGGAGTTTTACAGCCATAGCTTAGCAGGGAACCCCCTCACTGTTCCAGGGCAGAAGGGAGTGCTTGTGATCATCCACAGACCAGAGCACAGGCCAGGAGAGCAGTCAGTTTCTCATAAGACCTTGAAGGAATTGAGGTCCCTGGGAGGGGGGCTGTCCCTGAAAACTGCTGCTAAACCCTCAGACTCTTGGGGGAAAAGTCCACCCTCCACCTTGGAAGCAGAGCCCCACCTTAGCAAAGAGTTAAAATCAAGTCATAGGCTGGGGAAATGAGCCAACAACAGAAGAAAAAAAAAATCTGACTATAGACATTTACTGTAGTCCCATGGAGGATCAGAATACACACTTAGAAGATAACAAAGTCAAAATTTTTATACCCAAAGCCTCTAAGAAAACTACGAATTGGTCTCAGGCTATGGAAGAGTTCAAACAAGATTTTGAAAATCAAGTAAAGGAGGTAGAGGAAAAATTGGGAAGAAAATGAGAACATGGGAAAATCATGAAAACCAAGTCAGAAGCTTGGTGAAGGAATTACAGCAATTTTTTTTAATATTTTTGTGAGGCAAATGGGGTTAAGTGACTTGCCCAAGGCCACACACCTAGTAATTTAAGTGTCTGAGGACGGATTTGAACTCAGGTACTCCTGACTCCAGGGCCGGTGCTCTATCCACTGTGCCACCTAGCTGTTCCCCTGAAGGAATTACAAAAAAAATACTGAAGAAAATAACATCTTAAAAACCAGTTTAGGTCAAATGGAAAAAGCAGTTCAAAAGGAGAGTGCCTTAAAAAGTGTAATTGGCTAGATGAAAAAGGAGATTCAAAAGCTCTCTGAAGAAAATAATTTCCTCCAAGATAGAATGGAGCTAAGGGAAGTGGATGACTTTGTGAGAAATAAACAATAAAACAAAACCTAAAGAATGAAAAACTAAAAGAAAATGTAAAATATCTACTACAGTCATTACATATAATATTACAGTTGGAAACACAACCTGGAAAACAAATCCAAAAGAGAACTTTAAAATTATTGAGCTACCTGAAAGTCATGACTTCATTTTTCAAGAAATAATCTAGGAGGGGCAGCTAGGTGGCGCAGTGGATAGAGCACCGGCCCTGGAGTCAGGAATACCTGGGTTCAAATCTGGTCTCAAACACTTAATAATTACCTAGCTGTGTGGTCTTGGGCAAGCCACTTAACCCCATTTGCCTTGCAAAAACCTCAAAAAAAATATTATCTAGAAAAGATATCCTAGAAGCAAAGTATAAATAGAAATTGAATCTACTGATTATCTCCTGAAAGAAATCCCCAAATAAAAAACCCCCAGGCCTATCATGACCAAATTCAGTAACTCCCAAGGCAAGGAGAGAATATTACAAGCAGCCAGAAAGAATTCAAATATTGTGAAGCTCCTACATTAAGGGATCATAAGGCTTGGAATGATATTTAAAAAGGTAAAAGAGCTTGGATTACAACCAGGAATCAATTATCCAGAAAAACTGAACATTCTTGGGGAGGCTAGGTGGCACAGTGGATAGAGCACTGGCCCTAGAGCCAGGAGTACCTGAGTTCAAATCTGCCCTCAGACACTTATTACCTGGACTTTGGGCAAGCCACTTACCCCACTACCTTGCAAAATACAAAAAACAAAAAAAAAACCTGAACATCCCTTTTCAGGGAAAAAGACTTTCAATGGAATAGGGGACTTTCAACCTTTCCTATTGATGACCAGAACTGAACAGAAAGGAAAGAGGGATCTTTTGAGTAAAAGACTCAGGTGAAACAGAGGGCAGATGGGAAGGGCAAATTATGAGGGATTTAATAATCAACTGCTTGTACTCGTGCATGTGAAGATGATACTGATAACTCATATGAAAAGGGCAGCTAAGAGGGAGCTGAATATGAAGATAAAATTATAAAGACTGAGTTAATGGTAAAAAAGCAAGGGGCAGCTAGGTGGCGTAGTGGATAAAGCACCAGCCCTGGAGTCAGGAGTACCTGGGTTCAAATCCGGTCTCAGACACTTAATAATTACCTAGCTGTGTGGCCTTGGGCAAGTGACTTAACCCCTTTGCCTTGCAAAAACCTAAAAAAAAAAAAAAAAAAACGTACTGGGGAAAGAGGCAAGGTGGTTCACATAAAAGAAAAAGCTTTTGTAATGGAGTGGAAGGAGAAGGGGAATGAGGAAACCTTCACTCATAAGTGTCTTGGAGGAAATAAAATACACACTCAATTGGGTACAGAAACCTATCTTACCCTAGAGGAAAAAGGGATGGGAGAAAGGGGACAAGGGGAAGGAATAGAATGGGAATGGGGAGGAATCAAGAATGCGGGGAAATAAAGCAATAGCAACTGAGGAAAAAATATCGAAGCAATTTCTGATAGACTTATAAAGAATGCTATCCATCCCAAAGACAAAACAGATGATATCTGAATACAGATTGAAGCACTTTATTTATGGGGGGGAGATTATGTTCATTTTTAATGACAATTATAATATGAAAATAAATGCTTTACAAAAAAAATCAACTAATGCTCAAAAAATTCACTGACCCCTTCATCTAATTAAGAAAAGCACCATTTTAATAAACATTAAACATTCAAAAACAAAACAATCACCCTAGGAAGCCGATACAAGTAGCACTTCCATCAGTGATTTAATTATGCTAGGGAGAGGTCCCAGGATGCCTGACAATGGCAAAACTGAGATTCAAATCCAGCACCCAAGTATTCTTGGTAAATCCCATCCTAGAATTCACATCTGGTTAACTGAGTGATTCTGGGGGAATCTTATGGTCCTACAACAAAACAGGACTATCTTTGGCTAAGAAAATATACACCACAAAATCAAAGGTTCTTATATCCATTTTAAATCATTTATTCAGATTTCCCAATTTCAAATGAACTATTACTACAAACAAGCATTTTTCTAATGGTTTTATTCTTCCAATCATATTCTAATATACACAAGTCTCAAACTCTGAAGGCCAAGTCATAGCTTCCTTTTTTTGGTCTTCTCTGAAGTTCCTATTTAGAGAAAATGAAAAAAATTAAATGAGAAATTTGAGTCATAAGAAAAATTCCTTTCCTAGCCCTGTGAGGGGGAGGCAGGTGATATGATTACCACCCCCCCATACCACCACCATCTGACATGACTAGATTGGTGACTGATTAAGGCAGCCTATCAGCAGAATTGGAAGAAACTGGCATTCTTTCAATCCTGACAACAACAGAGGCCATGACAATTAAATAAACTGGTCCTTAAACCAAAGTTAACAATTCTTCAGAGCCAGACCTAGGTTCTTAAGGAATTAGCTGATCCATGCTGGCAGACTTACATTAATAAGTAAAACAGGTCAAGTCTCAAATTCTCCAGCCTCCCCAGGAAACCATTCCAGGTAAGGGAGTGAGTGCTCAAGCACAAGTAGACTTCAGTGGCTGCCTCTAGGGAGTCCTTAAGTCAGACACCACGGTCCTCGGCCACCTTCCTGGGTATTATTGCTTCACTTTCTTCAACCTGTCAAAGTAAATGGGCGTTATTAACCCCATCCACAGCAGGACTCTCAGATGCCCCTCCCCACCACCCCAAAAACAGTTCACATCATTTACAAGGGTTTCACAAGCCATTCACTGAACCCATCACATCACAGAAGCACAGTTGTGGGCAAAGGTTTCCAGGGCTGGCTGATATACCAGCCAATGTCACATTTCATCCTTAAGCAGAGACAGTTAAATCACTTCTGATATGGCTGCTTAGGGAGAGTGTGGGCTATGGGGAAAAAAATGGCAACAAGGAGATGGCAAAGAAAGCTACACTTAAGTGACTTAATGAAGTCTAGGAAGATTCTCAATAGATGAATAAAAATCCAAAAGGCAGGGAATTCAGTTGTTTCCAATCTTGCTTACATACCTACTAGCAAGACATGACTGTGTACCCAGATCTGACCCATGGAACGAAATATCTGTGCCACACACCAAGGATTGCAATAGGCATGATTTTAATTTGCTTTTTTTTTTCTCTTGGTTGACTTAAAATAGTCAAAAAAAGGAACATTCCACAGGCACATTAGACTTTCAAATGAGCTCTCAACAAGAGGAAGGATGCGGACATGAGCAAAAGGGAGTTACCTCGAATTACAGGACTATTTCCACATATGAACTAGCCAAGAAAGCAGCCTTCGTCTCAGAGGTTTCTCTGTTGGGAGGCACAACACTTCTTTTCTCCAGGGACACTGCAGTTTTCCATATGCTAGCAGAGAATTCTTAGAACTTGTAAGGCAAGGACAAAGCTAGCTAATAGTAAGTCAATTTCTTAGTTGTTGATTTTTTTTTCCTTGTCTACCTTGGAACACTGTGCTACTCCAGTTATCACAAGACTTGGTTCTAGACTAAAGTTTGTCAATGTTCTGGTACAATGGTGCTCAAACAGTTACTGAATTAAACTTGCCACCAGTCCTCTGGCTTTCAAATGAGTCAAGTGACACAAATTCGATTACAGCTCAAGCTTTGCCTATTCCACGTGTCTGGCCATGCAGACAACAGTGCAACAGGTTGTCATCCTCAAAGAGTGAAGTCATGCTTAATGTACTCAAGTGTACCAGCATGGGCTCTCTTAACTTCTCAGTTTGGTTTCTGCTGGTCAGAAGTCTGACTCTCGTCAGCCAATTCCTCCACCTACACTCTCTGCCCTGTGGTCTGCTTTGTCACTTGCTGTCAGAACGTCAGACATCCAGCAAAGGGGTGTGTTGTGCATTGAAAGGTAAATGTCAGGAGCACAGTTCATTTCAGACGGTCTTTTAATAGGCTTCGTAAAGCCAAAGAAAACTGTATTACAAGAATTCCTTAACCACTTCAAATACAATATCAATGGAATATGCATACTTCTTCCAGTAAAAAAAGGACAATATAAATAAACATTTTCAAGAACCTCTTTTATGGAAAGTTTGCAAGTCTATTTCTGGGTAATTTACAGTATACAGTAAAAATACCTTTATGCAGAGTGAACATACAAGCAGTTTCTCTTTAGATATACCAAGGTGGTCTGCCTCTCCATAAACCCTCACGGCTGCATTCCTACCTTGCTACACTAAAGGAAGGTTACAAAAAGTTGAAGGTAACGCACTTAAAAAAAAAAAAAAAGCCAAACCTCCACAGCTTGTTCAGCTTCCCGTGAACATTGAATTTAAGGTCCTTTTCTAGCTCAAAGAAAACCGAACCAGGGCCCCCAATTTCACAAGTTTTTTTTGTAAAAAGAAAATTTTTTTTAAAAATTAAAAAAAAAAATCAAAGAAAAAAAACAACAGAAAAGAAAACCACCACACCTTGGCTCATGACGAAAAGAAAAAATAAAATCCGAAGTGCTTTCAAAAATGTTTTTTAAAAAAACACCCAAGAACAGACAAGAGCTTTCTTAAAGGAAAAGTCTAATTAGGCCATCTCATGTCCGAAGCTGTCAGGCTGTGTTTGACAAGATCAGAACTGATAATACTACAAAAGTGAATACAAGTAGATGGGTACTACACAATAACGATTCAGCGAAGCTCCAAAAATCTTTATAAATACAGCCATTGGAAGGACGATCTTGATTCAGGAAGGATTTTTACTCGTTGTGTGTAGCTGAGGACAAGAAGCAGGCACAATTGTAAAGGCACTGAAGCACATGACAAGTTGTAGCATTTCACTCCCCTGAATTACTGCGGAGGCTAGGCCACTACATGATCCTAAGGAGAATTCCCCCCCCCAATGTCTAAAGCGTATTAGGACACGCTCCGAGGTCTGCATCGTTAGGAGGTCAGAGAAGGGGACACTAAAGATGCTTTGCAGCTCCAACTAAGGCCTATACATGCATTAACACTAGGTAAGTTGTTTTCTTTTTCTTTCTTTCTTTTTTAATTTTTAACTTTTTTTTTTGGTAGAAAATGGTTCCTCGCACCAAGACCTGACAGAATGGACTTGTTCCTTACGGGAAAAGCACCGTGATAAGGTCTGAGCGTTGAGAGCCTTAAAGTTACTTCCAGAGATCAGTACAAGGTCATGGAGTCAAGATTCAGAGTTCCCACATACTTTGGCGGCGTTCCCTTTTGAACCAAGACTTACCATAACTGTCATAGCTGTCTCTGTAAGATCCTCCTGAAGACCGGTCACCGTAGCCTCCTTGACTCCTGCTGGAAAATCAAATGGACAAGTGGTGACTTTGAGGTGTTTCTAAACAGCTAGCTACACAGGGGAGGTGGGGTACCTTCTGCACACAACTACATTTCCACATATCAGAAAGAGTTTCTGTTGCAGTACTGAGGATCAGTAGTTTCATAGTTATAGTCAGCATTAAGCCAGACAAACCTATAAGAGCAACAACCCATCCTTACCTGCTGCTGTAATAATCTCTGGAACCTCCATATCCCCCACTTCTTGATTCAAATCTGCTTCCCCCATAACCGCGGTCTCCACCTCCTATGTACACAGAAGAGAAAGAATGACTATCAACACCTGCACTTAAAAACATAACAAGAGTTTAACAGCATGTTTCCATTCATTCCTTTTAGCACTCACCTCTAGAAAAACCACGGCCTCTACCCCGGCCTCCACGGAAGAATCCTCGGCCACTGGATGAACCTCCTCGGTACCCACGGGACCGGTTTTCCGATGATTTGCCTGCCTGGTCAACTCTAATCTGCCGCCCATCAACAGACTGCAAAGCAATTATTTCAAGACTAGCTTTAATATTACAGACATGGAGATCTGTCATACCTACTTTCCCCCAGATTTCTCCCCATCCCTATAAATATGCCCACGTCTCTTCCATCCTTAAAGAATTCTCATGTAATCTTTCCTTCCCGCTATACTCTCTTCTGCCAATTGTGCTTAACGACCTCAAAAAGGCCATCTACAATGAGCATCTCTCCACTCATTCTTAAAAAAAAAAACAACAACCCACTTGAAATAAAAACTTGGTTAAAGAAAACGTCTAAGAATTATGTCATCTCATGCCCAAAGCTGACAGGTTATGTTTCACAAGATCAGAACTGAGACTACACCAAAATAAAACACTTCCACCTTTATTGATAGTCAGGACTCCTTAGATTCTAGTCCTAGCTCCATCATAACGCTTGATAACAACTCATTCCGAGTCTCAAGATATCCAATTGTAAAAGGGAAAATAGTATTAGATTATTTCTAAGGTCCCATATCTGGCTCTAACATTTATTAAGCACCTGTGTGCAGAGCACTGTGCTTGGGAGAGACAAAGCTTGGATGAGACACTATTCTTGTCCTCCTGGGGAGAATTAGTCTCATACAATAAACCAATTTTAAAAGAAAGTATTAATTATTTAAATACATAAAAATAGTAGATTTGGGGAAGAAATCAAAATGCTTCTTGTAGACAATCTGAATTGGGTCCTAAGGGAAGATATTCTTAGTCATAGAACAGCCTGAACAAAGGTATGGAAGGAAGGAGAGCACTGGGGGTGTTGAGAAACAACAAAGAGTAGGCTAGTTTGGCACATGGTAGGGAAGTAATATGATATTAAGGCTAGAGAAATAAAGTGGCAACAGATGGTGCAAAGGCTTCAGTGCCAAACCTTAAAATAAAAAAAAAATTTTATACTTTATAACTGGTAGGCAAATAGACCACTGAAGGCTTCCAAGGAGAGCAGTGATGTAACCAGAACTATGAACAAGAAATTAAGTGACAGGGAGAGGTGAAAGCTAAGGCAGACAACCTGGTAGGAAGATGATACTGCACAGTCCAAAGAGGTGGTAATGAAAAGCCCAGATTAAACTCAATTATTAGCATTTTACTCTAATCAAGCCATCAAGAAGGGAATGTTACCAGCCCTTACCTTTCCATTCATGGCCATCATTGCATCTTTAGCATCATCTATGTTCTCAAATGTGACAAAGCCAAAGCCTCTGGATCTCTGAGTCTCCCTGTCTTTCACAACAACAACTGGAAGGGAAAGGGGAAGATTAGTCATCATAAAGAATGGAGCCACCACCTCCAATCAACCCCATCTCCAAATCCTCAAGCAAGAGAAACTCCCTAAAACACAGAAAACTTGATTCAAACTTACCTTCAGCAATCTGTCCATACTTTGAGAAGACCTGTTCCAATGACTGCTCATTGGTATCAAAACTCAGTCCACCAACAAAAAGTTTCCCTTCATCTGATGCCATCTTGACCTAATGAGAAAGAATTTTCTGTTTAGAGCAAAATTGCTGCATTTTCACCTATTTGCCAAACTCCCTCTTCAGAACCAAGACTCCCAAACAACAACTGGGGTGTTGGCTTGTGCAACACTGCAACCACAATTCCGAGCCTTGGATTATAATCCCTAAGAAACTAATCCTCTCACCTGGTCAGAACCAGAAAAAAATTTGTAAAAAGGAGCTGGAGAAGTTGGATGGGGCAAGAGTCAGAAGGACATCAGTGACTTCAGAATTAAAAAAAAAAAAGAGACCCAAGTAGATTCGCAGCTTTGCCAGAAGAAAACTTTTAGAGTTCGCTTTTAATCTGGGATCTCTATCTAAATTGCTTTAGATCACTGATTAGAACCCTTTCCCAGTTTCGATAGGACAAAAAAAAGTCCTTGGATCAGAGCTGGGACTTTATCTGACATACAACACTTTCGTTTTACCGAGACCCAGAAACATCAAGCAGTTTGCCTATGGGTCATACAAATATTAAAAAAAGCAGAAACATGATCAGAGATAGCTTTTGGTTAATAAAATGATACCTAGGCCCCTAGGAGAGGTTACCACGGCATATTTACAAACCAGGAGGAACCCATAGGATGACTTCAAAACTCAGAGGCCTTAGATAGTATTTAATGCAGCCCCAAAAGTGCCTTCCCTAAAACCACCTAAGGCCCAAGTCCCTTTCTTCTTTGGCCTCAGTTTCCCCAGTGTCAATATGCTGCTGCTCTATGTCCACTAACCAACAAGGCGCTGGGGCGCGGTGGGCGTGGCACCAGAGGCCCGGATGACTCAGGGCGGCCCGGGGATGCCGCGGGCGGCGGGATGCTGGGGCCGCGGGGTCCGGCCCACCTCGGGGCCTACCCTGCTCCCCGGGCCACGGGGGCCCTGCTCAAGATGGCCGCCGACCACGTGGCCCGCAAGGCTCCTCGAGCACCTTCCTCAAGTAGGAACTAAGCCAGCTCCCCCCTAAGTCGGGGCCCCCTCTCTCCTTCGTGGTATAGTCCACCCGGGGCGCCCCCCGCGCCGTCCCGTCCCCCCTCCGCTTGCCCCCGCCAGCGGCCGCCTCTTTGTGCGCATGCGTGCGGAGCCCCCGCCTCGCCTCCCTGCGCCATTCCATCCGGGTATCACCGACGGTCCCCGCCATTTCGCTAAGCGCCCGCCAAGATTCTCGGCCGCCATTTTGCGGCAAAGCCGCAGAGAGCCCACCTAACCCGCCGGCCCCCCGGGACGCAGCCACGGCGGCACCTTTCCTTCGGCGGGTGGCCGCCGCCGCCGCCGAGCCCACCCGGACCCGGCGGGCGGGCCGGCCCCGGACCACGGCCCCCTCCCAGGGGGGCGTGCCTGTGCCTAGGCCTGTCTCCGCCCAGGCGCCGGGCCGCCCGCCGTCTCCTCCCTCCTTGCTTCTCCTCCCCCCCCCGCCCCCCAGACCCCGACCACCCCCCCGGGCCTCCCAGCTCCGCGGGCTCGGCCGAAGCGGCCGGGGCGGGCTCCCTCACCGGGGTGCTGCACGGGGCGGGAAGGACGAGCGGGATCGGCGGACAGATCAGAGCGACCGGAGCCTCCTAACGGGAAAATGAGCGGCGCGCCCAAGAGCTCGGGCTTATATAGGCTGCCGCGAAGCCCCGCCCCGCGGCCCCGCCCCCCCGAGCCCAGAGGGCCAATCAAAGGGGCCGAAATCCGGCCGCTGATTGATATTCATGAGAGTCGGCGAGCTCTCCCTCCTCTCCCCGCCCCTCCCCGCTGTGCGGAGGGATTGGCGGGACCGGGCGGCCGCTCGTCCGCAGTCCCCCTCCCCTCGGGGTGAAGGGGCCTCTGACCCCGTCTGCAGAGAAGCGGGGCCGGGAAGACGGACGGGGATTGGAGGCGGGGCCGAGGTCCCGCCTCCCCCGGGGCGGGGCTGACCCAGTTTGGCGCGCTCTCCCTCCGGCACTGCGGCGGATGAACAAAGGAGCTGCCGCAGGACCCGGGGCCGCCCCTCCATCTCCGCGGCCCGGACCCCGCCTCCCCGGGCCCCGCCCCCCGGCCGCCGAGCCCCGCCCCCGCGGCGCCCGGCCCTGCCACGAGGAGTCCGGGCTCCCCCAGCCCCGCCCCCGCGCGGCCCGCCCCCGCCGCCAACGGCCCTCCCCGCCCCCCGCGAGTCACCCCCGGCTCGGCCCCGCCCCGCTCCGCTCCCGCGGCCCCGCCGCACCTGTCGGGCGGGAACCCCCCGGGGCACGCGGAGCCCGGAGCCGGGCGCCCCTCGGGGGAGCGGGGAGCGGGGAGCGGGGAGCCCGGGGCGGGGAGCGGGGAGACGGGCGCCCCTCGGGGGAGCGGGGAGCGGGGAGCCGGGAGCCTGGAGCAGGAAGCCGGGAGCGGGGAGCCGGGGAGCCCGGAGCCGGGAGACGGGCGCCCCTCGGGGGAGCGGGGAGCCCGGAGCCGGCGCCAGCACTTGCCTCTGCGGCCGAGGCTGCTTCGGGCTTCGGAGCCGCGTGGCCCCGGGCAAGTCACGTCCTGCCACGTGGAGACTCGCCCGCGCAGTGCGGGTACGTGCGGGACTTTGAACTTGCCGAGAGTCCAGCCGCCACGCACGTGTAGCCAATGGACGACGTGACAGGAAAGCCCCGGCCCAGGCCTGTGCGCGCCGGTAGTGCCCGCGCGCCGGTAGTGCCCGCGTGCCAGTGTGCCCACCCGCCGGTAGTGCCCGCGTGCCAGTGTGCCCACCCGCCGGTAGTGCCCGCGCGCCAGTGTGCCCACCCGCCGGTAGTGCCCGCGCGCCAGTGTGCCCACCCGCCGGTAGTGCCCGCGCGCCGGTAGTGCCCGCCCGCCGGTAGTGCCCGCGCGCCAGTGTGCCCACCCGCCGGTAGTGCCCGCCCGCCCAAGCATTCGCCCAGCCAAGGGGCTGAAGTGCTCTCCCCTGCCCTCCCGGCTTTCCTCGCCATCCGCACCTGGTCTTAACTAACGTTCCTGCCTTCCCCCCGACCTTAGCTCCCATTTGCCCCATCTGTATCTTGCGGTTTGGGGGCATATGGTTTCTCAGCCCCAACTAGATTGGAAGCGCCTTGAGGGCAGGGACCGGCTTTTGCATCGCACCACATAGACGGAGCTTAAGAAATCCTTCTTGACTTGACTATAAAGGTAATAGAGGACCTGGCAGAACCACGGCATCGGAACGATCCCGGTGCCCTGGCCCTCAAGCCTCCAGCACACCTTGTCTGGGCCTGGATTCAGGGAGAATTTGATGTACATCCCACCTTTCAACTCCTACCAACCGCGTCTGCTTGGGCCCAGTTGATCAATCACTGTCGCTCTAAGTTTGCTCAGGAATAACCAAGGAAGCGGTACCTGTCACCCAGGTTGTCGAGATTCCATTGAGATTACGGAAAGAGATTTAAGAAGTTACTTCCCCCAAAGCAATCAGCCTTAATACAGCTAAGAAGTGTTTGAGGTTGAATTTGGACTCAAGTCCTCCCGACTCTCGGGTGGTAAGATTTAAGAACTACCAAGCATCTTACAAAAATGGAATGTTTGTCAGCTTTCTAATGTCATTCTTACTCAAGGACTTTTTATATTTTACAGATAAAGGTACCAGCATAGCAGTCAGGTTGTCCATCTGTCCTCACTTGTTCTAATTACATGACTGGTTCATTTTTTCCAATTCCTTATTTCCTCAATAACACCCTCTTATGGTAGTTCTTGCACCCAGGTTATGGTTGGGAATATGCTTCAAAGTCAGTGCAGTTAGAGAAACTATTTGGAGGTCGGGGGTGGCCCAGAGGGGAAATATGTTAAAAGTATGTGACACCGAAGAAATTTAGATAATTGATACAATTTAAGAATAGGAACCATTCCCTATTAGATGATCAGTCAAATAATATGGTCAGGCATTTTTCAAATGGTCACATGAAAGTTCCAAATCACTAATTAGTATAATACAAATTATAACACTAAACTGTTAACCTCGTGCCTCTCATTGGCAAAGATGAAAAATGGAAAATAGCAATTGATGGAGGACCTATGGTAGGAGGGGCACACTAATGCCTTGAAAGTGAAGTTATAAATTGATCCAAAGTGACTTCATACTTTTTTCCCAACAATCTACTACTAGGCCTATACCCCCAAAAAGCAAAGTCATACATAAAGAACTAAAATTTTTACATTAAAAACATTTACAATGATATGTTTTTATTGATGGAAAAAATTGGAAATAAGGCTACCCATCAATTATGGAATAGCTGCACAAATTATGGTTTAAGAATATAGTGAATAATATATTACCATTAAAAACAATGAATAATATGGAGAACCTCAAGATTTGTGTAGTGAGAGCCAGTCCCATGCTCAGATCTGTTCCTCATGGTATCAGTTGATATATATATATATGTGGCCGGCACTGGGAAGACACATATTTTGGTGTGACATAGCAAACCCTCAGTGGTCCCTTGGTGCTCTCCTTGCCTGCCCTATGGTAGTAAATTTGTCCCAACAGTCCTAAGTAGGTGTTTATTGAGCCAAAGAGAATGAGAACAGACAGCTCTTCCCCCTCACTTTAGGGCAAGAGCTCTTAATTATGTCATGGGCCCTTTTGGCAGTCAGCCTGGTGAAGTCTGTGAACCCCTTTACAAAATCATGTTTTCATATGCTTAAGATAAAATATATGGGACTACAAAGGAAAACAATTCTTTTGAAACACTTATCAAAATAGTTTTAGAACAAGTTCACAGACCCTCAGTTTAAGAGGGTTCTTGCATTACAAGGTAGGCTCCCTAGGATTGACACCAGTTCAATTTGTAATCCTAGGTACAAAGCAGAGAGCTGGTACAGTACCTCGGCCTCTGTGGGTCCAGCAGTGGCTCCTCCAGGTTGAAATTGTATGAACTCAGAGAGAAAAACTATTAACAAGATGACTACAATAATACAAAGGAAAACAATTTTGAAATATTTTTTGCATGGAAGATCACAAGTTGTGATTTCAGAAAACTGAAGGTGAAGCCCTTGAACTCTCCCTTCTTGGCAAAGAGGATTAGTGGGTAGTTACAGAAATAAAAAAGAAAAAAATAATGAAACATTTAAACATACATAGAAACAGCAAAAATAATTTTTTGGAAAATTAAACAGGAAAATTGTTACTACATTTTTTTAAATTTAAGAAGATTTTTTTTAAGTTCATGATTTCAAACAATCATCTTTTTTGTTTTCTATCTATTGAAATGTTTGTTGATGACTGGTTTAAAAATAAACAATAAAATTAGCTTATTTATTGCCCTTTGACTCACCATAATTTTGATTTTTTTCAGAGATTGGCATTCCAGAATTTCAGCTGGATTCCCAGAATTAGTTGATGACTGTATGATCTCATTCATGAGGATAGACTCTCCTCCAAGAGAGATTGCAAGTCTGTGCAATTCTCATCCACGGGCTGTGAAAAATCTCCAAAGGTGGGCACCATCCAAAGGATAGAAACTCTTTGAATCCTCTTGATTAGTGGACACTAATGACAAACACAGGCTGGGTGATTGACCATTTGTTCTCTCTTGGCCACACACATTTTTCTAATCTGGTGTAATTCCTTGTTTGTCACCTGCTCATTGCGGACAAGCCCTTTGGATAATAGAGAATTTAAGATTTTTTTCTTTTTTATTATCAACTCAAAATCAACAAGTAATATTGCAGCTTATAAAACACAACAAAAATGAAGATGGCATGTATGCCTGCTGAAATTGTTATGAAGAAATATGGAGGTGCTTTGGGACAGCTAGGTGGTACAATGGATAAACACAGGTTCTGGAATGAGGAGGATTTGAGTTCTAATCCAGCCTCAGATAGTCAATTCTTACTAGCTGTATGACATTGGGCAAGTCACCTCACCCCATTTCCCCAAGTATTTTATACTGTCTACAATTATTTTAAATGGAATTTCTTTTTCTCACCCTGCTGGACTTTGCTGATAATATAGAGAAATGCTGATGGTTTCTGTGGTTTATTTTACATACTGAAACTTTGTTAAAGTTGCTAATTTATTTTACTAATTTTTTAGTTAATTCTCTAAAATTCCCTAAATATAACATCATATCATCTCCAAAGAGTGATAATTCCTGTGATTTCTTTATCTTCTCATTTATAGTATAATACAGAATAATTAAGGTGTTATTGGACATCCTTGCTTCTCCCCTGATCTTGCTTCTAACTTATTCCTGTTAACACATACCGATGGAAAGCTCCATCTGTTCCTATGCTTTCCAGTGTTGTTTTGTATTAAATAAGAACGAGTAATATATTTTGTCAAAAACTTTTTCTACAGCTATTGAAATAATCATATGATTTTTATTGTTTTTGCCATTGAAATGGTCGATTTTTTTTAGGTTTTTGCAAGGCAAATGGGGTTAATTGGATTGCCCAAGGCCTCACAGCTAGGTAATTATTAAGTGTCTGATGTTGGATTTGAACCCAAGTACTCCTGGCTCCAGTGCCAGTGCTTTATCCACTGCACCACCTAGCCGCCCCTGAAATGGTCAATTTTGATAATAGTTCCTAATATTGAATGAGTTCTTCATTCCTGACCTAAATTCAACCAGATTATTTTGATCTTTGTGATATATTGCTGTAATGGCCTTGCTAGTATTTCACTTAAAATTTTTTCTTCAATATTCATTAAGGAAATTGGTTTTCTTTATGTTTTTGCTCTTCCTAGTTTAGTATTACTATCATATTTATGTCATAAAAATAATTTGGTAGGATTCCTTCTTTGCCTATTTTTCCAAATAGTTTATATTGTACTGAAAATAATTGTTCTTTAAATATTAGGTGGAATTCTATTGTGAATCCATCTGATTCTGGGGATTTTTTTTTAGGAAACTCATTTATGACTTGATCAACTTCTTTTACTAAAATAGGATTATTTTAGTATTCTATTTCCTCTTCTGTTAATCTGGGCAATTTATATTTTTGTGTATGTGTATATATATATATATATCCATTTAGATCTATTTATTCACTTAGATAATTAGATTTATTGGCATATAATTGGACAAAATAGCTTTAATAATTGTTTTAATTTTTCTCTTCACTGATGTAGAGTATCATTTTTTGATAATAGCATTTTTGTTTTCTCTTTTTTTTAAATCAGATTTAATCAATGGTTTGTCTTCTTTATTGGTTTTTTCCCTTTCATAAAACTAGCTCCTATAAGGTGAATGATTTTCTTGCTTTCAATTTTATTAATCTTTCCTTTGATTTTCAAGATTTCTAATTTGATATTTAATTGGAGATTTTTAATTTGTTCTTTTTCTACTTTTTTTAGTTGTGTGCCCAATTCATCAAACTTTTCTTTCTCTGTTTTACTGATGTAAGGGTTTAGAGATATAAATTTTTTCCCTAAGTACTACTTTGGATGCATCCCATAGATTTTGATAAATTGTCTCATTATTGTTCTCTTTAATAGTTTCTTCTTTTACCCACTCATTCTTTAGGATTAGATTATTTAATTTCCAGTTAATTTCCAGTCTACAGTTTCATGGTTCTTTATTGAATGTGATTTTTATTTGCATTATGATCTGAAAAGAATACATTTAGTATTTTTGCTTTTCTGAATTTGATTGTGAGGTTTTTGTGCTCTAACATATGATTTTTTGTTTGTGTGGGTACCATATACCACTACCAAAAGAAAAAGTAAAGTTCTTTCCTATCCTTTTCAATTTTCTCAAAAGTCTATCATATTTAGCTTTTTAACTTCTTTCTTTTTGGGGTTTTTTTTTTTTTTGCAAGGCAATGGGGTTAAGTGGCTTGCCCAAGGCCACACAGCTAGGTAATTAAGTTCTGAGGCCAGATTTGAACCCAGGTACTCCTGACTCCAAGGCTGGTGCTTTAACCACTGTACCACCTAGCCACCCCCCCCCCTTAACTTCATTCTTGTTTATTTTTTTGGTTAGATTTATTTAGTTCCAAGAGTGAAAAGTTGAAGTCTTCCATGTAGTTTTACTATCTAACTTCCTCCTGTAACTCATTTAATTTAGCATAAATTAAAACTCTTAGGTAACACCTCATAGCTATCAGATTAGCTAGTAATGTAAAGTAATAATGTAAAATAAAATGATCAGTGCTCGAGGGGATGTGGGAAAACTGCGACATTAATACACTGTTGGTGGAGTTGTAATCTGATCCAACCGTTCTGGAGAGTAATTTGGAACTGCTCAAGGAGAAATAAAACTATGCATACCCTTTGATCTATACTAGGCCTGTATCCCAAGAGACCACCAAAAAGAGGAAAAGATCCACATGCATAATAATATTCATAGCAGTTCTTTTTGTGGAAATTGAGGCAATGCCCATCAATTGGAGGAATGCTTAACAAGTTGTGGCATATGAAAATAATAGACTATTATTGCTTTATAAGAATCAATGAGCAGGCAGATTTCAGAAATATCTGGGAAAACTTACATGAACTGATGCTGGGTGAAGTGACAGAACCAAGAGAACATTGTACACCTTAATAGCAGCATTGTGTGATGATCAGTTATGATTAGACCTAACTCTACAGAGCCCAAAGACAATGCTAAATGACCTGGGATGGAAGATGCCATCTATATTCAGAGAAAGAACTATAGAATCTGAATGCAGATCAAAGCATATAATTTTCATCTTTTAAAATTTGTCTTTTGTTTATTCCTTCTACTGGTTTTTTCCTTTTTGTTCTGATTCGTCTTTCACAGTCTGACTAATATGGAAATATGTGAAACATGAATGAACATGTATAACCTATACTAGATTGCTTGCTATCCTAAGGTGGGGGAGGGAAGAATGGGAAGGAGAAAATATTACAAAAATGAATGCTAAAAGCTATCTTTACTTATAATTGGAAAAATAAATTATAAAAAAAAGAGTGGAAAATGCTATCTCTAGAGAAAGAACTAATTGAGTCTGAATGCAGATCAAAGTTTTATCATTTTTACTTTCTGTACTTTGGGGTTTTTTTGGTTTGTTTCACAAAATGACTAATATGTGTTACATGACTGCACATATACAACCTATATTGCTTACCTTCTTAGGGAGGGGGGAGATAATTATGGGGGGGAGAGAGAAAACTTGTAACCCAAAATTTTTAAAAAATGAATGTTATAATTTTCATGCAATTGGAAAAAATTCAATGCTATTTTTTTTTAAGGAAATAGTAAAGTTTGAGGGACAGCTAGGTAACGTAGTGGATAGAGCACCGGCCCTGGAGTCAGGAGGACCTGAGTTCAAATGTGGCCTCAGACACTTAATAATTATCTGGCTGTGTGGCCTTGGGCAAGCCACTTAACCCCATTGCCTTGCAAAAAAAAAAAAAAAAAAACATCCCCTAAGAAAAAAGAAATAGTAAAATTTGAAGGAAAGGAGGATTTGTAGGGAAGGAAATATGAGTTCTGTTTTGTCCATGGTGAGTTGGTGATGCCTCTAGGATATCCTTGTTTGAAATGTGCAAGAGACATTTTATAATATAGGATTGAAATGCAAAGGACAAATTGGGGTTGGACATACAGACCTTTGAATCATCTGCAGAGAGATGATTAAATCCATGGGAATTGATGAGATCACCTTTTGGTAAAAGGAAAAAGACTCAACAGAACCTTGAGGAAACACCTGCATTTGGAGGACCTGATACAGATGATAATCCAGTAAACAGGAAAGGGAAAAAGAAGTTATATAATGCTAACCATGTGATAGGCATTGTGCTAAATGATTTAAATATTTTTTTTTTGCAAGGCAAATGGGGTTAAGTGGCTTGCCCAAGGCCACTCAGCTAGGTAATTATTAAGTGTCTGAGACCAGATTTGAACCCAGGTCCTCCTGACTCCAGGCCGGTGCTTTATCCGCTGCGCCACCTAGCCTCCCCCAACTGCGCCACCTAGTCGCCCCCAATATTTTTTAATCTTTCCAACAACACTGCATTTTATAGTTGAGGGAATGGAGATAAACAGGAAGTTAAAAGTGACTTGCCCAGGGTTACATAGCTAATCAAGTACCTAAGGCTGGATTTGAACTCAGGTCTTAACTCTAGGACTAGTGCTCCTTTTACAGGGAATTCTCTGTGCTTTTCTCTTTTGAAAGATAAATTTTATTTTTTTTATTTGTTAACACTTTATTTGTTTTCCAATTATATGCAATAGTAGTTTCTACCTATCATTTTTTGTAAGGTTTTGAATTTTACAATTTTTCCCCCACCCTCCCTTCCCTCCATCCCCCCCAACAGAAGGCTGATAGTCTTTACATTGTTTCCATGCTATACATTGATATAAATTGAATGTGTTATAAGAGTAAACATAACACCACCACCACCACCACCCCCCCCGCAAGAAGATGAGAAACCTCAAGAATAGAGAGAGAGAGAAAAATGTACTTCATTTTGTGTTCAGATTCCAATGGCTCTGTCTCTGGGGTGAGTTGCTGAAAGACAAATTTTAAAAGATGAAAATTGTATACTTTGATCTGCATCACTCAGATGAAAGTGCTCCCTCCAAAGTTGCCAGTGATCTTTTAACTGTCTGATAGTCTTTGTCTCCATCCTCATCCTTCCTGATTTCTCTGCTGCTTTTGACTCTCTTGACCATTCTCTTCTCTTGGATACTGTCTCTTTTTTGAGTTTTGCTGAATAATCTTTCCCAGTTTTCACCATTTAAATATCTCTGGCATGTCTCCTTCTCCACACTCACTCAGCTGCCACCCTGGTGCATACCCTGACAATCTCTTGGACAGTCACACCAACTTACTGATGTGTGCCTTCCTCAAGTCTCTCCACTCCCTTCCTTCAGATGCCAAAGAGAGCATCATAAATCAAAGGTCTTACCATATCATTTCCCACTCTTTAATAAACCACATTGACTTAAAGGTTCAAATAAAAATTCTTCTGTGTAGGATTCCCCTTCACAGATTGTCCCCTTTCTACTTCTCCCACATTCTTCTTCCAGTTACACTGGAGTCCTGGCTGTTCCTTGCACAGTCTTTTTAAAAAAAAGATTTTTTGCCTTGGCAGGCTCTCATATCTAGAATGTTCTTGTTCCTTCAAGACTTAGCTTAAATCCTATCATCTGCAGGAGGCCTTTCCTACCCTATCCCTTTTCCTCTAAATTACCTCCATCTCCCCCTTGAACACCAAGGGATGTAAAAAAGGACGGTGAACCCAAGAACCTTGATATTAGCAGTGATCTACTCCCCTGCTCAGACCAACACCTTGCTTCCAGCCCAGACCTTGCAGCCATCATTGAGGGGAGCAATCTTTGTGGAGGAGGAACCTTAACCTTCCTTGCCACCACCCACATTAACTCCTAATCAACTGCTATTGCTGGTCCAGGTAAATTCAAGAGCCTTGGGAATGATAGCAGCCTGGAGACTTCTAGTTGGTCCTGCTTTTAGTTTATTCCCCAGTCATCATCCCAGGATGATGGTGGGGGAATGAGTCCTGTATCCTTAACAGTCCCTGAAAGGCCAGAAAAGGAGATTTTTGTTACCGAAGTCTTTGGCATTGTCAAGAGATTCAAAATCAGAAACTGAAAAGATTTTTTTTTTAGGTTTTTGCAAGGCAAATGGGGTTAAGTGGCTTACCCAAGGCCACACAGCTAGGTAATTATTAAGTGTCTGAGACCGGATTTGAACCCAGGTACTCCTGACTCCAGGGCCGGTGCTTTATCCACTACGCCACCTAGCTGCCCTAATATGCCACCTAGCCGCCCCTGATAAGATTTTTATAATAGAAAATATTTTAATTAAAAAATAATACTAAAAGGAGATATTACCATCCACTTTGTGGCTGTACCCTTAAAGACCAAAGGACTCTTTCATCTGACTTGTAGCTGAAATCTGCCATATTTGTGATTTCCCTAAGATTTAAGATGCCAGATCTTGGAGGACAGTAACTCTTTTGTATACATAGCACTTGTCACAGTTATTTGTATATAATGTGTTTAATAATTGCTTCATTCATTCATCCTTTCTTATACATGGGCTGCTGAAAATCTAGACAAAGATTGAATCCTTTGTGCATTAGTACCTACTCAAAACTATATTGTTGTTTATTTGTGTTGGACTCTTAATGACCTTGTGGACCATGATGCACCAATACTGTCAATGGAGTTGGGTTTTGGGGTTTTTTTGGCTTTTGCAAGGTAATGGGGTTAAGTGATTTGCCCAATTATTAAGTGTCTGAGGTAGGATTTGAACTCGGGTCTTTCTGACTTCAGGGCCAGTACTCTTAGCTACTGTGCCACCTAGACGCCCCTTAATGAAGTGGTTTGCTATTTCCTTCCTTAAGATAAACAGGGCAGCTAGGTGATGCAGTGGATAGAGCACTGGCCTTGGAGTCAGGAGGACAGGAGTTCAAATTTGATCTCAGACACTTTACTCTTACTAGCTGTGTGACCCTGGGCAAATCACTTAATGCTGATTGCCTTGCATCCAGGTCCAGTCAAAGTGACTTATATGATTCTGGAGGAGGAAGTAAGACTAATGACTTAGCACAGCCTCCCTTAGCATCAACTCCCTGATATCATGGCTTTCTTTGAAAATGAAGAACAGGGGCGGCTAGGTGGCACAGTGGATAAAGCACCGGCCCTGGAGTCAGGAGTACCTGGGTTCAAATCCGGTCTCAGACACTTAATAAGATTGAAGATTGTTGTTTTTGTTACTAAGATAAATAGAGGTTAAGTGAATTGCCTGGAGTTACACAACCAGTACATGTCTAAGAACAGATTTGAATATCAGGTCCAGTTCTCTATCAACTGAGCTACTTAGCTGCTTCTACTCAAAACTGTAGTTCACCATAAATTTATAACTTACTTTATTTTTCTTGATTTTTCATTTTATTTTTGCAACATGACTAATATGGAAATATATTTGACATGATTTCATATGCATAATGGATGTCATATTGCTTGCTTTCTGATGGGAGCGAGAGGGGTTTAGAATGAGAAAAAATTTAGACCAATCAAGAGATAAAGAACATCATGAATTGCATAAATTTAAATTAAATTTAAAAGGATTTGCACAAATAAAACTAATGCAACCAAGATTAGATGGAATGAAGAAAGCTGTAGAAACAATTTTCATAGCTAGTGTTTCTGATAAAGGATTTATTTCTAAAATGTGTAGAGAACTGAGGCAATTTTATAGACATACAAGTTGTTCTCCAATTGATAAATTAATCAAAGAATATGAATAGGCAGTTTTCAGATAAAGAAATTAACAGATTGGCTAAAATGACAAAAAAGAAAAATAATTTTGGAGAGGATGTGGGAAAACTGGGACACTAATGCACTGTGGTGGAGTTGTGAACTGATCTAACCATTCTAGAGAGCAATTTGGAATTAAGCCTGAAAACTGTGGATACCCTTCGATCTAATAATATCACTACTAAGTCTATATCCTAAAGAGAACATAACAAAGGGGAAAAGACATATGTGTACAAAATATGACAGTTCTTTTTTGTAGTAGCAAAGAATTGGAAATTGAAGGGTCTTGAATAAATTATGGTATCTGAATATATATAAACTGATGTTGAGTGAAGTAAGCTGAACCAGGAGAACATTGTACGTTAACAGCAACATTATGAAATGATCAATTATGATGAATGTAACTCCTCAGCAGTTCAGTGATCAAGGACAATTCTGAGAGACCTGTTTGGAAAATGCCAAACCACATCCAGGCAAAAAAACTATGGAGTCTGAATGCAGTGCAAAGCATACTATGTTCACTGTTTTGTTTTGGTTTTTTTTGCAAGCTGTATGATTTGGGTTTATTTTTTATTATTACAATAATCTTGTTATAAGAGTAAACATAACCCCTCCCCCCCAAGAAGATGAGAAACCTCAAGAAAAGTGAGAGAAAGAAAAAAAAATGTACTTCAAACTGTGTTCAGATTCCAATGACTCTGTCTCTGGGGTGAGTTGCCTTCTTTATCATAAGTCCACCAGAGAAGTTGCTTCAATATTTTTCCCACAGTTGCTATTTCTAGCTGTATTTCCCTCCACTCTATTCCTCCCCACTCTAATTTATTCTATTCTCTCTCCTTTTATCCTGACCCTGTCCAAAAATGTGTTGTATCTGAGTACGCTCTCCCTCGATCTTCCCTCTCTTCTATCACCTATTCCCCCCCCTTCTCTCCTCCCATTCCCTCTTATCCCATCCCTTTCTTCAAATCTTTTCTCTAGGGTAAGATAGATTTCTATACCCTATTAAGTGTGTATGTTATTTCCTCTCTGAACCATTTCTGATGAGAATGAAGAAGGCTCACTCATTCCTCCTCACTTCTCCCATTCCACTCCATTGAAAAAGTTTTTTCTTGACTCTTATGTGAAATATCTTAGCCCCTTTTTCCTTTCCTTTCTTTTCCTCTAAGTACTTTCCTTTATCACCCATTGACTCCATCTTTTTACTATATTATACCATTATATTCCACTCCTTCCTGTGCCCTGTCTATTTATGCTTCTTCTAACAGCTCTTATAAATGAGAAAGTTCATATGAGTTATCAGTATCTTCTTCCCATACAGGAATAAAAATAGTTCAATATTGTTAAGTTCCTCATAGTTAGTCCTTCTCACCCACACCCTCTATGATTTGCCAGAGTCCTGTACTTGAAGATTAAACTTGCTGTTCAACTCTGGTTGTTTTAATAAGAAAGTTTTAAAGTACCCTGTTTCATTGAAAGTTCATCTTTTCCCCTGAAAGAGAATGTTCAGTTTTGATGGGTAGGTGATTCTCGGTTGTAAACCAAGATCATTTGTCTTCCGGAATATCATATTCCAATCTCTACAAGCCCTTAATGCAGATACTGTCAGATCTTGTGTAATCCTGATTATAGAGCCATGGCAGCTGAATTGTTTATTTCTGGCAGCTTTTAGTATTTTCTTTTCAACTTGGGAGTTTGGTAATTTGACTATAATATTCCTGGGAATTTTTCTTTTGGGATCTCTTTCAGGAGGTAACCAGTGAATTCCCTCAGTTTCTAGTTTTCTCTCTGCTTCTAGGAGCTCAGGGCAATTTTGCTGTATTATTTCTTGAAAAATGAAGTCTAGGCTCTTTTCCTGGTCATGACTTTCAGTAGCCCAATAATTTTTAAATTATTTGTCCTGGATTTGTTTTCAAGGTCAGTTGTTTTTCCAATGAGTTCTTTCACCTTTTCTTCTAAATTTTGCCTTTTTTTGGAAGTTTTATTTCTTTCTGATTCCTCACAAATTCATCAGCTTCCTTTAGTTCTATTCTGCATTTGAAGGAGTTATTTTCTTCAAAGAGCTTTTTTATCTCCTTTTCCAGCTGGCCAATTCTACTTTTTAAGGCATTCTTCTCCTCATTTACCTTTTGTTTTGCCTTTTCCATTAGGCCTAAACTGGTTTTTAACATATAATTTTATTCGGTATTTTGTTGTATTCCTTTCACCAAGTTGTTGATTGATTTGGTTTTCTTGATTTATCTGCATCGCTCTCATTTCTCCTCCCAATTTTTCCTCCACTTCCCTTAATTGCTTTTCAAAATCTTTTTTGAGCTCATCCATAGCCTGAGCCCATTTTCTATTTCTGTTAAAGGCTTTGGATACAGAAGCTTCAAATTTGTCATCTTCTGAATCTTCCATGGGACCAAGGTAATTTTCTATAGTCACATTCTTCTTTTTCTTTTGTTTGCTTGTTTCCTTTTTTTTTTTTTTAAGGTTTTTGTAAGGCAAATGGGGTTAAGTGGCTTGCCCAAGGCCACACAGCTAGGTCATTATTAAGTGTCTGAGACCGGATTTGAACCCAGGTACTCCTGACTCCAGGGCCGGTGCTTTATCCACTGCGCCACCTAGCCGCCCCTGTTTGCTTATTTCCTAAGAGTAATTTACCACACTTCCAAGGTTTTGGGTTTTTTGGGACACCCCACTGGGAGCTTTATTCCTCCTAGGTCTTATGCTCTCTTGCTTGTGCTTTGCCATGTAGATGACCACAGGGCTCCCCTCTGCCTTGGAACTGTGAGGAAGGTCCCTGATCTGCTATCTTAGTATGGAAGCACAAACAACAACCTGGATCTTAAGTGTGGGTAAACAGCAGAGTCCTGCCCCAGAGAGAGCAGAGAGATTTCTGCAGTCTCCCCTGACCCCCTTACCATCTATGGTCTGTGCTCTGGAGGTGCAGGCTGGTTTCCCCTCTTCTCACTGCAGGTTCTCACTACAAGGCTGCTCTAAGGCCTGCGCTCCTTACTCCGAACTCATTCAGGTGCAGAAGATTTCTCTCACCATCCCTTCAAGCTGTTCCTGGTGATCCCTGGGCTGGGCTAGGCTGCTCTGCGCTGCCACTGGGGCTTTTTTCCAACCCCCAGTCCTGGTGTAACACACCTTTGCTATGGAACTTCTAAGTTATATTGGACTGGGAAATTGTATCACTCAGTCTTTCTGTGGGTTCTGCCTCTCTAAATTTTGGCTAGTCATAATTTGACAGCTTTTGGAGCCTTTTGGGGAAGGAGTTTCCAGGAAATTCTGCCTTCGTGCTGCCATCTTGGCTCCACCCCCCCCAACCCCATGTTCACTTTTTTTTAGATTTTTTTTTTTTTGCAAGGCAGTGGGGTTAAGTAGCTTGCCCAAGGCCACACAGCTAGGTAATTATTGTGTCTAGGTCAGATTTGAACTCAGGTACTCCTGACTCCATGGCTGGTGCTCTATCCACTGTGCCACCTCGCCACCCTGCACGTTCACTTTTTAACAATTTCTTATGTTTTTCTTTCTTTCTCATGTTTTTATCCCTTAGTTCTAATTCTTCTTTCATATCATGACTAAAATGGAAATATGCTAAGTATGCTTGCACATACACAACCTATATCATATTGTTAGTTGCCAAGGAGAAGGGGGAGGGAAGGGAGGGTGGTAGCAAAATGTTAAACTCAAAAGTTTGCAAAAGGATGAATGTTTAAAACTATCCTTACATGTAATTAGAAAAAAATTAAAATTAAAAAATGAAAGCTATTATTCACAAGCTCCTCCCACCGATAGCTTTACTTTTTACCAATTAACCAGAGGACACACTAATTGATTGAGTCTTTAATAAGCAACTGCCTAGCATTCCAATTTTACTACAGAGAGTGAAACTATGATGGGCTGGACACATTGTTAGAATGCCAGATATAGGCTTGCCAAAAAAAAATTTATGGAGAACTCACACAGGGCAAGCTCTCACAAAGGGGTCAGCAGAAGCAATACTGAAACACCCTGAAGGTCTCATTGAAGAACTTTAGAACTGATCGTACAGCATGGGAGACACCAGCACAGAATCGCCAAGCATGGCATGCCCTAATCAGAGAGGGGGCTGCACTTTGAAGAAGGCAGAATTGAAGCAGCTCAAAGGAAACATGGCATCCAAGTATGTACCCTAGGTGAACTATTTGTGCCCGTGTGGTAGAGCATTCTAAGCTTGTATTGGTCTGATCAGTCACAATCAGACATTCTGTAATTTACCTGAGACATAGTGATGTCATTTTGGTCTTCTTTGATAATAAAGGACAAGAGCCAACCAAGCAAGCAAACATATTACTGTTTGATTAAAGGACATTTAATCCAACAATATAAGAAAGTGGTGAGAAAATATTCTCTTTATGTATACATGGCGTATAATCTCTGCCAGAGGAGGAGCACACAAGAACCAAGAACAAATGTGATGATGCAATACAAATAATATATGAGATGTATGTATGTGAGATACACATATCAGTCAACCAACAAGCAAGTTAAGTATATTTATAATTGCTTACTCTTGTTTTAATCACTGGGGATACCAAAATAGAAGTTAAAAACTTCCTGCCCTCAAGAGATTTCACTTGCCATCAAGGAGATCACATTGAGATAAATATATAAGGAATATGTACAAAATTAAATATGAGACAATTTTGACAGGGTGGGCTCTAGAGGTGGGAGGGGGTAGCCAAAAAATACTTCACATAAAAGATGGCTCTTAAGCTATGTCTTAAAAAAAAAAAAGGAATCCCAAGAGGCTCAGGTGAGTAGGTAGTATATCTAATCATGGGGGATAGCCAACAAAGTCACAGAGACAGGAAGCTATACAATGTCATTTGTGAGAAATAGCAACAAGACCAGTTTGACTGGGTTACCAAGTACATGAAAAGTGGTAACAATAAAAAAGAACACAGTTTTAAAATATCAAACGGAGTTTATATTTTATCCTTGAGGCAAGAGGGTGCAATTGGCATTTATTGAATAGGGTAAAGCATGGTCAGACATGTACTTCATGAAAGTCTTTTTTGGAAGCTACATAGAAGAGATTTAGAATAGGGAGAAGAATTAGGAAACTATTGATCCAGATGAGAGGTGGTGAGAGCCTGGCAGGTTATTGGCCATCTTAATGTGTTGGTATAGAGAGAATACATGGACCCAGAAAACTTGCTTGAAGAAACACATGCCAGAAATGGAAGTGGAAAATCAGTCAATAGTCAATAAATATTCATTAATATTAATATATGTCACATATAACGTGAAGTGATGGGAATACAAATAAGAAAAAAATTGATATTCAGCTTTCAATGAAAAGTGGGGAAAGACCACTCACAGCTGAAAGCTGAAAATTGATGTGGGAAAGTTTTGAGTGCCAAGAGAATTGGTGGAAAAGTTAAAGAAATCCAAAATATTGTTTTAAGTTGCAGACTTCATCGCTGTTCTCTGCTGAGTATGTCACCTCTTCCAAATATGTCTTCATTGTACATGTCTCTGCTACCATCTTTTATGTTTCAACTCTCCGGGGCCATCTGCTGGGCATTCAGGATCTTATTTGCTAATGTTCAATGACTATAAAGTCTTTCTCTGTGAAAACAAAAACATATTGCCAATCCCTCAGTCAAGGCTATAATCCATCATACTCAGCTAGGAGTCCTAGACCAAGTCAATCAGAGCATCATCAGGTTAAGATTAAGTCTGTTCTTTTTGACTACCAGTGTCCAGGGCTGATTCCAAGTCCATAGCTTAGATACTCGTCAAGTTAGAGAAAGAAAATCCCTTAAAAAAAATTAACTTTTTTTTCTTTTTTCTTATTTTATTTTTCCAACCACATACAATGGAAATTTTCAACAATCTTTTTTTTTTTGCAAGATTTTGAGTTTTAAAACCATTAACTTTTTTTTTGTTTTTTTTTAAGTCAAATGGGGTTAAGTGGCTTGCCCAAGGCCACACTGCTAGGTAAGTGTCTGAGACCGGATTTGAACCCTGGTACTACTGACTCCAAAGCTGGTGCTTTAGCCACTACACCACCTAGCCGTCCCAAGTCATTGTCTTCTAGCCCATGTTCCTGCCATTATTTTGTATCTCTGCTAGCAACGAGAAGTATGTGGGTTTTTCTTTGTTATTATTATTGTTGTTCTCAGGTCACAGTAAAATTTCATCATCTCCAGATATTAAAAATAGTGGAATTTGTGTCAGATTGCAGCTTGGAACTGTTAAAAATTCTGAGCAGTTTTCCCAGTGCAATCAATTCTTTGCCCTCTTCCTACTCAGTTCTGAATACAGCTCATTAACCATCTCTAGCAACTGTCTCAAATATGTGAGGCAGTGTACCGACTCATCGACCAACTTAGAGGCCCTGTACTTGTCCAGTCTACTGTGATTACTTTATAAACCAAATGGAGAAAATAATGACATAGCCATCTCACACTTGGAACCATTGCAGACCTATGTCCTCCTGGCATTTTTCCTGGAGTTGTTGGGCAGCCAACAACATCTCAAACTTTCCTCAGCCCTTTCTGAAGTCACACTGGCCTCTGCTAGATAACCATCTTCCAGCCTATTAAGAAGGACTCTGGCAAGAATTTTGCCAGCAATGACTAAGAGAAAGTGTGTTAAAAGGTACTCTATTCCCTCTACCTTTATAGAAATAGACAATGTGTCCTTGAACTCTTGGGAGATAAGCCTCCTCTTGTCATCTAAACCAGAAAATTTTAGTCAGTTTTTGAATGAGTAATGGACTCCCCATATTGTTAATCTCAACTGGAATAGAATCAGCACCAGGTGCTTTGCCACATGAAAAGAGACTATCTTAGCAGTGTATCTTCCAAGGATGTACACATTATGAGATTGATCCATGCATTGCCAGAGATAGTTCCAAAAGAAACTATGGAAGAGGTATTAGACTGACTACCAAACTGAAGGTCTACAGAGTTTTTGAGCTGACCTCATTGTTGTATGCCTGGACATTCAATGCCATGCCACGAAACCAAATCATTTCCATTTAAATTGTCTTAGGAAGATTCTGAAGATCACCCAATAGAAGATACCAGACACTGAGGTCCATTCTTGACTAAACTGCCAAATATTTAAAGTCTACTGCAGAGAGTGCAACTCTGTGGGCTGGCCATGTTGTTTGAATGCCAACTGTATGCTTGCCAAAAAAACTATTTTACAGAGAACTCACACAGGGAAAATGCTCAGATGGTGTGAAAAAAAGTGATAAAAGGACACTCTCAAGAACTCTTTCAAGAACTTAAGAATTGATTGGGTGACATGGGCATAGGATAGACCACCCAGCATTGTATGGCCTCATCAGAGAGGGTGCTGTGCTCTATGAGCAAAGCAGAATTAAAGTAGCTCAGAAGAAACACAAGATGGGCAAATTTAGAGAATCCACCCCAAATGATCACATGGCCTATTTATGCCTGACCTGTGGTAGAACATTCTAAGCTCGTATTAGTCTGATGAGCCATAGTCAGACCCACTACAATTTGACTCTAACATAGGGATATCATTTTGGTCTTATTCAAGAATGAAGACCAGGGGCAGCTAGGTGGCGTAATGGATAAAGCACCGGCCTTGGAGTCAGGAGTACCTGGGTTCAAATCCAGTCTCAGACACTTGATAATTACCTAGCCGTGTGGCCTTGGGCAAGCCACTTAACTCCGTTTGCCTTGCAAAAAACCTAAAAACAAAAAAGAATGAAGACCCAACAACCAACCAACCAAGGAATCATACCAAAGAGGTGAGAGGTGGGGTAAAGATGAGTTGTTTGTGGGGGTTAGAGTATTGTATATCATGGTAGATTTTTTTTCTTTGATGTATTGTTTTATTTTAAACTTAAATACAAAATAAGAAAAAAAAATCATACACACAGCAGATCGTAAGAGTGGATTCATAATATAAAGTAATAAATTTCCATTTCAAGAAGGTCTATATAATAAACACTCCACATTGTGTTCAAAATTGTCCATCTTTGCTTCCTTGAAAGTTTTCTTCTGATCTCTGCTGTATATTGTCCCCCCCCCAGGATGTCTACAATTAAGCATGGATTTATATGTATTTTTACACACATATATACATTCTTACACACACACACATATAAATATACACATGCACAGATATGGATATTTTTGTTTTATTTTTGCAAGGCACTGGGG
Source organism: Macrotis lagotis (assembly GCF_037893015.1). Taxonomy (NCBI): domain Eukaryota; kingdom Metazoa; phylum Chordata; class Mammalia; order Peramelemorphia; family Peramelidae; genus Macrotis; species Macrotis lagotis. Next base: position 645,014,213 of record NC_133666.1, on the reverse strand, counting down.
TTAAGTGACTTGTCCAAGGTCACACGGCTAGATAATTTTTAAGTGTCTGAGATCACATTTGAACTCAGATCCTCCTGAATCCAGGGCTGGTGCTCTACCCACTGTGCCACCTAGCTGCCCTTTCTCTATAGATAGATATAGATATATATGTATATATTTATAGATACACACAAACCTGCATACATACACATGATATAGATCATACATACATATTCATAGATATCTATTTTTGATTGTGTGTATCTCTCATTTTTATAATATTTCCTGAAAGCAACAATCCTTCATCACTCTTCTACTTCTACTAGATAGCTTGCCTTCCTATTCCTTTTTTTTTAAGGTTTTTTCAAGGCAAATGGGGTTAAGTGGCTTGCCCAAGGCCACACGGCTAGGTAATTATCAAGTGTCTGAGGCCTGATTTGAACCCAGGTACTCCTGACTCCAGGGCCCGTGCTTTATCCATTGCGCCACCTAGCAGCCCCGCTTTCCTATTCCTTACCCTATCATCTTTCCAAGAATCCTCCCTTACACATCCTTCTATAGCTCCCATGTTCTACACCATTGAGTTGATTTTGATGCATTTTACTCAAACCTCGAGAACTTTAGTTCAACACCACAAGGAGCACCTGGAGGACCTCACTCTAAGATTTATGGCTCCACCTTCAATTTTGTCTCTGCATAAGACATCCTCCATGACAATGATAAATTACTTGAACAAGTCTCCCTATGTGGTATCTCACTTAATAATGGTTAGCAGCTGTATGGTGTTTTAAGGATTTAAGGATTATCTTATCCTGGTAGGGAGGTGGGTATGTTATTCTTATTCCTAATTTATAGATTGGCAGTACCACCCAAGGTTGTACTTCAGTAGTCAGTCTAATGTCCCTTCTCTCCTATATTTTCTTTGGAGCTGGCTCTGCCAATATGTACATCAATTTCATTTTTTAATGTGTACATCCTTGGGATGTATACTGCCAAGATAATCTCTTTTCATGTGACTCAATTGAAGTCTAATTCAAACTCAGATCTTATGGACTGCAAATTTCTTGCTCTAATCACTCTGTCACCAAGCTGCCACCTGCTTAATACTAAGTATCAAGGGGTCCTCAAACAGTTGTGTCAGTGATTGCTTTGCACAAGGAATCTAGAATGATCTCGGCATGTGTGAGAAATTCTACATATATTCCTTATATGTGTGTGTGTCTGTATTTTGCTCTTTAGAGACATTTTTTTGGTAAATAGTAAAAATCATCAGAATCCTAATTCTAATCAGTGTTGATTCTTCTTCATTATCAAAGAAGATCAGAATGACTTCACTGTGTTTGAGACAAATTCCAGTGTGTTCTACTGTGACTGATCAGACCAATATGAACTTGGAATGCTCTACCACAGTTGGCCACAAATTACCTGGGGTGGATACTTCAAACTTACATATGTGACATTACCTTTAAGCTGCTTCAATTCTACCTTCCTCATAGAGTGCAGCACCCTCACTGATAAGGGCACGCCATGCTGGGCCATCCTGTGCCAGTTTCCCAAGCTGTACAATCAATTCTAAAGTTCTTCTAGGAGAACTTTAAGTTATCTCAGTGTCGCTTCTTTTTTTTCTATTTTAAAGGTTTGGTTTTTTTGCAAGGTAAATGGGGTTAAGTGGCTTTCCCAAGGCCACACAGCTAGGTAATTATTAAGTGTCTGAGACTGGATTTGAACCCAGGTACTCCTGACTCCAAGGCTGGTGTTTTATCCACTATGCCACCTAGCTGCCCCACCCATTTTTAAAGTATTTTTTCCTAATTATAAAAATGTTCTTTCAATGCTTTCAGCATTATTTGGCTTCTAGTACAGCTTTCATTTCTGTGTACTTGGTCCTGTCCAGATATTCTTCATGTCTTCATTAGCTTAAGTGTCATTTCTTTTTTCTCATAGAGCAAAGTAGGAACTAGGGTGTTAAGAATACAATTGTGATGTTTCTTTTGTAATTGATGATGGAAATAGGTCATTATAGAAACTCTATTATACCTCTTATATTTTCTATTGAATGTCTTCATACCATTTTCATCAAAAAATTTTCTTGGATCTTAGTCCAATCTTTTACCAGACTTCTCACCCTCATGGTTTTTGTTTGATTTTTAGATTCCATTGCTTTCCTCATTTATTTATTTCCTGTTCATTTTGTATATAGCTTACTTTGTTTATATTTTTTGGCATGTTCTTTTGTAATTGATAATGGAATCTTCCCCATTAGATTGTAAGCCCTTTGAGGGCAAGCCTGTCATATAATAGGCATTTAATAAATGTTTATTTAATGAATAACCTTATGCCATCTTCCTGCCTAGTGATGCCCTATTAATAAGCTTATACTCTAAACCAATGGTTCCCTTGACATTCATGCCTTTTTGTTTGTTCAGATATTTCTAGGTTCTTTTGACCTCTTCTTTGAAGTGACTTTTTTTACATAATTGAAACATCTGAGGGAAATTGGTGATAATCAAGATCAAAATCTTTGTCTTTTTTCTATTTCCCGTTTTTCGGTGCCAATAGGCTTTTTTAATATGTCATATTGGGTCTATAAAGATTACTCAAGACATCTTTCTTTTCATCTTTGTCCTTCCCATTTGACGTTGGTTTTTTATCTCTTTTCTAATCTAGTTGATGACCCAGCTGTACAAAGCCAGTAGATTCTCTTACAATCGGCAACCGCATCAGTAACCTGTCAGTAATCGTAAGGTAAGATCTAGTCTATATCATTTTTGTTTTGGTCTTTATTGTTCACAGTAGGAAGTCTGAACTTCTTTTCTCTCACTCTTTCTCTTCTCTTAATAATATTTTTCCTAACTACATATGAAGACAATTTTAAACATTTTTCATTTTAAAAAAATTTAAGTTCCAAATTTTCCCCTCCCTCTCATGTCCACTTTCTCAAAGAGAACAAGCAATTTGATATAGGTTATATATATGTAAATTGTGTAAAACACATTTCTATATTAGTTATAGAAAACAGACCGAGGAAGGACAGACCAAAAAATTTAAAAACCACTAAAAATAAAGTGAAAAATAATATGCTTCAATCTGCATTCAGACTCCATCAGTTCTTTCTCTGGAAATAGATAGCATTTTTCATCATGAATTGTCTTTAGACATCTTTAGAATTGTCTTGGATCATTGCATTACTGAGAAGAATTAAATCATTCATAGTTGATCATTGTACAATGTTGCTGTGTACAGTGCTCACTTCACTTTGCATCAGATCCTAGATCTCTTTTTGAAAGCAGTTTCATCCTATATACAGGGCTTTCTAAAACCCAAAATCATATTTTCCAGTGCATTGTTTAGCTGTGTCATCCTGTATATTGATATAAATGAGTATCAAAGAATATGATTTGGAGGATCATGTTGAGTTCTTAGAATTCCTCTGCCTCTTCAGTGGTTGCATCAGATGTCAGATGTGTTAAGTTTCAGTTCTCAGAGCATTGATGATTAATGGAAAGATACCTGAATTGTTTGGTTGCAATTTTTTAAATTAGTCTGGGGAAAAAAAGATTAAAGAAAAGTCTGAGGTGTACCCATTTGCATTTCCCAGTTTTTTGTCTTTATAGTTTTATACTATAAGCAGAAAATATATCAATTTTCTTTTTGTTTCATCCAAATTGTGAACTCCCTACAACTTCTTGTGAAAGCTAAGAGAAGGACTCTTTCCCCTCACTCCTGTAGAAATGGTGAATTGTTAGGTAGGAAGATGGTGTGCTTAATTCACAGACAGAAAAGCATGAGTTCAAATCCCACCTCAGATACTTATTAGTTGTGTCACCCTGGACAAGTCATGTAAACTGCCTCAGTTTCCCCATCTGTAAAATAGAGATAACAATAGTGTAATCCTTGACAGACTCCCCACTGCCTGAAAACCAGGTGTGTTCTCTTCCCCTTAGGGTCATCTTTGACCCCCATTAATAGGGTTCACTCAGTTATAGAGGGTGGGTTGCCTATACTGTAGTTCTATTTAGTCACTCACAGTCAGATTTGCTTTAACAAAGGAAAATTAAGCTCAAAGATATATTAACAAACATGTAAATATCCCTGAAGTTGTATAATCGTGCCCCCCTCTATACCACCTTAAGCTCTGGAGAAGAGAATGGGATTAGGTTTACAGGTTAGCTGAGTTCGTATATCACACATGCCCAAGTTCTGAGTCCAAAAACCAACCAGCAGCTATAGTCCTAGGCACCCTGGTTTCTCAGTTTCACTACAAGGTTGGGTGTAATAACCTGACTGGAATCTTAACTCCACAGTCACCATGACTGGATCTTCTAGGTCTGGTGGGTATTGTCACTTGCTCCTGAACCTGAGGAGGACAAATGAATAGAGACTCTAAGCCCATTTCTCAGAACCATGGGGTAAAAGATGGGGGAACAAGGTACCCCAGTTTCAGTTGAGGTCATGACTCTTGTGCCATGAATGAACCACATATGATCTTCACCTCCTGGACACAGCAGAAAAAAGAGCTCTCAGTCAAAGAAAGTGACTTCTGTTCATGTGGTTGGGAAACGCAAGAAAGGGCGCCTCCCTGATTGACGGTAAAAGCTAGCTATTATTATTATTATTATTATTATTATTATTTATTATTATTTGTCAGGCGAAGCACGTGTTCTGGCTTAGGTTGGCCTGCGTCTGGGGCCACTGGATGCCTCTTCTATTTTGTCTTCCCTTATCTGAGCATAGGGGACCAAATGGTCATCTCAAAATATTCATTTCCAGTCTTAGAGATAAGCAAGTGAATTTGAGTGACTGGAGTCCCTGGGTCCCCCAGGCAAGCCAGCTAGCAATGGAAGGAGTCCATCTATGTATCGGAGAGGTTGACTACCAGCGTGGGCAAGAGTCTAATCCCAGTTCTAGCCTTCCAGAAGAAATGGAATTATTTGGTCAGTGTAGAACCAAGGTGAAACAGGAAATGGGTGTTCAGTAGTTGGACAAAAGATCTGTGTTTTGATGTTTAAGTTTCAACCTCTTGGGAGGTGATAACAGAAGTTATATTGTTGTTGTTAGCTGGACATTTTCTGTCACTCACGTTTTGTAGATCTGGCATGCGTTGAACATTTCTTTATTTCTTTTATATCAAAGAAATGAATAGTTATCCTATATTGGGGTGGGGGAGGGGGAGAAGAAAACATCAATCCATATTGCAAGTAGCTACCAAATGTGGTTGGAATAATTGCCTTCAGTGAACCGCTAAAGACTCTTGGGATCCTAATTTTCTCATTTGTAAAATTATGTAGCCTTAAACTCCTGTGATCCTTTTAAAAAAAATAATACTCTGCTATCAACCTCTCTTTATGTCCCATAGCATGATATGGGTCATTTATGAAAATATAATTTATAGTCAAAAAGAAAGTTTTAAAAAACCCACCATTATACCATTAATGGATAAAGAGCTGACCTCAGTGTCAGGAAGACCTTGGTTTAAATTCCCCAACTTGTCACATCCTGGCTATGTGACCCTGGGCACATCATTTAACCTGGTAATGCCCTACGCAACTTTCTAAGATGATAAATTGCAGAGAAGAATCCTTTCTGTGTTCATAGAGAAAACCTCACTAAAAGCTCCCTCTCCAGATGAAATTAGACATATTGAAAAAGGAGGGGGAAAGGGGCAATGTGGCTTGTCCCAGCTGAAACTAAAATATTTTCTTAGGAGTATGCAAGGGGAAGTATTCTGACTTTTGTAAAACAAATATGAAGAAGTGATATAGTGGCCTAATATTAAAACTGCTGAGCAGCTAGGTAATCAGGTAGAGAGAGTATTTTGCTTATAGTTCAAGAAGACCTGAATTTAAATTCAGCCTCAGATGCATACTAGCTGTGTGACCCTGGGCAAGTCATTTTACCCTGTTTGTCTCCGTTTCCTTATCTGTTAAATAAGCTGGCAAAGGAAACAACAATCCACCACAGTATCTTTGCCAAGAAAACCCCAGATGGGGTCATGAAAGTAAGACATAACTGAAACGAGTGAACAACAATTAAAAAATTTTAAATGCTTCTGAATCCAGGGGACTGATGAATTGATCTTACTCCTTTTCCAGTAAGAAACCCCTCTCAGCTCTGGACTGTCTAGGCACTGGGTTCAGCCCTGGAGGAGTCTGACCACTTAGAGGACTAGACTCCTTCTCTCACATTCTTTGGCTTGAATCTCCTATCCTGGTATCCTGGGGAAAAACTGTTTAAGACTTAGGTTTTCACTCTCGTCTAGGGTCTTTCCCAAAAAAAGAGAGAAGAAAGATATTTGGTGTACAATATAAACCAGATATGGGTCAGATATTCATTTCCTTCATGCAAAAGAAGTGCTAAAAGACATAAAAGATTTCTGATGCAAATTGACAAGACTTAAGTTATCAGGAACTTATAATCAATAACTTCTGCTACAGTCCACCTGGAGGCTGGAGCATGAACATCCAAACACAAGAGACTGCAACAGACAGACACTGTACATTTTATCTCAGCTCATCGATATCCCCCGTCAACATCTCCTAGGAAGTGAGACCAAAGATTGCGTTCGTTCTCCTCCTAGTGGTTCCCCAAGAAAGGTTGGAATAGTTTTCAGGGAAGCTCCTAGGACATAAAGGACCCAAGATGGCTGGATTTAGCTTCAAGGTAAATCTCCTACCTACAAAGGTTTTCCAAGCCTGAACATGTCCATCTTGCGATTGATGCTCATTCACATAAGATCTGAGAAATAACAAACACAGGATTGGGCTCATCTAAACCGAATGTGGACCTTGACTACCATATGCTTACAGCTTCACAGAATGAAGATAGGAAGGAGTTGCCATAACCCTAGCCCTTTTGGGAAGTCCCAGAGGTATTTGACGTCAAAAGAAGCAAGAACCTCATTTTTTAAAAGGCTGAGTCATTGGCTTTTCCTGCTTGACAGTCAATAGGAGGATTGCCTCATGTTCTTGCCTCATCAAGCCTGAATCTCACACAGAGGGGCAACTGGAAGCAGAAAAGATAACTCTATGCATGCTTTACTCAACCTCCAGTTATAATGGAAATATCAGAGCACTCAACAAGGATGGGTGGGAGTGGGGTCCATGGTTCAAAGAATGGTTCCCCTCCCTCACTGAGACTATGAGCAAGTCACAGAATTGCTTTGAGTATCAATATTCCTCAGTGGAAGAATGAGAATGGCAATACTTTCATTTCCTTTGTTACAGGAAAAGACTGTAAACTGTAGATCATTGTATAAATGTAAACTATTATTATTGTTATTGTCACATGATCTAGGGCTACATTTAAAAGTTCCTGCCATAAATCCCTTATTCCAGTATTCAGTCAGTATTTTCTCAGCCAGTCAGGAGTCATATCTTTCTTTCCCTACAAGGAATATATAGCAGCCCAGTGCTGTGTGTGTGTTTCTGGGGGTGAAGGGGGTGTATGACTCTCCCCTGCTTTTTGGACTGAATATTACATGTTTCTGAAGAATTGAAATTGAATAAAGAATGCAGTTATTGAAAATGATTCAGGTACGGATGTTCATCTCATTTAAATGGATGATCCAAAACTTCCCATCTATCACAGAAATTACTTCTTGGATATCTTTGTTGTTGCTTGTTGAAAAGTTCTTATAACCCAAAGAGTCTGGCCATTGGGATAAAAACTCCCTCTTTGTTAAAAATTGCTGGGAAAATTGGAAGTTAGTATGGAAGAAACTTAGATTAGACTAACACCTCACACCCTTTACCAAGATAAGATCCAAATGGTTACAGGACATAGACATAAAAAACAATACTATAAGCAAATTAGAAGATCAAGGACTAGTCTACCTGTCAAATCTATGGAAAGGGGAACAGTTTATGACTAAGGAAGAGTTGGAGAAAATCACCAAAATCCAATTAGATGATTTCGATTACATTAAATTAAAAAGTTTTTGCACAGATAAAACCAATGTAACCAAGATCAAAAGAAATGTAGTAAATTGGGAAACAATCTTTACAACTAATGATTCTGACAAAGGACTCATTTCTAAAATATACAGAGAACTGAATCATATTTTTAAAACAAAAAGCCACTCCCCAATTGACAAATGGTCAAAGGATATGCAAAGGCAATTTACAGATGAGGAGATCAAAGTAATCTATAGCCATATGAAAAAATGCTCTAAATCATTAATTATTAGAGAAATGCAAATTAAAGCTTCTCTGAGCTACCACCTCACACCTCTCAGATTGGCCAATATGACCAGGAAGAATAATGATCATTGTTGGAAGGGATGTGGGAAATCTGGGACACTATTACACTGTTGGTGGAGCTGTGAACTCATCCAACCTTTCTGGAGAGTTATTTGGAACTATGCCCAAAGGGCAACAAAAATGTGCATACCCTTTGACCCAGCAATACCACTACTGGGTCTATACCCTGAAGAGATGAGGAAAAAGGGTAAAAACATTACTTGCACAAAAATATTCATAGCAGCCCTGTTTGTGGTGGCAAAGAATTGGAAATCCAGTAAATGTCCTTCAATTGGGGAATGGCTTAGCAAACTGTGGTCTATGTATGTCATGGAACACTATTGTTCTATTAGAAACCAGGAGGGATGGGATTTCAGGGAAGCCTGGAGGGATTTGCATGAACTGATGCTGAGTGAGATGAACAGAACCAGAAAAACACTGTACACCCTAACAGCAACATGGGAGTGTTGATCAACCTTGAAGGACTTGCTCATTCCATCAGTGCAACAATCGGGAACAATTTTGGGCTGTCTGCAAAGGAGGGTGCCATCTATATCCAGATAAGGAGCTGTGGAGTTTGAACAAAGTGCAAGGACTATTCCCTTTAATTTAGAAAAAAAAACCAGATATCTTATTGTCTGATCTTGTTACCTCTTAGACTTCTCTTCTTTTAGGATATGATTTCTCTCTCATCACACCCAATTTGGATCAAGGTACAACATGGAAACAAAGTAAAGACTGACAGAGTGCTCTCTGTGGGGGGGAGGGGGGAAGGAAGCAAGATTGGGGGAAAATATAAAACTCAATATCTTTAATAAAAATAAATTTAAATTAAAAAAAAAAGAAAGAAAAGTTCTTATACTGATCTTTATCCCTTCCACTCACTTTCTCTAATTCTTATGAAAGATATGAAAACCTTTTAGATATTTGAAAACAGCTGAGTGAGGTCCCTTTCCTTCCCCCAAAGTGGCATCCCTAGCTTCTAATTTAAGATTGCTATACTAAACATGTTTTGGAATTCTATCATTGTTATTGTTCAGTCGTGTCCCACTTTTCATGCCCCAATACACCAGATCACTCTATACTATCCATGGAGTTTTCTTGATAAAGATACTGGAGTGGTTTGCCATTTCATTCTCCAGCTCAAATACAGATGAGGAAACTGAGGCAAATAAAACTAAGTGACTTGCCCAGGGTCATCCAGCTATGTCTGAGACTGGATTTGAATTCACATTCTTCCTGACTCTAGGACAACCTTAGGTGAATCAGTGAATAGAGCACTGAGTTTAGAATCAGGAAGACTCATCTTCATGCATTCTAATCTAACATTAGACACTTTCTAGTTGTATGACCCTCGAGCAAGTCACTTCACCCTGTTTGTCCCAGTTTTCTCATCTGTAAAATGGATTTTAGAAGGAAATGGCAAAGCACTCCAGTATTTTTGTCAAAAAAACCCTAAATGGGGGGCAGCTAGGTGGCACAGTGGATAGAGCACTGACCCTGGAGTCAGGAGTACCTGAGTTCAAATCCAAACTCAGATATTTTTTTAGTTACCTTGCTGTGTGGCCTTGGGCAAGCCACTTAACCCCATTGCCTTGCAAAAACTAAAAAAAAAAAAAAAAAAAATGGGATCACACTGTGTCAAACATGACAAACTCTAGTTCCCACTTAGTTGTTCCCAGAATACTTGGTAAAAATCCAACCTTTGGCATTTACTGTGTGATCTTGAGAAAGTCACTTAGCATATACATAGCCTGAGTTTCTTCAGATATAAAATGAAAAAGTTGGACTAGACAATGTCTCTAGAGTTATGATTTTCTGGCTAGTCCCAACCCACCATTTAGCAGATGAAGAAACTTCCCTAAACTGAAATATTGAATGACTTGCCTAGGATTACATGGACAGTAAGCCTGTGTAGCAGAGTAAGGATTTGAAGACTCGGTGTTCTGATCCCCAACCGATGTTCTTTTTACTATATCATATTAGCTTCTTCCAATTTATAATGTACAATTGAGATATAAAGTTATCTCTGCATCTGCAGTCACATGAGTACAGCTAATTCTGTTTAGACTTGAAATCTCATCTAATAGTTACATTACAAATCCCAGTCTATCTACCATGCAATGAATATTTCTGTTTGGTACTTTTGCTAGAGATCTTAATTATATCTGAATACCTTCATAATTAGATACTGTTTAACAAAATTGACTCAATTTAAAAACAATAAAATAACTAAATTTTGAAGTCACAGGACCTGAGATCAAATCCAAATCTCACTTTTGTGATTTTGGGCAAGTCACCTTTACCTCTCTGGGCCTCTGTGTCTCTTTCTGTAAAATAAAGAGATTCAGACTCTAAGATCCCTTGTACTTGAAACCTTATGGTTTTTTCACCATGGATTTATTTGATTTTCATCATAAATACTGAGAGACAAGATGGCCAAGTATTCTCTGAAAGGCTATTTCCTATCAGGCACATGATGAAGCCAATTCCACTGTCTTCTTCATTTGTCCCTCCAAGGAAAATCTCTGACTCATTCTTCCACTTAGGGACAATGTCCTTAAATGTCTGCTACTTTCATTTATCCTAAGAATATCAAGAATGAAAGGGTTCGGGTCTTCCAAGAATATGCCAACTTGTTGGACATTAGACAAAGAGCTCACATTTAAAGGACTGAAAGTTCAACGGATGTTAATAGACAATCTAAAAATTGTAATTCTTTTTAGGAAATGATTTCTCCCTTCCTCCCACTGTGGCTGCAGTGCCTGCCCAGGATGGAGAGGCAATTTTCATCCTTCTTTATTTCATGAGTCTCCCTGCCCCAAGGACTCATCACCTAATGGTCAATTATTAGTGATAAGTTTCTTGGTACTTAGCTAAGTTGGTCCTCTGGCTTGGTCTGTTGCCAGAATATACTTTGAGCTTTGACTTTTTGGTAGCATCTTAACTAATGAACGACCTCATGCTGGGGGGAGGGGGGAATGGGAGAGAAGATAATAGCCTTCCTATAAAATAGGGTCACCTCTACTCCACAGGGAGGAATTCAGAGTAGGACTTTATGGATGGGTAATAATAAAAACTCATTTATATAAATAGCATTGTGGGTTCTGTGGATAAAGAGCTGGTTGCAGAGAGGGAGTCCTGAATTCAGGTACCATCTCTGTCATATGCTGATTCAGTCTCTGAAATCCTCAGTGACCCAGTGCTATGACACAAGTACTAATCTTTGTTGGTCAGGTAGGTTTCCTCACCAGGTCATTACAAGAACTCATATTTAATAAAGTTCATTAAGGTTTACAAAGGCCCGTGAAAGCAGGGAACATATCTTGCCTTAACTTTGGTTCTCCCCCCAAGGTTCTGCCCACAATTAATGGTTACAACACTCACCAGTTTAAGTATAACAGGATATCCCTGCTTGAAAGCTCTGACCTTGTGAATTCTAGGTTCAAGGTCTGATTCTTAGTTATTTCCCAGCTGTGTGACCTTGGACAAGTTGTTTCTCTTTTGTGGACCTCAGGTTCCTAATCCATAAAATAGTAACTAGAAAGACTTCCTATCTCATAGATCTCTTTCCATAAGAGGTCCTTAAGAAATGTTCACTAAATGGAATTAATAAAATAAGGTCACAGGTTTGAAACTTGGAAGATGGAAAAGGGCTTTCTGAGGATTTTTTCATGAAGGAAATCCAATTATTAAGTTAATGAGGTCCCTTGTATGATAAAAAGGTCGATTTCCCACTCCAATAAGACACTTTTTCTTTTTTTTTTAGGATTTTGCAAGGCAAATGGAGTTAAGTGGCTTGCTCAAGGCCACACAGCTAGGTAATTATTAAGTGTCTGAGTTCGGATTTGAACTCAGGTCCTCCTGACTCCAGGGCCGGTGCTCTATCCACTGCGCCACCTAGCCACCCCAAGACATTTTCTTGAAACCAATTTGTTGTTGTTCAGTTATGTCCAACTCTTCATAATCCCATTTTGAGTTTGGGGGTTTGGTTTTTTTTTTTTTGGCAAATGTACTATAGTGGTTTGCCATTTCCTTTTCCAGATCATTTTATAGACAAAGAAACTAAGGCAATGAGGATTAAATGATTTATCCAGAGTCTCATAGCTAATAAGTATCTGGGACTGGATTTGGACTCAGGAAGATGAATCTTCTGATTCCGGGTCCAGACTCTGTCCATTGTGTTACCTGGTTACCTAAACAAAAATATAGTCAAGTAAACCAAACCAATACATCATCCATATGCCTCCTTTTACACCTGTTGTCTACACCTTTCTGCAAAGAGGAAAGGGACCTTTGAAGTCATAATTAGTCACTACATTGTACAAAAGGGGAAAATATTCAGATTCTTTTGGTTGCTATGTTATTGTGTTTTTTGAGGTTGGGTCTCTTATTTTTTCCTTAAACATTTATGTAGTGTTTACTATGTACCAAGTGCTTTACAGTTATCTCATTTGATATCAAAACAACTCTTAAGAGGTACTGCTATTATCCTTCTTTTATAGTCAAGGAAACTGAGGCAGAGGTCAAGTGACTTGTCTAAGGTCATTCAGTCAGTGAAAGTTCAAATTTGAACTCAGACTCCAGGCCTGGTTCTCTATGCACTTGGTCACCCAGCTGCCTTAGCCAGATTGGAAATACAGCAGTCAGACTTCATATCTGACCAGCTTGAGCCTTCCCTTGGTTTAAAACCCCTGAGCTCAAACAGCCCACCTCCCAAATGGCAGAAATTACAATGGATGTTGCCATGCCCAACACTACATCTTTGTTATCCAGTTCAATTCAACAGAATTCAACAAGTATTTATTAAGCTTCTATAGGTCAAGATGGCTAGAGGTCGGGGCGGCTAGGTGGCACAGTGGATAAAGCACCAGTCTTGGAGTCAGGAGTACCTGGGTTCAAATCCGGTCTCAGACACTTAATAATTACCTAGCTGTGTGGCCTTGGGCAAGCCACTTAACCCTGTTTGCCTTGCAAAAAAACCTAAAAAAAAAAAAAGATGGCTAGAGGTCAAGAAGCTGATTAACTGTGAGGGTCATCAGCAATATTCTAGGAAAACCTCTGGATTTGGGATCAGGAGCCCTGGGCTGAAATCCTGGGGGGGGGGGGGTTCATGAAGATACCTAATCCCATCCCTTCATTTTATAGATTAAAAAAAAAAACCTGAGGGGCGACTAGATGGCGCAATGGATAGAGCACCGGCCCTGGAGTCAGGAGTACCTGAGTTCAAATCCGGTCTCAGACACTTAATAATTACCTAGTTGTGTGGCCTTGGCCAAGCCACTTAACCCCATTTGCCTTGCAAAAAAAAAAACCTAAAAAAAAAACTGAGATCTAGGGAGAGCAAGGAACTCAGCCAAGGTCACATACATTTATTAAGAGCCTCTTAACTGGGAGATGGGAACACAAAACAAACTTAAAACAGAAGCTTATATTCTCAATTTGTAATTATTTACTGTGTCTACTGTATGTGTGAGGTACTAGGGCTCTATAGACAAAAGTGAAACAATCTTTGCCTTCAAGGAATTTATAATCCATCTGGGAGTCAGTATAGCCATACATAAATATATTTTAATATATTGTATATAATGTATCTTCTATTTATACATATAATATTTGCAGTGCATTTAAATACAAGATAATTTTAGGGAGTTTGGGACATCAGGAAAGTCCATGTAAAAGGTGTTACTTGAATAAACTTTTGAAAGAACCAAGGAATTCTAAAAGGTGAAACTTAGGAAGGAATACATCCAAGAATCTTCTCCATGCTTTGCCTCCAGTTTCCCTTTCTAACCTTATCCTTAACATCCTTTAGGATCTGGATATGCTGTTGTGTACACCTTTCTGCAAAGAGGATAGGGACCTTTGAAGTCATAATTAGTTACTACATTGTTCAAAAGGGGAAAATATTCAGCCAGCACAAGACCTAGAAGTGGAATATTGAGTGTCATTTGTATGGACAGGGAGAAGTCCAGTTTGGCTCTATTGTAGAAAAAAGGAAGGTGAGAGATGTATAATAAAATTGGAAAGAGAGATCAAGTTGGTAAGGGATTTAAATGTCAGAAGAGTTTGTATTCGATTCCCAAAGGATCAGGGAGTCATTGAAGTTTCTTGAGTAGGAGTGTGACAGAGTCAGACTTTTACTTAAGAAAAATTACTCAGGGCGGCTAGGTGGCGCAGTGGATAAAGCACCAGCCCTGGAGTCAGGAGTACCTAGGTTCAAATCCAGTCTCAGACACTTAATAATTGCACTTAATAATGACCTAGCTGTGTGGCCTTGGGCAAGCCACTTCACCCCATTTGCCTTGCAAAAACCTAAAACAAAAATTACTCTAATGAATATGTGGAATGTGTACTGGAAAGATGAGAGATTTGAGGCAGGGACACCTATTTAGGAGGCTAATTCAAGAGTCTAGTACAGAGGTGTTGAGGGCACAAGGTTTTGGCCTTGTAAGTGGGATGGATATGAGAAATTATGAGGGTAAAAATAAAGTTGGTTTAGTGGGGGGTGGGGGGAAATGTGTCTAATTTGAACCTGGGTATAACTGGAAGGATGGTGATGCCTTCGGTACAAAAAGGGAAAGGAATAGATTTTTGGGTGAAGATAATGAAATTCTGTTTGAGGTATATTAAGATTGAGATTCCCTTGGAATGTCTAGTTTAAATTGTTCAATAGACAGTTAGTAATATAGGACAGCTAGGTGGTCCCATGGCCTGGAGTCAAGAAGACCCATCATCTTAAATTCAAATCTAACCTAACCTCAGACTCTTTTTTTTTATTTTATTTTTTTGCAAGGCAAATGGGATGAAGTGGCTTGCCCAAGGCCACACAGCTAGGTCATTATTAAGTGTCTGAGGTCAAATTTGAACTCAGGTACTCCTGACTCCAGGGCTGGTGCTCTATCCAGTGCACTACCTAGCGGCCCCTTCAGACTCTTACTAGCTGTATCACTTCAAAGGACAAGTCTCTCCACCCTTTTGCCTCAGTTCCTCATCTGTAAAATGAACTGGAGAAGGAAATGTCAAGCCACTCTAGTATCTTTGCCAAGAAAACCCCCAAATGGGGTCACAAAGAATTAGTACAACTGAAAAGACTCAAAAAACAACAAAATATGAGACAAAAGCATAGGGGAGACTGGATACACTGAAGGGGGAGACATCTGCCTAGAGATGATTATTTTTTTAAGGTTTTTGCAAGGCAAATGGGGTTAAGTGGCTTGCCCAAGGCCACACAGCTAGGTAATTATTAGGTGTCTGAGATCAGATTTGAACCCAGGTACTCCTGACTCCAGAGCCGGTGCTTTTATACACTGCGCCACCTAGCTGCCCCTAGAGATGATTATTAAACCCTAGGAGCTGATGAAATTTAACAAGTGAAAGTGAAAAGAGGGAAAAGGACCCCATTCAGAGCCTTGGGGAAATGTTATAGGCTTCCCATGGATGAAGAGCCAATAGAAGAGAAGGGGCAGAAAATCTAGAGAGAGCTGAGGCAGGAAAAACCAGGGTTCAGTTTTTAGAAGGGGGGGGGTCACTGGTGTCAGATATTGCTCTGGGAATATAAGATGAATGCAAGGAAATAGGTGATTTGAGGAAGAAAGGTACAGGAATAGCTGGGTATGTGCAAAAAGAAGATGTGGCTCCTCACTGAGCCTTGAAAGGAAAGGAAAGATGTTGTCCCAGGAAAATTAAAATGTACGTTCCTGGTAGGGGATAACACAACAGAAATATGTGGAGATGGTAATGGAAAGTCTAATCTAGAGTCCAGTTGGCAGCCCAGCATATCCAGATCCTAAAGGATGTTAAGGATAGTAAGTAAGGTTAGAAAGGTAAATTGGAGGCAAAGCATGGAAGTTCTTGAATGTGGGATTGAGTGAACAGTTTTAATTCAGAATGACCTAGCTGTCCAAGATGTCCAGAAATGTTGAGCATGAAGAATCAGGCCAGTTGATATATCAGCGTAAAGTTACAGACACAGCTCTGGTCTTCCAGGACTTTCCTAAGAGCAGAAGGGATGGGGACAAGAAAATGTAATCTGTAAATGAAGAGGAGATTAAATACCTAAACAACCCTATCTCAGAAAAAGAAATTCAACAAGCCATCATTGAACTCCCTAAGAAAAAAAATCTCCAGGGCCTGATGGATTCACAAGTGAATTCTACCAAACATTTAAGCAACAATTGGTTCCAATTCTACAAAAACTCTTTGGAAAAATAGGGGAAGATGGAACTCTGCCTAACTCTTTCTATGAAAACAATATGGTGCTGATACCTAAACCAGGAAGAGTTAAAATAGAGAAAGAAAATTATAGACCGATCTCCCTGATGAATATAGATGCAAAAATCTTAAAGAAAATCTTAGCAAATAAAATCTTACAACAAGTTATCACTAGGATAATATATTTTGACCAAGTAGGATTCATCCCAGGAATGCAGGGTTGGTGCAATATTAGGAAAATTGCTAGTACAATCAATTATATCAACAGCAAACCTATCAGAAATTATATATCAATAGATGCTGAAAAAGTTTTTGATGAAATACAGCACCCATTCCTACCAAAAAACACTAGAGAGTGTAGAAATAAATGGACTGTTCCTTAGAATAATAAGCAGTATCTATCTGAAGCCAGCAACAAGCATTATATTCAATGGGAAGAGGCTAGAGGCATTCCCAAGAAGATCAGGGGTGAAACAAGGATGCCCATTATCACCACTACTATTCAATATTATATTAGAAATGTTAGGGGCAGCTAGGTGGCACAGTGGATAAAGCACCTGGCCCTGGAGTCAGGAGTACCTGGGTTCAAATCTGGTCTCAGACACTTAATAATTACCTAGCTGTGTGGCCTTGGGCAAGCCACTTAACCCCATTGCCTAGCAAAAAAACAAAACAAAACAAAACAACAACAACAACAAAAAGTTAGCTTCAGCAATTAGAGAAGAAAAAGAAATTGAAGGAATTAGAATTGGGAAGGAAGAGACAAAACTCACTCTTTGCAGATGACATGATGGTCTACCTAGAGAATCCCAAGAAATCATCCAAAAAACTACTGGACACAATTAGCAATTTTAGCAAAGTTGCAGGATATAAAATAAACCCTCATAAATCCTCAACTTTTCTATATATGACTAGCAAGTTAGAGCAGGAAGAGCTAGAAAGAGAAATCCCATTCAAAGTAACCTCAGACAATATAAAATACCTGGGAGTTTGTTTTCCAAGACAGACTCAAACTTTTTGAAAACAATTATAAAACACTTTTCACACGAATTAGATCAGATTTAAATAACTGGGCAAACATCAACTGTTCATGGATAGGTAGAGCTAATATAATAAAAAATTAATGAGTTAGAAAAAGTTGTAAGTAAATTCATATGGAGAAATAAAAAGTCAAGAATTTCCAGGGATTTAATGAAAAAAAGTGCAAAAGAAGGTGGCTTAGCCCTACCTGATATAAAGTCATATTATAAAGCACCAGTCATCAAAACTATCTGGTATTGGCTAAGAAATAGAGTGGTGAATCAGTGGAGTAGAGTAGATGCAATAGCAGGAAATGATTATAGTAATCTGCTGTTTGATAAACCCAAAGAGACTAGCTATTGGAATAAAAGCTCTCTTCAATAAAAACTGCTGGGAAAATTGGAAGTTAGTATGGAAGAAATTTTGATTAGACCAACATCTCACACCCTTTACCAAGATAAGATCCAAATGGATACAGGATTTAGACATAAAAAACAATACTATAAGCAAACTAGAAGCTCAAAGACTAGTTTACCTGTCAGATCTATGAAAAGGGAAGCAGTTTATGAATAAGGAAGAGATGGAGAACATCACTAAAAACAAACCAGATGATTTTGATTAAATTAAAAAAGTTTTGCACAGACAAAACCACTGTAACCAAGATCAAAAGAAATGCAGTAAACTGGGAAACAATCTTTACAACTAATGTTTCTGATAACTCGTTTCTAAAGTATACAGAGAACTGAGTCAAATTTTTTAAAAAAGCCATTCCTCAATTGACAAATGGTCAAAGGATATGCAAAGGCAGTTTACAGATGAGATCAAAACAATCCATAGTCATATGAAAAATTGCTCTAAATCATTACTTATTAGAGAAATGCAAATTAAAGTTTCTGTGAGGTACCACCTCACACCTCTCAGACTGGCTAATTAACCAGAAAGGATAATGATCATTGTTGGGAGGGTTGTGGGAAATCTGGGACACTGTTACATTGCAAGTGGAACTGTGAACTCATCCAACCTTTCTGGAGAGAAATTTGGAATACGCCCAAAGGGCAACAAAAATGTGCATACCCTTTGACCCAGCAATACCACTACTGGGTCTATACCCTGAAGAGATGAGGAAAAAGGGTAAAAACATTACTTGTACAAAAATATTCATAGCAGCCCTGTTTGTGATGGCAAAGAATTGGAAATTAAGTGAATGTTGTTCAATTGGAGAATGGCTTAGCAAGCTGTGGTATATGTATGCCATGGAACACTATTGTTCTATTAGAAACCAGGAGGGAGGGGAATTCAGGGAATCCTGGAGGGATGTGCATGAACTGATGCTGAGTGAGATGAGCAGAACCAGAAAAACATTGTACACTCTAACAGCAACATGGGGGTGATGATCAACCGTGATGGACTTGCTCATTCCATCAGTGCAACAATCAGTGACAATTTGGGGCTGTCTGCAATGGAGAATACCATCTGTAACCAGAGAAATAACTGTGGAGTTTGAACAAAGACCAAGGACTATTACCTTTAATTTGGGGGGGGGGGGACCTGATATCTTATTGTCTGATCTTGCTATCTCTTATACGTTATATTTCTTCCTTAAGGATGTGATTTCTCTCTCATTCAATTTGGATCAATGAATACCATGGAAACAATGTAAAGACTGACAAATTGCCTTCTATGGGGGGGTGGGGGGAAGGAAGTAAGATCAGGGGAAAAATTGTAAAGCTCTAAATAAATAAAATCTTAAAAAGAAAAAAGAAAATGTAACCTGAACACAGATGACTGAATAAATGCATAATGATTTAAAGAGGAAAAGAGATTTATAGTCTTGGGAAGAGCTTCATGGTCAAAATTAGACCTGAGTTGAACTTTGAAGAATCCTTCCAAGAAGCAGAAGTAAGAAGGGAGTGAATTCAAGGCAAAGGGAACAGCTTAAGCAAAGGTGTGGAAATAGGAGATGGAATGTGAAATTCAAGAACAGCTAGTTGGGCCAGAACACTGAAGGTCTGAAAGGGAGGAACAGGAAATATCAAGCCAAATTTGTGGGACCTTTGAATAACAGGCTGAGGAATTTGTATTTTACCTTGAGTAAGGAGAATTTCATGGTCTGTCCCTTAGGAAGATTCTTTTGATAGCTTTGTGAAAGATAGATTGGAAAAGGGAGATAGAAATCAATCAGCAACTATTTCTAGGGGCAGCTAGGTGCTGCAGTGGATAGAGCACCAGCCCTAGTCAAGAAGACCTGAGTTCAAATCCAGCCTCATAGTCTTAATTACCTAGCTGTGTGACCTTGGGCAAGTCACTTAACCTCAGTGCCTTGTTTAAAAAAAAATATTTTTTAAGGGACTGCTAGGTGGTGAATTGGATAGAGCACCAGTTCTGGAGTCAGGAGGACCTGAGTTCAAATTTGACCTCTGACACTGTGTGACCCTATTGCCTCGCTAAAACAAAACACATTTATTAAGTGTCTACTTCATGCAAGCTATGCCAGAACTATTCTAGTTACCTGGAGCCCAAAGGCAAAAGTGAAATAATCCCTACCCTCTTTTGGAAGCTGGGCAGCCAAGTAGGAAAGAGCAAGGCTATTACAATAGTCAAAGAGACAAAATAAGACTTGACTGAGTTGGGATCAGCTGGTACAGGTTAATGGTGAATGGGGTGTTGGATATAACATTATATGGTTTTTTTAAAAAAAATAAATTTAAAATTTTTCTGTTCTAAATTCTTTCCCTCCCTCCACCTCTCCCCCACCCATTCAGAAGGCAAGAAATATGATCCCCTTTATTCATAGGAAGCAATGCAACACTTATTTCTGCATTAGCCATGTTCAGGGGGGAAAGGCAAAAAATATAAAAGCGGAGAAAATAGACTTTAGTCTGTAATCTAAATCCATTGGGATTTTATCTGTAAGTGGGAAACACTTTTCATCATGAGCACCAACACTTGTTTGTTTGTTTTTGTGGGGCAATAGGGTTAAATGACTTGCCCAAGGTCACATAGCTTATAAGTATCAAGTGCCTGAGGCTGGATATGAATTCAGGTCCTCCTGACTCCAGGACTTGGTGCTCTATCCACTGTGCCGCCTAGCTGACCCCAGGACACTTTTAAATTCAATTTGTATTCCTGAACATTTCTCTAACACTTTCCTAAAGTCTAGACAGTCAACAAAACAATTCATAAGCCCTGGATCTCCATATTTACCAATTTCCAAGAAGTAAATACTCATGAAAATTTAATAGTCAACGCTCTGGTTAGAGCTGGCTCCAGCACACCCTTCTGTTCCTAAGTGATTTTTTTTTTTAGTATTTTTGCAAGGCAAATGGAGTTAAGTGGCTTGCCCAAGGCCACACAGCTACGTAATGATGAAGCATCTGAGGTCGGATTTGAACCCAGCTATTCCTGACTTTAGGGCAGGTGCTCTATCCACTGCACCACCTAGCCACCCCCTAAATGATGTTTTAAAAAAATTTTAAACCACTGTTAAAAGAATCCCTGATGTAAGAAGACAAAGAAATTAAGAAAAAGATAAAAAAGTGAATGAAAACCAATAAGAGAGATGTTGTGAAAACAGGACTGACAGGGTATGTTAATTTCCTGGATCTGGGGGTGAGGAGGGAAGAATTATGAATGATAAGGAGCTATTGGGAAACTGGGAGAATGGTGGTACCTTTAAAAGAGGCAAGGAAGCCTAGAAAAGAGACAAGTTTACCTGGGAAGGATAAAGGTTCAATTCGAAGCAGCAAGGTGGCACTGGAGTAGATAGGGTTCCAGACCTGAAGTCATGACGACTCATTTTCCCAAGTTCAAATCTAGCACTAATCATTTACTAGATGTGTGACTTTGGGCCAGTCACTTGACTTTCTATACCTCAGTTTCCTCATTTATAAAATGGGCTGGAGAAAGAAGTGGCAAACCACTCCAGTATCTTTATCAGGAAAACCCAGAATGGGGTCAGGAAATGTTGATTGAAAAACCACTGAACAACAAGTTTGAAGTGAAGGTGGGGGACATTCAGATGGGGATTTCAAACAGACATTAGGAGATACAAGACTAGGGCACAGCTAGGCAGTGTAACAGGGGCCCTGGAGTCAGGAGGACCTGAGTTCAAATTTGACCTCAGGCACTTCATTACCTAGCTTTGTGACTTTGGGCAGTCACTTAAAGCCAATGCCTTGCAAAAAAAAGGAAAAAAAGAATAGCCCAGATGGGGTCACAGAGAATTGGACACACCAACTGAAATGAGTGAACAAGAAAAATTAAGAGAGGAGATATAAAACTGGAATTTAAGAGAAACATTAGAGCTGGAAGTTTAATTGGGAGTTATCTGTGAAGAGGTAATCAATTGAACACAAGCTGATGAGATCATCAAGAGAGAAGATATTGAGAAATTATCAAAGATATAATTTCTCAAAGGTCTGAGTCTTAGGGAACATCTAAGATTAGGGAGCAGAAAATGGATAAGGAACAAGCAAAGGAGGCTGAAGTGTGACCAGATGTAGAAGTACAAGGAGAGTGGTACCCAATGTCTCCCATGAATGACCTTAAACAAATTGTTTCCCTTCTGTGTGCCTCAGTTTCCTCATCTGTAAAATAGAGGGAGTAATGTAGATGGTCTCTTAAGTTTCCTCCCATCTCTCTAACGTTCTATGATTTTTTTTTTCTTCCCCAAGTCCTCCCACCTCTGTCTTCTAAGGGTCTTCCAGCTCTGACATTCTATGTTCTAAGGACCCTCCCAGGTCTAACATTCTGTGACTAAGGACCCTCCCAACCCTGACATCCTGTGTTCTGAGGTCTCTGTAATGTTCTGTGACTCATCACAATAAACATCTATGAGTTCCACATATGGTCTTAGTGGCAACATTTCTGGTCCACAATCTTGGCCAGTGTTCTAATCCCAAGAGCCAAACACAATCTCCTGGGCACCAAAATACAAGAGTAGGACAATGCATTTTCCCATTCTGCCAGGTGATTCACAGCCCTGGGAGTTGGCACCTGGGACATTCTGAGTCCCAACAGTGCCCATTTGGTGGCTGGGTGACCTTGGCCAAGCTGCCTTGCCTCCTGGGATGCAGCTTCCTAAGCCATAAAATAGAAAGGTAGCAAATATGTTATGTTGTTAATAGGACTCAAGTATTTATTGTTCATTAATTGAGTAAATATTCCCGGCCCTTCACCCCCCCAACAATGCACACCCACCCCAGTCCCATGGCCAGGTCAGAACCTCCTCAAGCTCTCCAGGGAGGGGATCCCCTTCCTCTTCTTGGGAAGCAAGATAACAAGGGGGCTGACTTGTGGATGGTCTAAAGAAACTGCATCCTCAGATCTCATTTTGTGGGAGACTGGGGGGTGGGGGCTGTGGAGAAGTGGGCCATCTATTGTAGCCCCCTGACGTCAGCCTAACTATCCACTCCCTAAAAGCTCTCCTGGCTGGGAAGCCTCCCAGCCTGCGGCAAGACCCTGGCCCCAGGGTGCCCCCCGGCAGACCTGGCTTCTCTGAGGTCAGCCCTGTCTCCCCCTCACCACAGTCTGCTTCTTATCCTGGCCCTGGTGGAGGTGGGACAAGGGGGAGGAGGGTGAAGGATGGAGCAGCTGATGGCTCTGGCTCCTTATAATAACCGGCTTACGTGAATTGCTGACGCGTTGGAGCCACGTGGGGGAGTGCGGGATGGGGGGGGGGGGCTGCTGAAAACAGGGGAATGATTCATCTCTGCCCCTGGCAAACTGCTGAGACCAGCGGCTCCCACCCTCCCCTTCCTGGGCTCCCAGCTGGAGGGGGTGGTGGGACAGAACAAGGTGACTTCTCTCTTCGGTTTCTCCCAACCACCCCCACCTCAGTTTCCCCATCTGTAAAATAAGGAGATGGAATGAGATGATTTCTAAGGGCCTTCCCAGCTCTGGCAGGCTTTGGGTGATGTTTTCGGCTCCTCTCTGAGTGGGTGGGCTTCTGGGGAGAGGGTGGCAGGGGGTGTGGAGGCTGCCTCTGGGAAAGGTTTATGCCCTCTGGAAAGGCTAGCTGTTATTATGATCTTTTTAATTATTATTAGCCCCGGACTGAGGTCCCTGCAGAATCCCTTGGAACTCAGAAGCTGTTTGTTCTCAGCCAGTGCAAAGGGCTCTTTCAGCGGCTCCCCACCTCTCTTTCCTGCTCTGGCGGGGATCCTGCCAAACCAGATCGCCTGGCCTGGGAATTGGAGGGGGCCGGGGAGATGATGGGGGGAGGTCCCGGTCTACAAATGTGCCAGGTGGCTCTCCAGCTGCAAGCTGCGAGGCCTTGTCTAGGCTCCCCAAGTCCCCTCTCCCCCTCCCTGCCCTTCCTGCCCAAGAGGCCCCGGGAGCGGCAGGCCTTGGGCTGGATCCCGGCGACCCCATCCCCCACCCCGTCCCAGGCCAGGCTGGGAAGGGGGGCCCAGGGGCAGCTAGCTCCTGCATGGGGGCTTCGGGAGGGCAGGGGGGCGCGGAGGGGCGACGGCCCATCTGGGGCAGGCCCCTGCCGGAGCTCCAGGGGCGGGCATTGCATATGCCCATGCGGGCGCCCACGTGGCCGAGGGCTGGGTCTGCGGGACGATGGCCGGTGCCCCCTCTCCCCGGGGGCTGGGAGCGCGTGCGCGCGGACCCCTACGTGAGTGTGGGGGCACCTTCCAGCACCCCTTGTTCAGAGCCGTCACTGTGGAGGCGGCCACGGGAAGCTGGGGGGCGGTCGGCTGTCCCCGGGGCTCCTTGCTCTTGTCTCCCGCCCGGGAGCCCCTGCATCTCCCTCCTGCTGTGCTCGCTCCCCCTCTTCTTCCCCGTCTGTCTCCCCTACTTTCTCCCTCCTCTTTCTCCCCTTGTCTGTCTCCGTGTCCCCCCACTGTCTCTGAGGGAGGGTCTCTTTGTCTCCGACCAGGCCTTCTCAAGGAAGGTTCCCACGGTGCCTGACTAGTGGGGGGTCTCGTCTGTGTCCGGGGCCCTCCGGGCGGCCTGGAAAGCCCGTGCCCCCCTTCTCAAAATCCTGTTGTTAAATAAGAAACTGCAAAGAAAATCAATAAAGTTGAAAGTCACGGCGACGTTGAAAGCGGGTCCTAGACCCCGGGGAGGAGCCCCGTGCTGGAGGCCGCCACCCCCGGGCCCCCAGGTCCCCCGGCCCCCCGCGGCGCAGGTCACGGTGCTGGCTCCGTGCGCCGCTCCGGGAGCCCCGCTGTGGGAGCCCCCAATGCGGCAGCCCCGCTCCGGGAGCCCCGCTCCGGCTCTGCGCGCTGGGGCGGGGAGGGGAGCCCAGGGCCCCCCGGGCCCGGCCCCGGCCCCGCCGCCCCCAGCCCCGTCCGGGCGCGTGGCGGCCACACGGTGGCGCTGCGGCTCCACGCGGCCCGCGGGACGGGAGCGGGGACGGCGGGGGCCGGGCCCGGGGGCACCGACCAGCCTGGGCTCTCGCCCGGGGGGCAGCTCCCCGCCCCCCAGCCCCCCCAGCCCCCCAGCCCCGGGGATGCTCAGGGATGCTCCCCGACCCCCCCCCCGGCCCGACAGTGGGGGGCGCGGGGACAGACACCGGAGAGACAAAGGGGCCGGAGGCCCGGGGCGGGGGGGGGGGGCTGGAGATCTGGGGGGACAGGGGATGGGGGGGCGGGGCCCGAGGGGGCAGCGTCCGGAGAGACAGAGGAGGGGGCTCCGCGGGAAGGGAGCCAGAGCCCCGGGACAGCGGGGAGCGGCCCGGAGACCGGGGCCTGGGGGCCTGGGGGGCCTGGGGGGCCAAGAGAAGACGCCGGGGTGCACGGGCTCACGCTGTCCCCCAGGGGGGAGGGGAGAGCCACAGCCCAGCCTGGGGTGCCCGGAAACAGAGGCGGGGCACAGCTGAGCCCCGGGCAGGTGCAGGAGCTGCTGAGCAAGCCCCCCCCCCCCGCACCCCCACATCCATCCTGGGCCTGGCAAGTGTGTCTGTGCGTGGGAGTGTGTGTCTGTGTGTGTGTGCATGTGAGTGTGTGTATGTGCATGTGAGTGTGTGTGCATGTGAGTGTGTGTATGTGCATGTGTGTTTGTGTGTATGTGGGTGTGTGTCTGTGCATGTGAGTGTGTGTCTGTGTGTATGTGTGTGTGCCTGTGATTGTGTGTCTGTGTGCATGTGAGTGTGTATGTGTATGTGTGTATGTGTGTGTGCCTGTGTCCCCCCTCCCAGCCTCTGCCCCTGAGTGTCTCTGGGTGTCGCTTGCCCTCCCCGCCTGGCAGGGCCCCCACGCTCCCCCTGCCAGGCTGGGGCTGAGTCACCCTCATTCACAAACCCGCTAGAGCCGCTTGCAAGTTTCTCCCCCACTCCTCCCAGAGCCAGCCAGGGAGCCCGGGAGGGGGGAGGAGGAGGGAGTCAGCCCAGGCTGGCGCAGGCTGGCAGCGGTTGCCATGACAATGCCTGGCCCCAGGACCAGCAGCAGGCAGTGGGGGGAAGCGGAACCCAGCAAGGATGGGGGAGAGGGAGGAGGGAGAGGCTTTGTGGGATCCAGACTGACAGGCCCAAAAGAGGAAACAGGTCCAGAAACAATTGACTGGCAGCTGTCTGGGCAAGGACTGGGACTCGTGGGCAAAGCCAGAACTCTTGCAGTGGGGCCCCGGCCCTGGGGCTCCTAGTCTTACCTCCACCTGTGAAGACCCCCCCCCCCCCGTAGACCTGACTGGGAGGACATCTAGCTTCTGCTAGAAGTCATGGGGGGGAGGGCTTGCCCCTCTACCTCAGCTCTGATGGCTAGAAAGCTTTCCCTGACTATTTCCTCTTTGCTCCTTCCCTTCATTTGTCCCTCTCCCACCCCCTGCCCGCCCACCCACCCATGCCCAGTGAGCAGACAACAGATCCTTCTTCCACAAAACAAGTTCTGGGGATACTTGGAAGCATATCTGTCATAGCCCCCCCGAATCTTCTCTACCTTCTACCACATGCTGTCTGCTAACGTGCTCTGGCCCAGGGCCTTGGCCACACTCCTTCTTGGATCTCTTTTCCTCATATGTAAAATTAGATTACTGGATGACCTCTAACTTCCTTCCTGGCTCTGACAGTCTGTGTTCTAATGGACTTCTGATATTGTACAACCTAAGGCTTCCCCCAGCCCTGACACTGGTCTCAGGGCCCTCGCAGCTCCAACATTCTAGGCTCTGTGTTTTAAGATTATTTCCAGCTCTGATTGTCCACATCTCATGGTCCAAGGGCTCTCACAGAGCTGACATTCTGTGATCAAAGCCTCCTCACTTTGCCCCACCCCCCTTCCAACCCTCAGAGCCTCCCCCCCTTGTTTCTGACTCTGCGAGAGGGGCCTCCATTGATAAATCTCTCCCCCCTCCTTCCCTGTTGTCATGGAGACCTCACCAGCCCTAGCAACCAGAGGGGAGGGATGTGGGGAGAGAAGAGAGATCAGGATGCCCCAGGCCTAGAAAAAGGGAGAAGAGGAAGCTGGGGCCAGAGCAGAATCATAGGATCTGAGTGTGTGTGTGTGTGTGTGTGTGTGTGTGTGTGTGTGTGTATGTGTGTGTGTCTGCATATGAATGTATGTGTGTGTTTCAATGTATCTAGGTCCAAGAAGATGTTCCCTGCTACAATGTGGGGCTGGGGATTAGGGTAGGACTCCCATGGGTCTAGGGAGTTTGGGAGTCTGGAGTTGATAGCACATGCTGCTATACATTATAGGACTTATATGGGAGCCTGGGCAGGCGTCCATAAGTGTCTGGGCCTGTGTTTGCCTCAGTGACTGTGTGTGAAATTATAGCAGCATCAACTGTGTATGTGTGTGTGCATGTGTTGTGTGTGCATGTGTGTGTGTGTGTGTGTGTGTGTGTGTGTGTGTGCCAACAGTTGCATTTGGGCCAAGGGGAGGGGCTGGTGTATCTGGGCCATTGGGGAGCCCTGGCATGTCTGAGTTAATGAGAGAGAGGCTGATGCCATCAAGGGAAGGAACTAAGGTATCTACTAATGGGAAGGAGCCAGCATTTCTGTTCTCCTGGGAGAAGAAAATTACTTTCATTTTTATTTCAGCAAACATCCATAAAGCACCTACTATGTGGGAAATGCAGTGCTAGGGATGAGAATAATGAACATTTATTGAGCCTCGAGCTGTATATAAGCCAGTGTGGAAAACAACTTCACAATTATTATAATATTTGATCTTCACAAGCACCCTGAGAGGTAGACATTCTGTTCTTATCCCCATTTTACAGAGGCAGATACACTGGCAAAGAGAGTTTAAGTGACCTGCCTGAGGTCATGCAGCCAGTTAAGTGTCTGAGGCAAAGTTTGAATTCATCTCTTTCCAACCCCAGATCCAGTGCTCTATACACTGGAATACTGTAGAGCAATGTCCACGTGTTATGTCATTGGATCATTACAACAATCCTGTGAATTGGTGTTAAAATATTATTATCCCCATTTTTACAGATGAGGAAACTGAGGAAGAAACAATTGACTTGCTCAGGATCACAAAGAGATTAGAAAATGATTACAAGGGTGGCTAGGTGGTGCAGTGGATAGAGCACCTGCCCTGGAGTCAAGAGTACCTGAGTTCAAATCCAGCCTCAGACACATAATAATTACCTAGCTGTGTGGCCTTGGGCAAGCCACTAACCCCATTGCCTTGCAAAAACCTTAAAAAAAAAGATAATTCAGCTTTTAGGGGAGGCTAGGTGGAGCAGTGGATAAAGCACCAGCCCTGGAGTCAGGAGGACCTGGGTTCAAATCCGGCCTCAGACACTTAATAATGACCTAGCTGTGTGGCCTTGGGCAAACCACTTAAAAAAACCTAAAAGAAAAAAGAAAAGAAAATGATTACAAGTCCAGAAGAGATCACACAGACTTGGGCTGGAAGAGTCAGGGAAGGAAGGAAGGAAGGAAGGAAGGAAGGAAGGAAGGAAGGAAGGAAGGAAGGAAGGACGGACCGACCACTGTTTGGGGAGGGGACTGCAGATAAGAAGAAGCTTCATGTAAGAGATGGCACCAAAGTTGGGGATGAGCCTGAGCCTTGGGCAAGACTGGTGATTTCAGCAGCTGGTGGAGAAGACAAAGGCAGAGGGTCAAGGACCACTTCCCAGAATGCACTGAGGCAGGAGAGGGCCAACAAAGATCAGGCAATACCAAAAGGTCCAGGTGTTCTGGAAAGTAGAGTTGGCAAAAGGGAATCATGTGGATTCAGGCTAGAAAGTGAAGCAGAATCCCAAGTATAAAGGTATATAGCGAAAAGAATATGGATTGTTGTTTCAGGGGAGTGATGATCAGTAATATCACTATTGATTTTTGACAGAAAGGTGGTGGAATATGGGTACTGAATGAGATGAATTTTCAGATATGGTTAAGTGGTTTTTTTTTAACTTGGTTGAACTTATTTGTTTTTTGTTTTTTTTGCAGGGAGAGTTGTTAGAAAATGACAATATTTTTTCAAAATCAAAGAAAAAGTTCTTAAAAAACAAAAGTTAATTTGTAATCAGATTACTAACTGCTTCAAATTTAAGGATAAAGGTTTAGATTTTATCCTAAAGACAAAAAAAAAAGATGTCATTGAGGGATTTTTTATTGGGAAAGTGGAATGGTTAAGACAGAAGTATTGAAAAAGGGACAGCCAGGGGCGGCTAGGTGGCGCAGTGGATAAAGCACCTGGCCCTGGAGTCAGGAGTACCTGGGTTCAAATCCGGTCTCAGACACTTAATAATTACCTAGCTGTGTGGCCTTGGGCAAGACACTTAACCCCATTTGCCTTGCAAAACAAAAAAAAACTAAAAAAAAAGAAAGAAAGAAAAAGGGACAGCCAGAAGCAGGAAGATCAGTCTGGAGGCGGTTAAACAACCTTGGCTGGAGATGATGAGTCGCTAAACCTATATTAGTGAATAAGTGGGTAGATAGAAAAGAACCAACTGGAGAGATGTTGGAGCAGCTAGGTGATGTAATAGATAGAGAACCAGTCCTGGAGTAGGGAGGATCTGAGTTCAAATGTGACCTCAGTCATTTGACACTGTGTGACCTTGGGCAAGTCACTTAACCCTGATTGCCTTGCATCCAGGACCATATCCATTCATTCTGATCCATATCTGACCACTGGACCCAGACAATTCTGGAGGAGAAAGTGAGGTTGATGACTTTGCATAGCACCTCCTCACTCAAATCTAATTCACTTGCTTGTCAAGGCATCACCTCCCTGATGTCATGGTCTTCAAGAACATTATTTTGAGAAGGGCTTCATAGGTTTGTCTGGCCAGACATCAAGAGGCTACAACTTCCAAAGAAAGTCTAAAATTATTTCCAAGTCTGACAACTGCTCTTGGATAGGGTGGGAGATTGGTTCTGAGGTTCAGAACCTGGATGGCTACAGATAAGAGGCTCACTCCATAAATGAGGAAGTTGGCAAGAGGGGCAGGTTTGGAAGGGAAGCTGGTGAGCTCAGTTCGAGTCATGTTGAATTTAAAGTTGGTGTAAGACACATGGTGATGTCCAGAATGTAGCTGGTTCTTTGGGATAGAAGCTCAGGAAGACAGGTCTAGGCTAGAAAGATTTGGAAGCCCACTGCATAGAAAGGACAAGTGCAAAATAGATAGAAAGATAGCCCCACGCACACCTACCCCAAAGCTCTTCCACATTCTTGGGCTCCTTGGGAGTTGAGGCCAAGACTTTGTTGTCTGACCAGGTGATAACCATCAAAGGAATTCCCAGAAGGAGACCCACACAATGTGTAGTTTCTAAGACTGCACATCGGGAAGGCTGATAAACTTGATTGTCTACAGAAGGTTGTCCAAGAAGACGAGAATATGACCATCCAAGGCTGGACTGATAGCCTGGGGAAGTCTACCTCAGGCTGCAAGATGCATTTAATATTGGAAGGCCCACCATGGGGAAGAGGGATAGTGCACATTGCTTTCCCCCATCATAGATCTGAGTTGGAAGGGACAGCTCTTTCACTACCCCTCTGATCACCCCCCCCCACAGATAAGAAACTTGAAGCCCAATGGGACAGTGACCGGACAAAGGACAAAACCCAAGATCACAGAGGTAAAAAGCGTTAGAAGCAGGATTTGAACCTAGCTCCTATGGCTCTGGAGACAGTACTTTTTTGCCTTGTATTACTTAATTTTTCTTCTCCTCTATTTTTTTTTTTTTTTTTTTGTACAAGCTGCCTCCTTCCTAGTAGAATGGAAAGTTCTTGGGATCAGATACTATTTGGTTTTTTGTTTCCTCTGTTTTATCTTTGTATTCTGAGAATCTCAGAAGCAGTAACTTAATAACTGTTGTTTGAACTGAGTTGAATCCAGTGGGTAGGAAGCTGCTGGAGGAGGGTTGTAAGCATTTCAGAAACAGATTGGCGAGCCCCTCCAGGTCTTTAGAGATCTTCCAGATGCAGCGTTTATCAGAGGGTTTTAGGGAGAGCTTCCTCCCCAGGTGTAGATTAGACTCTATAGGAGAGGTCCTTAAAAGGCAGGATTAGGGGGATAGGGGTGGGATGGGGAGGAGATAGCAGCTTCCTTTGTCTACACCTCGGGCCTGAGCAAACAAAGGCAAATACCGAGGGTTAGTGAGGGCCTAGGTGGGGGCCATCTGAGGAAGCTTCCTACAGAAGAAAATAGAGGACAGAGAGTGGGAAGGGGCATGCCACATGTCTGGGCCGAGTAGAGGGGAGGAGGGGAGAGAGATGGGGAGCACGTGACCCAGGTTCACTGAGCTCTGGGTTTGGAGCCAGGAAACCTGGTTCAGCCAGCCGTTCCTCATGGGATCTCGGGCTGTTAGTTTCTCTGAGTCTCGGTTTCTTCATCTGTAAAATGGGGATAATAATGTAAGCCCAAATTGGTCAAGATATCTCACTAACCTCCTAGGAGACTGGAGAGAATGCCTTTTCTGTTCAGGGCTTCAGTCTCCTCCTCTCTGAATAAGATGATGCTCCAGACCCCTCCTGGTTCTGGGATTGGATGGTCCTGGGAATCCCTGACTCACCAGAACTTTAGGTGGGCAGACCCCAGGGTCAGACGTGGGTCATATAGAGCTTGAGACTGGTGCCTGGGCACCCTGCTCTCCCCAACACTCCCTGCTCTCCCATCCCACCCCACCCCTGTAAAATACGGGTTAATGACAGGGGGAGGACTGGGCAGGGTAACGAGCGTCAGGGAAGGGCTTGGAGATCCCAGGATGAAAGGCTCTGGGCAGGGGGGTGATGAGGGTACTCCTGGTAACTGCTCATGGGGAAAGGGGAGCTGCGGGGACTCTACTGGAGAATAGGGTGACTGGGACCCTAGGAGGGAGAAGCCTTGCTGGGTCCCCTAGCCCTGCTCAATAACCGGGGTGGCTGGTCTTAGAATCCCAGCTGCCCTCCTCCTCCCTCCCCACCCAAAGTTCCCCCTGGGGCAGGCTGCAGGATTCCCCAACTCCCTGGGGGGCCTTTGATCCCAGATCTCAAAGAGATGTTTAATTATCTCCCCACATCCCACCCACAGGGGAACAGGTGGGGAAACTGAGGTCAGGGCAGGGGAAAGGGCCAAGAGCGTGGGGCGTCAGAGGAGGCAGAGATGTAGGCAGCCAGTTCCCAGACTGGCAGAGTCCCAGGCAGGAAAGAGCCAGAAAGAAAGCCAGACACTGGGAGGTTTTTTTTTTTGGTGGGAGTGTTGTGGGTGGGTGGGTAGGGGGTTGGGGGACTGTTTCCAGCCCGGAAGGACCAGTTCAGGAAGCTTAGTGTAGTTTGGGGGGGGGTGAACAGGTCTGTTTGCAGGAGCCTGGGGGTCAGGACACCCCACCCCCTCCTCTGCAGCTGCTCAGAGAACTCAGATTTCTGTGTGATAGGAAAGGGAGCCATCCAGACAGAGGCAGAAGGGCAGGGGAGGCAGTATGGAAGTTTAGGAGCCTCCAGGGGCTGGAGGGACCCCATGCAGGGAGGAGAGGGCCAGCACTGGGAAAGGGGTTCCCTGTGCAGAGGGAGAGTCCTAGGCAGTGCCTGGGGTGGGGTTCTAGGCAGTGTTTGGGGTTAGGGATGGGGTTCCATGAAGGAAGGGGGGCCTCCTGTAGGAGGGGCTTCTTGGCAAGTGTGGTGGGTCTGGTGCAGGGGGGTAGGTCGGGGGCAGCCCAGCCCTAGGACTGGGGAGGAGAAGGCCCTTTTCCCCCTTTCTCAGGAGCCTGGACTTGCCTATCCGGTCAGACTGCTGCTGCCACTCAGGACTGTGGGAGGGGCAGGCCTAAGGTCAACGGGGTCAAGGCCCCCTAAGCGCCTTCCTTTCAGAAGGGGCTGGGAAAGAGGCCCCAGAGGAGTTGCTTCCTCCCCCGTCCATCTTGGGGCCTCCACATGGGGGCACCCTCTCTTCAGGAAAGGCCTGGCCCCCCCACTTGGTCAGCAGAGTGACCAGAGGGATTCCAGCCCTCCTCCCCCCATTAGGTGCCCCCACCCCAGTTCCATTTCCAGATCTCCTGGGTCCTGAGCTACGGGGGATGCTTGTAGCTCGGCTCCTACCAGAAAATGGGCTCCCAGAGCCACCCTGGGGAAGGGCTCAGGTTCCAGAGGAACTGGGAGGGGGGATGGGAGGCGACCTCCTCCGGAGTCTCTGCTGGAGGTGGGGGTGTGCACAGAAGGGGGGCTGTGCACTCATGCTGGCCAGTCTGGGAGGTGTGTGTCCAGGGGAGCCCCAGAGGGGGCAGGAGCATGGGTGTGTGCCTCAGCCCAGCTCAGGAGGGGCAGCCCTGCACCAGAGGCAGGCCCCTGGGGGGCCAGAAGGAGGAGAGTTGGGGGTCAGGGATGCATGTGGGGGGGCATCTATGCTGGAGGAGGGAGTGGGGAGGGAGGCAACTGGGACAATGCCCAAAATGTGTGTGGTTTCAGTCTGAGAGTCTGCCAGGCCCAGTGGGTCCAGGCTCCCAGCTCCCTGGGACTCACGTGAGCCTCTGGCCCTGGGCCCTGGGGAAGCAGGAAGCTGGGGTGGCCTTGGTGAGAGCGGAGGGAGGGAGAGAGGGAAGGAGCTGAGACCAGCCGCCTCCTCCCTCCTTGGCTCTGCTCAGTGACTCAGACTTGCCACCCCAGGCCCAGCTGGAGAAGTGTCAGAGCTGCAGGAGCGGGGCCCTTAGGGGGAGGGGGCCCCCGGCAAACCTTCACCCTAAAAGTGCAGGAGCAGCTAAGAGTCCCTTCTCCATCCTTCCAGCCTTGCCAAAAGGGCTTGACATGCAGAATAGAAAAGGTCAGAGCAGGAAGCTCTTGCAAATCATCTCATCCAACCACCTCCTTTGATAGGTGGAGAAACTGAGGCAAAGAGGAAGGAACTGGTTTCTAGGTTATCAGCTGAGCCAGGACTGGAAATGTGCCTTCTAACCACCACCCTGACCAGTTCAAAGATCTTTTGCTTAGCCTTCCTCTAACAGATATGCCCAAGAGGCATTGTAGTAGAGACAATAGGGATAGGTTGGATGCAGGACTAAGGAAAGAGGGAAAGATGCTCCTTGAGGACCCCAGATCTGAAGTGGGGCGTGACTGATAGGGGCTCGCTAAGGCTCCTTCCAAATATGACACTGTGTCCTCATATCGCTTGGGTAACGCCACAGACATAGAGCACTGAACCTAAAGTCGAGAAGCCCTGAGTTCAAATCCAACCTCTGACACTTAGTGGAATGACCTCTAGTCTGCTTCAGTGTCTTCATCTATAAAATGGAATTAATAATAGTACCTACCTCCCAGAGTTGTTTTGAGAATTAAATGATATTATATTTATAAAGCATTGCTTGGTAGTGCCTAGCATTATAATAAAGGCTTTAATAAATGTTTGTCTTCTTTTTTCTGCTGATATTCTTTGCTTTTAAGCATCTTTCAAGTCTAATGTTTTATTGTTTTCAAGTCCTTTCCAGTTCTGACATTCTTTTTTTTTTTTTTTTTACGTTTTTGCAAGGCAAACAGGGTTAAGTGGCTTGCCCAAGGCCACACAGCTAGGTCATTATTAAGTGTCTGAGACTGGATTTGAACCCAGGTATTCCTGACTCCAAGGCCAGTGCTTTATCCATTACGCCACCTAGCCGCCCCACAGTTCTGACATTCTTAATTCTAAGGCACGGGTTCCTAATCTGGGGTCCACAAGCTTTTTTTTATTTTTTGGATTTTTTTTAAGGCAACAGAGTTAAATGACTTGCCCAAGATCACACAATAAGTAAGTATT
The DNA here is from genome assembly GCF_037893015.1 of Macrotis lagotis. Lineage (NCBI taxonomy): Eukaryota > Metazoa > Chordata > Mammalia > Peramelemorphia > Peramelidae > Macrotis > Macrotis lagotis. The sequence goes on along the minus strand of NC_133666.1, from coordinate 644,979,663 downwards.
AAATCTCTGAGGTTGGATTTGAACTCAGGTCCTCCTGACCCCAGGGCTGTTGCTCTATCCATTGTGCCATCTAGCTGTCCCTCCACCACCTTTTAAAAAAAATTTAGATAACTATTTCATTAAAAATTGTTTTCTCCACAAATGTACATGTGCAACTTTTGTCAGACTGTTCACCAATGAGGGGAGGGAGGTGGGAAGGGAAGGTGGTAGAAAATATGTAACATAAATTTGCAAGTGGATGAATGTTGAAAAACTTCCATAGCATGTAACTGGAAAAATAAAATATCAATTAAAAAAAAAGAATTTATTTTCTCTGTAATTCTATATCTTTTATTTTATGCATTTAACATTATTTTGAAAAGGGGATCATAGACTTCCCTGACCAAACCACCAAAGCCCAAAAATAGGTCTAAAATAACTTTCCGCTCTGATACCCCCTGCCCTACTCTGAAGTCTTAGCTCTTAGAGCCAATCAGCCTCTGGTTTTGGATTCAGATTCAGAAGCCATGAAATCCAATCCTACCTATCTGACAAGTTAGCTTTAGTTTCTGAGCTCCTGTTTTTCTCCTGTGGGGATAATAAACCCTGTTAGCAGCTATCTCCTAGGGGTTTTGTGAAGCATAAATAAGACAGAGTATATGTAAAGTTCTTGGCTAGTTTCAAAAGTTCTGTTTGCCAGTTGTTATGATTGCAATTCTGGTCTTCAGGTTCTACCCAGTTAGGCTTCTAGTTTAAGTCTCATATTCTGTCTCAAGTTCCTGTCGAGCTTTGATTCCTTCTTTTCTAATGTCTTTTCCAGCTCTAAACCAAGGAAACTCAGACACACACACTGGAAGAGCTTGGAGTATGTTTCCAGTGATGGCTTTTATACAGTGAAGGTGCTCAAATAGTGCAGTGAATAGAGCACCAGCCCTGCAGTCAGGAGGACCTGAGTTCAAATTTGACCTCAGACACTTAATAATTATCTAACTGTGTGACCTTGAGCAAGTCACTTAATCCCACTGCCTTGAAAGAACCAAAAAAAAAATTCAAGTTTCAGAGAAGGTGGTCATCAGGAGCTTGACCTCATGGGATGGTCTTACTTAGTCATGAAATAAAGATAGGGTGAAAATTCCCTTTGCCTTGAGTCTTAGTTCTAAAATAAATTTTTATTGATATCCCCTTATATCTCTTCTTTGGAGCTAGGTTTGCTCTTTGTTAATTTTGCAGCATTCACTTTTGACGTGTGTATGTAGCTTCTTTCCATTTTCATTGTTGTACTTATTGCACATATTATTTTCTTGGTTTTGCTTACTTCACACAATATCAGTTCTGTAGATCTTCCCATTTTTCTCTGTATTCATCAAATTCTTTTTTTTCAGGGTTTTTGCAAGGCAATGGGATTAAGTGATTTGCCCAAGGCCACACAGCTAGGTAATTATTAAGTGTCTGAGACCGGATTTGAACTCAGGTCCTCCTGACTCCAGGGCCCGTGCTCTATCCACTGTACCATCCAGCTGCTCCTATTTATCAAATTCTTACGGGACAGTAATATTCCATTATGTCCATGTACTGCAGTTTGTTTAGCCATTTCCCAGTTAATGGGCATCTCCTTTGTTTCTAGTTCTTTGCTATCACAAAAAATGATTGCCTCACATCCAGGACCATCCCTAGGCCTGACCCATATCTGACCACTAGACCCAGGTGATTCTGGAAGAGAAAGTGCGGCTGGTTACTCAGCACAGCACCCGCTTCATTCAGATCCAACTCACTTGCTTGTTATGACATCACCACCTTGATGTCATGGTCTTCTTCAAGAACAAAGGCCCACCATCATCATCACACACAACCATACACATACATATATATTTTCCTCTTGCAATGGCCTCCTAGGGACATACATCTAGTAGTAGAATCTGTGCATCAAAAGTCATGGACATTCTAGTACTTCTATTTGCATCATTCTAAATGGCTTTATCAAATGATTGTACTGATTTACAATTCCACCAAAATGCACCAGTGTGCCTATCTTCCCATAGCCCCTCCAACATTGTCTATTCCATCTTTTGCCATCTTTGTCAGTTTGCAGAGTGTGGATCTTGTTAAGGAGAACATAGGGGACAGCTAGGTGGTTTAGTGGATAGAGTACCAACCCTGGAGTCAGGAGGACCTGAGTTCAAATTTGGCCTCAGACACTTAATGATTACCTAGTTGTGTGACCTTTGGCAAGTCCCTTAACCCCATTATGAAATGTATGATCCCTTGATCAAAGGACCTTAGGAATTATTTAGTAGAATCTTCTAATTTTTTAGGAAAAGAAACTAAGTCCCAGGGAGTTTAAGTAAGACTTGCTCAAGGTCACATAAAATAATACAAAGCAGAGCTGAAATTTGAACCCAATTCCTGTGACTTAAAGTTCAGAGATCAGGATGACATAATTTAAAAAACAAAACAAAACAAAACAAAAAAAAGCCCAAATTTGATTTGGAGTCAGATGATTTGAAACTGAATCCTGACTCTGCCATAGACTGCCCAAGATCTTGGGAAACTACATAACTACCCTGAGCCTCAGTTTCTCTGCATTCTTTTTTTTTTGCAAGGCAATGGAGTTAAGTGACCTGCCCAAGGCCACACAGCTAGGTAATTATTAAGTGTCTGGATCTAGATTTGAACTCAGGTGCTCCTGACTCCAGGGCCAGTGCTCTATCCACTGCACCACCTAGCCACCCCTCAGTTTCTCCATCTAAAAAAATGAAATGGTTGCTCTAGATAGAGATTTTTAATCTGGAGTCCATGAATAGATTTCAGATTTTATCTAAGTTCATGAACCTGAGACATTTGGGGGGGGGTGAACTACATCTTTATTGTAACCTCTAACTGAAATTTAGCATTTCCTTCCATTGTGAATGCAGGATAACAAACATGTTTCTGAGAAGGGGTTCAGAGGAAACCCCAGGCTGCCATGGACATGGCAAAGAGGTACCACTGACCCAAGGGATCTTGAAGGTTCCTGCCAGCTCTAAATCTATGGTCTTTGTTGACTCACATACATCTTTGTTCAGCCATCCATGAAATCGTCTTGGTAAAGTGTGAACTTTTCTCTGTTGCCCTTTTGATAACAATTTTGATGGTTCATAACTGAAGATTGAAAAGTCTCCACTCTTTTGTAAAGCCAGCCTACACCAGGTTTGGTGTTTAAAAAGGGAATACCCATGGAGTCAAGGTTAAAGAATTGGAGATAGAAGAAGAAAGATTGTATCTGGGTTTGAAATTACAAGTTTCCATATGAACTGGGGAATCAGTGATGAAGAGGACCAAGGAAAGGAGTTTCTGGACCAAGCAGGAAGCAGAGCTAAGGACTTCCAAGGGAAATAATAATAATAATAATAATAACTTCCCCCCTTCATTTTCAAAGAAGACCATGACATCAGGGTAGGTGATGCCATGACCAGCACATGAATTGAACTTGAGTGTGTGCATGTGGGGGGCAGTGCTAAGTCACCAGTCTTACTTTCTCCTCCAGAGTCAGCTGGGTCTAGTGTTTAGATATGAATCAGGACAACTGGACATGACCCTGGATGCAGACAATTAGGGTTAAATGACTTGCCCAAGGTCACACACACACAACTAGTAAGAGTCAAATGTCTGAGGTCAGATATAGTCACAATGTGAAGGGGCAAATGTGAACTTCATTCTTTTTTGGTTTTTTATGTTTTATGGAGTTCATCAATTTCCACTTATGAAGGGAAGTTTAGAGGACTGTAGAGGTTTTTGTTTTGTTTTGTTTTTCCCAAGGCAAACGGGGTTAAGTGGCTTGCCCAAGGACACACAGCTAGGTAATTATTAATTGTCTGAGACCAGATTTGAACTCAGGTACTCCTGACTCCAGACTGTAGAGGTTTTAAGGGGAGATGGAACACCCCAGGAAAGTGGCTTGACTTTCATCAGTTCAAAACTCCCTCTTTATGAGAAGCCCCTCAATCCAGAGTAGTACTATAATTTTAAATGATTGTATAGGTCTTGAGAAGCTTCCCTGAAAAAGGGAAGAAGAGTTATGTTAACTTGTTCCAAGTTTGTGTGTGAATCTTTGAAGGGTTGTTTAAAGTTAGTTAAAGAAAGTCTCTTTTATTCACTGCCTTGTTAGCCTGAATGCTTACATGGGAACTGAGGGACTTTTCTTTTTTGTAATGAAAAGACATGTCAGATTCTAATGTTCTCAGGACAGCCTAGGTTGTAGTGATTGTTGGGCTGTGTGTGTGTGTGTGTGGGGGGGTATTACAGGAGGAATGAATCTGTTAATGGTATTCCCAGGGAAAATCCTGGATAGGTAGGGATGGGTAGTCCCCAAGATTGAACCCAGAGATTCAGATCTGGGCCACAGGTTATAAGAATTGAACCTGACTTCTGCAATGCAGCTCTCTTCCCCTTCTTCAACAACAATGGCAGAGTTAGCCAAGGATTGTACTGCTTTAGTTCATCTGTAAACATTTACTTAACTACCATTGCTCTAAATGAGAGACTTGGGTCCAATGACCAACAAGTTGACTAGAGAAATGAAACTAGGCCAATAGTCTCATTCTCACACTGCACAAAGTCAGAATTTATAAGGAAGTTGTCTCCAAACAGAAAGATGTTTCATAGGTTCTCCTCAGCAGGTCAAACAAAGGAGTTCACAGGATCATTGATTTAAAGCTGAAAAGGATCTTAAAGGACACCAAAACCACCCCCTTCATTTTGCAAATAATTATACTAGCTAGTATTTATGTAGTGATTTAAAATTTGCAAGAGGCCTTTATAAATTTCATCTCATTTTATCCTCACAACAACCCTGGCAGGTTAGTGATTTTTTTTGTTTTTGTTTTTTGGCAAGGCAATGAGTTTAAGTGATTTGCCCAAGGCCACACAGTTAGGTAATTATTAAGTGTCTGAGGCCAAATTTGAACTCAGGTCCTCCTGACTCCAGGGCTAGTGCTCTATCCACTGTGCCACCTAGATGCTCCTTATTAGTGCTGTTTTTTAATTCCCACTTTACAGATGAGGAAACCAAGGCAGGCAGAAGCTAAGTGACTTGCCCAGGGTCACACAGCTATTAATGTCCAAGGTTGGATTTGAACTCTGGTCTTCCTGACATTAGTCCCAATGCTCTATCTGCTGATCTCAGATGAGGAAATTGAGGCTCATAGAGATAGAATGTGACCATTTGTACAATACTTTATTTTAGTCGTCCTTCACCTCTCTGCTGCCAGTAAGGTATATTTCATCATCTTTTCTCCAGAACAGTCATTGGGTTTCCAGTTATTTCACTTCCTTCTAGTGATCTTTTCGTTGGCATTATTATAGTTTATATGTTACTCTCTTGGTTCTAATTATTTTGCTCCACACCAAGCTTGTAAAAATCTTCCCATGTTTCTCTGAATTCCTCATCATCATTCTTTTTGTGTTACCAATAATACTCCATCACAACCCTATGCTGCTTCATTTGCATTTTCCCTATGTAAACCATGATTTTACGTGGTCCATTATGGTCTGCAATTCTATTTTTGCGAAAGTTGTGTGTTCATATCCTTTTGACTACTTCTGTGTTGGGAAACAGCTCTTGGTCTTGTCCTTGGCTGCCATCTATCAGATCTTTACTTGGCAGTGAGATCAAGGGCAACTAGATAGTGCAGTGGATAGAATACCCAATCTGGAGTCAAGAAGACTCATCTTCCTGAGTTCATATTCAGCTTCAAACACTTATTAGCTGTGTGACCCTGGGCAAGTCACTTAATCCTGTTTGTATCAGTTTTCTCATCTGTAAAATGAGCTGGAGAAGGAAATGGTAAACCATCCCATTATCTCTGCCAAGACAACACAAATAGGATAACAAAAAAGTCAGACACAACTGGGCAACAATAGCAGTGGAAGTTGGAAATATTCTGGAGAAAGTTGAAGTGTATGCAGGCATTCTGTAATTGGTTTCAATCTGCTAACCCTGCTAAGCCTCTTGATTGACTGAGGTTAGGGAATTGGGGTGGGGGGAGGTGGGGAAGGCATTCAAAAGGTTGGCCTTTGCCCCTACTCTATTTGGGACTTCTTCCTGGCTGACAACATCCGGTGATAGAAAATGCTATAAGAGGAGAAGCCTACATGTGGCCTTGTGACAAAGGGCCTTGCTTCTTTGTTTCAGCATTTGTTCTTTCATTTTAGGTGAAGGAAGTCAGGGGCTATGACCTTGGAAGCTTCAAAAAGTCTGGGGAATGAACCAACTGAGGGCCAGGAGTCCGGGAGTTGAGTCCTTCCTGGAGTTTTACATTCATCTTTGAAAATGTTATACAGATAATTTTTTTTTTTACAATGAATACTAAAATTTTTTAAATTTAAATTTAAAAATAATAAGCAGACTGTGATAGAAGTTCTCAGTTTCATGGAGAATCCTATTATATGTTCTATTTTGTATGTGGAAATGCCCATTTTACTGGACAGAATTTGTTAAATTTAGGACATAAAACAGGAAAATGATAAATTCAATTAGACCTGGGGGGCGGGAGGTTATACAGAGGAATAACCGGACATTAAAAGCAACGTCCCCTCACAAAACAAGAACAATAGCAGGTAACATCTATATGGCACTTTGACGTTTACAAAGCATTTTACAGATGTTATTTTATTTGATGCTCCCAACAACTTCAAGGCAGGGGAAACAGGTGATATTTTAGAACAGTAAAGGGCAACATGAATCTACAGCAAATCCAGAATAAACCAGATTTATTACAAGAGTTTCCATAGATGAAATTGCAAGGAAGACAGCAAATAGATGGAGCTTGGAACCAATCTGCCATCATTTCTATTTCAATGTCTTCTCTTTCAGAAAGACAGAAAAACTGCACATTTGACCTCAAAAGCTCAAGTCCCTGAATATTCATACATACATACATATGTACATAATACATACATACACATATAGACATACATACATGTGCATGAGAGGAGTAATGGAATTGAAGAGGATGGAGTCAGAAAAAGTCTAAGCCTGAGGTGGGTTCAGAGATTTATCAAGAGTGTTCTCTGGATCAATGTATACCATGGAAATAATGTAAAGACTAGACTGCCTTCTGTGGTGGGAGGAGGGAAGCAAGAAGGGGGGAAAAATTGTAAAACTCAAAATAAAATCTTTCTTAAAAAAAAGAGTGTTCTCTGGGAATCTTCTTCATCATTTCCTACAACATCCTTTCCAATTCCTGATATTCCAGTTCTCAGTATTCAGAAACTTACCACACTCTGAAACTCTCTTCCACAGGTAGCCTGTAGCCCTCCCACCCTACCTTTTTATCTTCTGCCTTTAGACAGTGATCTCTGGAAGTGGGGACTATCTTATGTTTGGTTTTGTATTTCAAGTGCTTAGAAAAGTGATTGGCAGGGGCGGCTAGGTGGCGTAGTGGATAAAGCACCGGCCTTGGAGTCAGGCGTACCTGGGTTCAAATCCAGTCTCAGACACTTAATAATTCCCTAGCTGTGTGGCCTTGGGCAAGCCACTTAACCCCATTTGCCTTGCAAAAAAACTAAAAAAAAAAGTGATTGGCACATAGTAGGGGCTTAATAAACATTTATTGACACTAAGTCTCTAAGACAGGGGCAAAAGAAATCCATGCAATCATTTACACAATTTTGGAATCTGCAGGAAGGTTGTGAGGATGGGTGAACAGAGGAAAAACCCTATGAGTTGGAAAAATTATGGTTAGTGTTATTGTTACCAAAAAAAAACAAGAAGATCAAGAGACTCATGTGCCTACCTTCCCATTCCTGTAAAATCTTTTTGTAGCTGATTTATAATATATAAAGAGCATTCTCCATGATCTTTTTTAAAAAAATTTATTTATTTAAGGCAATGGCATTAAGAGTGACTTGTAGGGAGGCTAGGTGGTGCAGTGGATAGAGCACCGGTCCTGGAGTCAGGAGGACCTGAGTTCAAATTTGACCTCAGACACTTAATAATTACTTAGCTGTGTGGCCTTGGGCAAGCCACTTAACCCCACTTTCCTTGAAAAAAAACCTTAAAGAAAAGTGACTTGCCCAAGGCCACACAGCTAAGCAATTATTAAGTATCTGAGGTCGGATTTATACTCATTCTGAATCCAGGGCTGGTGCTCTATCCCCTGCATCATGTAGCTGCCCCCATAAAGAACATTCTCAACAGAAATATGAGAAAGGAATATCCAGATCTCATCTTCATGATCAGAAAATTGATTGAAAGGTAAAAAAATATATAACATAGCACAGTGTTTACTATTCTTTAATTTTTAAAAAAAATATTTGACTTAGTACAGCAAAATATAGCCTAAAAAAGTTTTCCAATAAGGAATGCCCTTTATGTGTGGTAAGATCATGTAAGCCTCTTGATAGATGCAATCACAAGCTTTAATTTCATTTGACAAGCTTCTGATTATCAAGCAACACCAATACATTGTCAGTATCAGTGCCTGTAAAGGCATAAACACCAATTCCCTATCAATACCAATACCAATAAAGGTATAAATAAGGAGGCAAACATTTGCCAGTGGTGGTTAATATTGTCCTGCCCAAAGTCACATGTAAGAGGGATTTCCTTTGGATGAAAAACTGAAAACTTCTTGTAGTTCTTATCTGCATATGGTGTTGGGCTGATTGCATCATCGTTCCCAAGAATAGTACTGGCATTTGGGAGTGTATCAGCTGTTCAGGAGGACTATCACCTTGCTGAGCCCTTTTCAGAGCTATTCATTCACCTTTGGTGCCTACCTGTCATCCAACTCTCACCTCTCCAAGAAGTTGTAGCATGAGCAGCCTCCATATCTAGGAAGCAGGTTAAGTATAACTGACACACACCTCAAAACCATCTGTGAGTTGGGGGAATATCTACCCCATGCATGTGAAGACTTGCCCCAACCAAATGGGCCTATGAGAGCAATTTGTTTCAATGGCCATGAAGGCAAATGAGGCAGACATTGTAGAGTACTTAGAGTTTGATCAGACGTGGAAGATATCAAAGTCATCCTCTGCAGTTCAGTCCATTCCCTAGTCATCCTGACTCTGACCTGCCACTGAATTTTGATGTCTCAGGAAGAAAGAGTGAGGCTGATAACTTTTCACAATGCTCCTTTAAATACAATTCACACTTAAGTCCAGGATATCACCCAGCATATCGCGATATCATTGGTCCTCTTTGAAAATATGAAGGTACACCATCACCAACAACCCCTATAGGGCATTCTCATTGAGATTCCCAACTACTCAAAATAAATTTACCTAGCATTTTATATAGGGCAAAATAAAAACCTTTGAGAACTTCCCTCTTTCTGTAGAAACCTTCCGGGCATCCAGGTTCACAGTCTCAGCATCTCCTCTACTGCTCATTTTCCTTCATCCCACATATCTAACCAGTTCTCACATCTTGTCATTTGGACGGCCACCATAGCTCTCAAATCTGCCCGCTCTAACTCTGACTCTGCCCCCCATAGTCTTTCTCCTTCTTGATGAAGACCCTTCACCACTTCTCACCTTAGACTGTTTAATAGCCTCAGGTCTCTCTCCACTGAAATCCATCCTCCTTCCATTCAGCTGTCAAGGTTTTTCTTAAAAGCAGATCTGACCTTGTTTCTTCCCTATTCAATAAATTCCAGTAGTTCCCTATAGTCTTGAGAATTGAGTAGAAAATCCTTTCTTTAGTCTTTAAAACCCTACAAAACCAGAACTCAACCTATCTAACCTGATTATTCATCCTGCTGGTCTTCTAATTGTTCCTCATACATAACACTCCATCTCTCTTCTCTGCATCTTTGCCCATGCCTAGGATGCATTCTCGTCTCATCTCTGCCTCTTAGAATTCCTTTTATATGAAGACTCTTTAGAGCCAGTGAAGTGGTTCAGTAGACAGAACATAGGACCTTGAGTCAAGAAGACCTGAGTTCAAATCCAGTCTTAGATACTTATTAGTTGCATAACTCTGAACAAGTCACTTAACCTCTGCCTGCCTTAGTTTCCTCAACAGTTAAATAGAATAATAATAGTACCTATTTCCTGGGGGGTAGTGAGAAATAAATGAAATAATATTTGTAAAGTACTTAGCACTCCAGAGTTTAGCCCTCAACAAAAACTCATTGATGAATTGATTGAAAGAATGTCAATTGTTTGATATTCAAGGTCCATTGAGTTTGTCCCTTTATACATAGAGAAATCTTCAGCTGTAAATAAAAAGTTAGTGTCTAATTCAGCAGCTCAAGGAAAATCAAGCTAGATTACATGTGGGAGACTGCAGTATTTAGTTTGGGGTTTTTTTTTAGTTTTTTGCAAGGCAATGGGGTTAAGTGGCTTGCCCAAGGCCACACAGCTAGGTAATTATTAAGTGTCTGAGCTCAGATTTGAACTTAGGCCTTCCTGACTACAAGGCTGGTGCTCTATCCATTGTGCCACCTAGCAGCCCCTTAGTATTTAGTTTTGTTTGGGTTTTTGGAGGCCACAGAGATAAAATGACTTGCTTAGGTTCACACAGCTAGTAAGAGACTGAATCCATATTTGAATTCATATCCTCCTGACTCTAGAGCCAGTGCTCTATTCCCTGATCTGCCTTCTATAGATTTTGGTATCCTATTATCTTTGTTGTTGCTGCTGAGTCCTTTCAGTTGTGTTCAACTCTCCATGACTCTTGCTGGGGTCATCTTGGCCATAATTCTGAGGTGGTTTGTCCTTTCTTTCTCCAACTCATTTTAACAGATTAGGAACTGAGGAAATAAAGTTAAGTGATTTGTCTAGGGTCATACAGCTAGTAAGCAGATTTGAACTCAGGAAGATGGGTCTTCCTGACTCCTGTTTCCATGACCAGGACTCTCAGCACAGAGCCACCTAGCTGTCCAGTCTTATCTTCCTAGGTCCCTTCTCATCATCTCTCTCACTGTGTTGGCTCACTCCCTTTTCTGGGCCTGCATTTCCTGGATAGTCGAATTTTGTAATAATAAACATTGTGTATCGCTTTCAAGTCGATAAAGTGCTTTCCAAATATTATCTCATGAGATCCTCATACCTTTGTGAGTTAGGTACTCTCATCCTCATCTTACAGTCAAGGCAACTGAGACACAGATCTAACTACAGATCTAAACTACAACTTGGGTGTCCTTTGGGGGATACCTTTTACAGGATTTCTACCTAAGCCATAGTTGCCAGTCTACTTATGTCCACTATAAATTCTATTGAAAGGTTCCTCCTGCTAGCCTTTGATGTTCTAAATTCTAAAGAACCTGACATCTCAGATCACTTTCCAATGTCCTCTTAATTGCTCATCTGATTGATGGAATCCAATCTCCTGTTATCAAGTGTTTGATGAACATCTCACAGGTACTTCCAGCTCAATTCGCATAGAGTTAACCTCTAAATATTTCTATTTCTATCGGTGGCACCTCCATCATTCAAGTATTAGTTTCACAATCATGAGCCATCCTTGGCCCCAGTCTTTCAACTCATCCCCCCTGTCCATTTGGTTGTGCCATCAGGCTGATGGTCCCACTTCCATATCTTGCATCCTTTTCAAGGTCTCTATTCAAACTCTATTCAGGAAGTCTTTTCCTGTTTTCAGGCCCTCATCACCTTTTACCTCTATCATTATAATCTCCTCCTAACTGATCCCTGTCACCAATTCATTCCCCAAGCAGCTGACACATTACTAGTGTGAATCTATACAAATCACCTAACCTGTCTAGATCAAAGTTTTTTCATTCGTAAATTGAGAGGGTTGGATTCTCATGGCCTCTGAGGTCTTTTCCAATTCTATATTTAGGATTCTATGAATTGAATAAAGAAAACTCACATCCTGAAAGCATGGATTTTACCATATTACTGACCTATTTATAAATATTCAGTGACTCCTCATTGCCTCTAGGATAAAAATACAGACAGTTGAGCCCTCTACAATCTGACTCCTGTCTGCCTTTTGGATTTTAGTTCATATATATCCCCCTTTCACACAGGCAGCCCCCCTTCAAATCAACCTGGCCTTCCACATGTTCCCAATATACAATATTCCAATTCCTCTCTCAGTAACTTTGCAGGGGTGATTTCCCCATGCCTGAAGTGTATTCCCTTCTCAACAGAGAATTCCTAGCTTCCTTCCAAGTATAACCAGGCACTATCTGGCTCATGAGGCCTTTCCTTAGACCCTCTACTTATTAGCTTTCACCACCTTTGGAAATCTTTGCAGATGCTTGATAATGATTTACTCACTGGGGGCTGTAGCCTTCAGATAGAAGGTGAGCTTCCTGAGAGCAGGCTTTGATACCATTTGGATTTTTGTATCCCCAGCAATTAGGACTGTGCCTTTCACAAAGGCAGGCCCTTAATTGGTATTTGTTGAATTGAACTCAATTGTTGGCTTTATAAGGTTACTTTCAATTCTGAATCTTAGAGTACTCTGCGTTCTAAGAGTTCTCTGCTTTGAAGTTTTTTTCTGACATTGGTTCTGATACTCTAGGTTATAAGGGCTTCCTATGTTCAAGGGAGTTCACTCAGCTCTGACATTCTGTGTTCTAGGGGCCCTCCTAGCTCTGATGTTCTGTGTTCTAAGGGTCCTCCTAGCTCTGATATTCTGTGTTCTAGGGGTCCTCCCAGTCTCTGTGTTCTAGGGCCCTCTCAGCTCTGACATTCTGTGTTCTAGGGGCCCTCCTAGCTCTGATGTTCTGTGTTCTAAGGGTCCTCCCAGCTCTGACATTCTGTGTTCTAGGGGTCCTCCCAGTCTCTGTGTTCTAGGGCCCTCTCAGCTCTGACATTCTGTGTTCTAGGGGCCCTCCTAGCTCTGATGTTCTGTGTTCTAAGGGTCCTCCCAGCTCTGACATTCTGTGTTCTAGGGGTCCTCCCAGTCTCTGTGTTCTAGGGCCCTCCCAGCTCTGACATTCTGTGTTCTAGGGGTCCTCCCAGTCTCTGTGTTCTAGGGCCCTCTCAGCTCTGACATTCTGTGTTCTAGGGGTCCTCCCAGCTCTGACATTCTGAATCTTAGAGGCCCTCCTAGTTCTATGTTCTAGGCTAAGGATCTTCCCAGCTTTGACACCCTGTACTCTAAGAGCCCTCACAGTTATGAAACTCAAGTTCTTTTTAAGACAGTCTCCCAAAAACAAACTTGTTATTGTTGCTTTTTACATCAATGTCATCTCTCAAGTGCAGCCCCCCAACTCAAATGTCCTTAACAACAAAGAAACGCATTTAAACTTTAAAAGATGCATTACCTAAGTCACCTAAGTGCCTGCCTTATTCTACACCTGTGCCCCATGACTGCTCTACCAAGAAGAGAGAATAGTAACAAATATAGGTGAAGCAAAACATATTATCACATTATCCATGTCACAGGTCTCAATCTGCATCTCTTGTTCAGGTAGTGTGTATCATGCTTCATCACTGGTTCTTTGGCATTGTAGTTCATTTTTTAAAAAAGCAAAAGGCATGTTTTATCATCAGTACAAATTGGTCCCTCAATTCTACTCACTTTGCTCTGCATCATTTCATACAAGTCTTCCTAAGTTTCTCTGAATTTTTTCCATTTGCCTTTTTTTTTTTTGACGAGGCAATAGGATTAGTTGATGTGTCCAAGGTCATACAGGTAGGTCATTATTAAGCGTCTGAGACTGCATTTGAACTCAGGTCCTCCTGACTCCAAGGCCAGTGCTCTATTCACCCATTTGTCTTTCCTAAGGCCACAAGAATAGTCCATTATATTCACACACTAGAGTTTGTCCAGTCATTTCCCACTGGGTGGGTGTTTTGTTTTCAATTTGAGTTTTTTTAATTTTCTTTTTTTTTGCTACTACAAAAAAATGCTGCTATAAATATTTTGGTCTGTAGAAGACATTTCTCTCTATCTTTGACTTTCTTGGGGCATATTGCCCAATAGTGGAATCCACAGGTCAATGAACATAAACAATTTCATTACTTTTTATTTGCATAATTCCAAATTATGTTATAGTATGGTTACACAAGTCCACAACACCCTTCACAGTGTATTAATCAGCCTGTTTTGTCAAAGCCCCCTCCATCACTATGTCTTTCAACATTGTCACCTTTTATGCACACTGTAAGATGAAACCTGAGTTGATTAATTTGTATTTCTTTTATAATTAACTATTTGGAGTGTCTTTCCTGTGGTTGTTGATCATCTGCATTTTTTCCCCCAAAACTGTCTGTTCATATCCTTTGACCACATATCCATTGGGGGGGATGACTCATGCTTTTGTACCATGGCCCCTTTCGGTTCTGACATCCTATCTACTACTGGTCCTTCCAACGATGTCATTCCGGAGTTCTGCAGTCTCTATTCTAACCTCTCTTCATTTGGACACTGTATTTCCTATCTTAACCCATTTCCTAACCTTGATATTCCATGTTCCAAGGTCCTTTCCCAGCCCAAAGTTTGTGATTTCTTTCCCTGGTCTTGAAATGCCTCTTTATAGTTTCGAGGGTACATTTACCCGGCTTTCTCTACAGATGGAGGATCTCCCTATCAGGGTCTCAGGCCTCTAGACTGCTGCAGTGGCCTCTGCTTCCTTCCTCTGGAGATTCCCAAACAGGCTTCCTGAGTCAGGAAGGAAGCAGCCAAAGTGGGTTCCCCAGAAGCCTTGGCTCCCAGCTCACCTTCAGACCATGAGGCTCCCTCTACACTGAGTTTGGGTGAATGGGGGGGTTGAGGACACCCGATTTGGGAGAAGGGGAAGCAGTTCATGCTCCTCTCTGCCTACCCCCCCTCCAGTGCCTCCTTTTCTGGGCATCATCCCCTCCTCTTCCTTCTCTCCCTAAAGGCATCCCATCCAGCCCTGGATGCTCTGCACACCTGCATGTCTTTCACTGCTCAGAAGTTGATGTCACCTAGGACACCGTATATTCAAACAAGTAAACAAGACTTAATATACACAGTCTACACAGATAGACACATGCACATGTGCCATGCACATGTGTGGTTCTGTTTTATGTGAGGGTTAATAGGATTATAGAGTAAACCTGGTGGGGGGGGGGGGGGGACTGAAGAGGTCATCTCTTTCCAATTCCTTGTTTCTGAAATGAGGAATCTGGGAGCCAGGGAAGTTAAGGGATTTGCCCAACATCGCGTAGGCAGCAAACAGCAGAAATGGGATAGGTTCCCTGACCCTATATGCTCTGGGTAGGGCAAGGTAGAATGTGATCATGGGGAACTACATAGTATACAGATGTGATTGGGAACATGCCTGAATATGTATGTTGTTGGCAGAGTACCCTCAAGGTACAGATGTATGTGGTTTTATATGTGATCTCATAAGGGATCATGTATGTATTGTGTTTGAAAGGGGGGGGCTCTAGGGCTTGAGTGTAAGGAGATGGGAGGAGATGATTTCTAAGGTGGAGCAGATGAGCACCTGAAAGTTAGCAATTAGCCTTCTGGGATGCATCAGAGGCCTGAAAGTCTGTCAACATTAGGGACCCCGGGACTGTATTTTCTCTCTCTCTCTCTCTCTCTCTCTCTCTCTCTCTCTCTCTCTCTCTCTCTCTCTCTCTCTTTGTCTCTCTCCTCTCTCTCTCTCTGTCTCTGTCTCTGTCTCTCTCTCTGTCTCTCTCTCTCCTCCTTTTGTACCCTCTCTTCCTGAGAAACAGATTTTTCTCTGTGGCTGGAGGAAGTGATTTGAGGGAGGGAGGGAGGGAGAACACTGAGGGTCATAGCTTCAGACCAGAAAGGTCATCTGGGGAAGGATCTAGCCATCTGTGCTCTGAGCCAGCCCTACCCCCTCAAGTGAACAGGAGCTGGGATGCTGGACCCCACAAGCTGGCAACCAGAGAAAAAGGGAAACATTCTTCTACACCTCTGCCTCAGGACTGAGCCCCCCAGGCTACAGGTCTCTTCACATCTCATGTCCCCATTAGGATGAAGAATGAGCAGAGAAAGGAAATGTATCCTAGTCTGTCTGAGATTTGAGACAAAACAGTTCTTCTAGTCCTGCTTTTGTCATCTGGCCAAGTCTCTTTCCTCTCCAAGCCTCAGTTTCTCTATCTGGAATAGAAGACTGGACCAGATACTAATTATTTCTAACACAATTTATGAAGCATTTTATATTCATTTTTTTATTTGACATGGTCTACGAGATATTATAGCCAGTTTAATCCTCATTTTCAAAAGAAGAACCTGAGACCAGGCAGGGACACTGATTTGGGCCATATGACTGTTGAGAAGAGATGGAGACTCAGGTCTTACCCTTTCCACCACTCCACAATGCCTTAGATGACCTCTCAGGCCCCTCCCAGAGATGACATCTCATGTTCTCTATCCCAAGGTCCCTCCCAGCTCTGACACTCAATGAAACCATGGGTCCTGCCCATTTCTATGACTCCCTCTCCGTCAAGGCCTAGGTCCCCTTCCCGGGTCTAGGTAATAGGAAGAATGCATCACAGCTTCCTCCCTGATGCTCCCAGAGGTGGGGAGGGGTCAGTCTGAGGACTTCTCTTTCCCGAGGAGGGCCTCCTTTCCCGGTTCTCTTCAGCTCCCCCCCTCCACGTGGCTGGGCACTTCTGGGGCCTGGCCCAAGCCCCACTCTGACTCACCGGCTTCCTGCCCCGGCCCAGCCCGGCCCAGCTTGAGTCACCCTCCTGGAATGTGGAAGCTGGAAGCCAAGAGGGGCCTCCCCCACTGCACACCAGCTCAAGGAGAGGGCCAGGGCAGGGGGACCTGGGGAGGGCTCCCAGCAATGGGAAGGAAGCCTGCCTAGGGCTCCCAAAACATCAGCCTCCTTTTGCTCATTGAAAACCCCCATTCCCCACATGTCCATGCCTCTTCCACCCCACCCCCAAAACCATCCAGACCCTGATGTCTCTTTTACTGTCCCTGGTTCTGCTCCTTCCAGTGAGGCTACACTGGGCAGTATAGACTTGGAGCAGCTCAAGGATATCCTCCTTTTAGGTCAGCCTCTATTGGGATCAAAGACAAAAACAGAGTCTTAGCCAACAGGGTTCAGGGTAAGAGAGCTTCTGTTACCTCCTAGGCCTGGGCCAAGCTTGAGGGCCAAGCTTGAGTTATCCTTGTCCTCTGGACAGCCAGGCACCAGTCTAGGGATTTGGACTCTTAAGATTCTCTGGTTCTAAGAAGCCGCCATGGTTCCGAGAGTCTGGAGTTCTGAGAATCTTTGGTTCTGGGATTCCAAGAAGCTGAGATCATCCGGTCAGAGCCATAACCAGGGCAAGCTGAGTGGGTCTTTTTCCAGGGTGCGGACACAGGGTGAGGGTGGGAGGATGGTGTACCCTTTCCTCCCTGTGGCAACCCGCAGACCACCATCCCCATGCCTCATAATCCTCTGCCTCCTTGGGCCACGTGCCTCCCCAATATCCTTCACCTAAGCCCTGGGCTGCTTCCCCAGGGTCCAGTCCTTCATCCATCAGCAGCATCCCTCTCCTAAAGCTTACATTTACTTCTCATTAACTCCCAAAGGGGTATAGACAGACTCCCAGTGAGACTGTACCCATTGGCAGACTAGCTATTGCTGCTACTTTACCTCACCCTCACCCCTTAAACTGGTTTTACCCAAGGTGAAAAAGTTCTTTGTGTCAGCTCTGCCTACATTTCTGAAATGTATAGTGGTTTCAGAGAGTCCAAGATTCATGAGATCCATAGTTCCAAGAGTCTGTGGTTGGTTCTCTGGTTTGGGCTGCAAGTCAGAACCCAGAGAATTCTAGCTCTCAAAGCCTCAATTCCTTAGCGACCATGGAGAACAACCTCTGGGAACCGGGCCCTGGGGCCCCTCCCAGAGTGACATAGCTGAGGGGAGCAGCAAACCCAAACTTCATTGGACCCTGTATTCCCACCATCACTCCTGCCATCTCTGGTCCACCTAAGCCAAGTTCTAAGAATGGGCTATTTTTAGTGAAAGCTTATTAGGCACCTACTCTGTACCAGATAATGTGAATTTGTAAAAATGGAACTGAATGGGACTTGAAGCAACTGGTCAGTGCTCTAGAAGGGACCTTCAGTGTCATCTAATCGCATTTTATAGATGAAGAAAGTAAGGCCCAGGGACAGGTAAAATTACTTACCCAAGTTCATATATGGAATGAACTGGATTCAAATTCTGCCCTTGGACCTAAAACCTTCCACTGAACCCCATTGTGCTAGTCCTCAGTACCTACCTTCAAGGAGCTTCTGGTTTCTTATATCCAGGCAAGGTGAGCTCCCCCATCCTTCCAGGTGTGACTTGTGGTCCCATAACTGAGTTTGAATGACAGGAGGGAAGGGGGGGAGAGAGGGAGGGACACAGTTTGTCCTTGATACCAAGTATCACATCTGTGGGATCCTGTCCAGTTTACAAAACCCTACAATCACCATTCTCTCATGTGATTTTCACAATATCCCGGTGATGGTGACAGGGGAGGGATCATTATCCCCATTTCTGAGATGGGGAAATTGAGGCCCACACAGAGGAAGAGACTTGCCTCAAGTCACACAATGAATCTGGGGCCCAGCTGGAACTAGGTCTTGGGAGTTCCTGCCAGACATCCCTTGGGAGGGTCCAGACAATTAAATCCTCACTCTACCTACCCGTGAACCCCACACAAGTACAGATAGTTTTGTACAGCCACCCCTGAATCACACACCCACACATAACTCTCCCTGGGGAGCACACAAACATGAGGGCACAAAAGCCCCAGCCATACCTCCCCTTGCCCAGCATGTGCCCAGGAAGTGACCAGTCTCGGCTAGAGTCAGAGCCTGACCTCAGGAGACTCCCCTCAGGATGGAGAGGTTGACCTAGTCCCTACAGGGACCCCAAGTCTAGACAAATACATATACACAGGTGTGCACGCACAAAAACACATCCGGCCTTGGCAGGACATAGCCTCCCCCACACCCTACCATACCTTCCCGCCACTTCCCCCCCCCCCCAACATCCGGGCTCTTCTCCACTCGGGGGCCAAACTCCCACCCACTCACTCCTCTCATTGTTCAGGGCCCAGGCCCGGGGCAACTGGAACACCCTAGAAGGGGTTAATGCCTTCCTACCAACTAAGAGGAAGAGATGTTTTGAGAGATTAAAAGGAAAAAAAGAACCCCTCCTTCCAAAATCAGACCATTAAAAACCTCTTAGAATATAGAATATCAGATCTGGGATGGCCCTTAGACCAAAGAATAATAGAACTGGGGGTCCTTAGAACCCAGAATATCAGAATTGGGGGGGCTCTTAGAACAAAAGAATAATAGAACAGGGAGTGCCCTTAAAACTCAGAATATCAATTAGTTGGTCCTTAGAACCCAGAATGTCAGAGCTGGGAGGGCCCTTAGCATATAGAAGCCGGACACTGGGTATTATCGGACTACCCCCTTCTCTTTACAGATGGAAAAAAAGTTCAGAGAAGGGTTTGGGCTTCCCCCCACACCCCCATTCATATTTCTGCAACAGAAAGGCAGAGAGAGATGGAGTACAAAACCTGGAAATCCATAGTTCTGGGTTTCAGGGCTCTGCCACTACCTTGATTGACTGTGTGACTTTGGACAAACTGCATCCCCTCTCTGGGCCTCAGTTCTGCTCTCCCCATCCCAACCCAGCTCTGCTGTTTCTCCAGTTCAATTGTGGGGTAAGGATGGCAGCTGCTGCTAGCCTTCAGGCCAGGGTGGACTTGTCCCATTAAGTAGGCAGGCAGAGAGGAGGTGCTTCTGGGGGGGCTCCCCTGCTCCCCCAGCTTTCTACCCCAAGGCTAGAAAAGACATAGGGGTGGAAGGAAGGCCTCGGGAGGGAGAAAGGGGAAAGGAAGGGACAAAACCCAGCGGCTTCTGCCTTAATTTGCATAATCTGGACCCATTTCTGAGAAGCCCCAAGAGCCTTGGGGGAGGTGAAACCCAATGGGGAGGAAGAGGCCAGACCGTGGAGAGGGGGCCTGGAGGAGGACGAACAAGGAGAAAGGGATGGGGACCCGAGGAGGACTCCTGAGAGAGAGAAGAGCAGGGCCCGAGAGAGGAAGAGCCAGAGATGGGGAGAGGGGATTGGCAGAGGGAGGAGGGAGAAGGGGGAGGGGGAGAGGCCAATCGGCTGGGTCTATCTGGTGGCCTCTGTTGCCTAGCAACCCCCTGGCAACCCTGGCCTGGAGGGGGTGGGGCTAAGGGGAGACCTCAAGGAGCCTCTGCCCCCTCCTAGGAAAAGATCCAGAGGAGGGGCACAGAGGGCCCCTGGCCTTCTCTCCATTCCCTAGGGTCAGCCTCCATCTCTCTGGGTGTTCTGCCCCTCCTCTACCTTCTTTTGTCCATCCTCTCTGCTTCTGGGTCCTCCTCTGCCTCTGCTTCTCTACCTGTCTCTAACCCTCTTTCTGTCCTTGACCCTGCTGTCTCTGTCTTGGTCTTTTCTTCATTCCTCCATCTCCATCACCATCTTTGTCTCTGCCTTTCTCTGTTACGTGGCACCTGGTTCTTCTCCCTTTGTCTCTACCTCTCAATCTCTCTTTGTCTCTCCTGTCAGTCTCTCTCTTTGTCTCTCTACCTCTCAGCCTCTCTCTTTTCTCTCATCTTCGTTTCTCCTTTTACTCTCTTTGTCTCTCTACCCCTCAGCCTCTCTGCCTCTGCCTCTTAGCCTCTCTCTTTGTCTCTCCTCTCATTCTCTGTCTCTCCTCTCAGCCTCTCTCTTTGTCTCTCTTCTCATCTTTGTTTCTCCTCTCACTCTCTTTGTCTCTCTACCTCTCAGCTTCTGTCTCTGCCTCTTAGCCTCTCTCTGTCTGTCTCTCTGTCTCTGTCTCTGTCTCTCTCTCTCCTCTCATTCTCTCTCTCTCTTCTCAGCCTCTCTGTCCCTCCTCTCATCTTCTTTGTTTCTCCTCCATTCTCTTTGTCTCTCTACCTCTCAGCCTCTCTCTTTGTCTCTGCCTCTTAGCCTCTCTTTGTGTGTGTGTGTGTGTGTCCCCTCTCATTCTCTTTGTCTCTCCTCTCAGTCTCTCTGTTTCCTCTCTCTCCCTCTCTTTCTTTCTCTTTGCCTCAGTCAGGAAGCATTTATTAAGTGTCTCCTATGCCAAATCCTGGTGTGCAAAGAAAGGCAAAAAAAAAAAAAGAGTCTGGGTTCTTAAGGAACTCCCAGTCCAATGGGGCAGACAAGAACCTTTCACAGGCTCCTGGGTCCTTGTTTCTTCCCTGTCTCTTTGTGTCTCTTTCTCAGGGCTCTCTCTCTTATTCTTTATCCTGTTTCTCTCTGTCTCTGCCTCTGTTTCCATCTCTGTTGGTTTCTCTGCTCTCAGTCTCTGTCTGTGTCTCTCTTCCTCTCCCTCCAGAACTTGAGCCTGCCCCCCAGTCACCCCACCCACCTGTTCCCATGCAGGTGCACATTGCTAAAAGCTCACAAGGGTACCCCATGATCTGGCCATCACCCCGCACCAACCACAGGCCCTTACTGTCAGCCTGTCAGTCAATCCCCACACCCTGGGAACTAGGGGCTCCAGCCAGTTGACTCTCCCCACATGTCCATAGAGGAAGGAGCTGGCCTTAGGTCCCTGTCCACCCTGGAACCCTGAACTGGGTCTGGGCCCAGGCAGATGATAGTTAAGCACACCTTGGGTCCACCAAGGCCCTCCAACCTTCCCAGCCTCTAAGACCCTCCTCACAACCTGACACCCACCATGGCATCACCTTACCCTTCTGGGTCTATAGGTTTTAGAGACAGAACTTTAGAAATCATTCAGTTCAACCCTTTCATTTCACAGTTGAGGAAACTGGAGGTTGTGAGTTTCCCAAAATCATACAGCTAGTGACAAAAGCCAAATTCCCTAAGACCAACAAATTTAGGGTTCCTTTCACTATATTCTGTCTTTTTCCTCCTCTCATATGAAGGGAAGCCCCCCCTGCAGAGATCTACCCATGTGATCCAGTTGGGACATTCATGAAGACACATATATATCTTCATGTATGCAGGTACATGTTTGTGAACACTTTGCACTCACCAACTCTTCCATGAAATCTACAGGTGGCTCCCAAGTCACCTGATCCCCCAAACTCCTGCTCACTGGCATCAGAGCAGAGGCAGGTAAAGGAAACTGGGGCCAGAGGTCATGGTGTAGGAGACTCTCCCAGAGGCTTCCTTAGCAGTATGACCACGGGGAAGCCACTTGGATGTCATGAGCATCCGTTTTCTCCTCCGTGAAATGGGCACAGTTAATATTTGTTGCGCCAAATTCAGAGGATCATTGTGTGGATGAATTGAGATGTGTGTAAATGCCTTAAATCTTAGAGTTCTGTAACAGCACATGATAATTTTCCAGCTATAGTTATCCGTTCCACAAACATTCATTACATGACTGTTTTGCTAGGAATGGGGACATAATGATAAAAACAAAAAGTGTCTCTGCCCTCAAGCAGTGGTCTGGTGGAGGGGGGAGTACAATGATATGAGAAAACCCAGTCCTTGCAGAGTCAAGAAGAGACAGCATCTGAGTTTGGGAGTTGAGACCTTCAGGGTTGCAACTCTAGGAGAGGACCCCAATCCAATGTGGTGGGGCTTAAGCTGAACCTGGAAGGGAGCCAGGGATTGGAAGAGTCAGAGAGGTGAGAAGGGAGATTGCTCAGACACGAGGTTATGGGAGATGAAGCCTTCTGAATGGGCAGCCAAAAGTGGGCAGCTTGGCTTATGAAAGGGAGTAAGGGGCCCTTAGCCTGGGAAGGGAGACTGGAGCCAGGTTGGGAAAGGCTTCGATTGCTAAATCAGAGAAGTCTGACAATAGGGAGCTACCTACTGGAGCTTCTTGTGGAGTCACTGGTACCTTAGGACTCTTGGTTATAGGCCTCCTGCTCAACCTGATTCATTCCCAGATGAGCCAGAACCCTGATACAGGTCAACATGCCAAGCAAAGCCCATGGATGACACACACATGGTGACCAACTAGATCCCAAAGATGACACATGGTGAAATGCAGTGACCTATACATGCTGAACCATGCATCCACACACACAGATAAACACGCACACATACTCACATGCACCTGGTCTGATCACATGAAACCCAGATGACTCCTGACTCAGCTATGCAGTGACACACGTCCCTACATGCTGACACTTAGATACACTCACCCTGATGACATGGAGGGACCCACGGAGACACTCAGACAACACAAAGAAGACACCCAGCCCCAGGGGAAGATCTCTGCTCTGGTGGGTGGAGAGGATGAGAGGGAGTCCCAAGAGTATGGGGCCAATGAAATGAGCTGAGACAGATGACCAGGTTCTGGAACTGACACAAAGCTTGAGGAGGGAATCAGGGGTAACTCTCAGCACCCTAGACTCCCCCAATCCAGGGACAGACTTGATTAATCCAGACATCATCTTTCCCCATCTTTCCTGAAAAGGACATAGTTCAGAGAGAGTAGTAATAAACACCCCTAAAGGCACAACTCAATCATGGAGAGAGCATGATGGAACAGGCTCAGCTGAAGAGATGGAAGGGGGAAGGACACATCTGGGAGTACATGGGCACAACTGGAGAGATGGGCAAAGCTAGGGGACATTGCTGCGGTAAGACAGCTCAGGGAGGGGTATAGTTAGAGGACAGTGATCAGATAGGTACATCTGGGGAATGGGCACAGTTAAGGAAATGGTACACCTATGAAAAACAAGCATAGCTGAAAAGATGGACCTCCAGGAGGAATGGCCACAGTTCTTTGATGGATACAGGAAGGGTTTGTACAACCAGGGTCACTAGCTTGACTGAAGAATAAAATGCTATGGAGACACTGAGTACCAATGATATAACCAGGCTGATTGTCAGGAGATTTTTTTTTTGGTGACTTTATTGGTTAGGAATGTCCTGCCAAGGGGCGGCTAGGTGGCACAGTAGATAGAGCACCGGCCCTGGAGTCAGGAGCACCTGAGTTCAAATCCGACCTCAGACACTTAATAATTACCCAGCTGTGTGGCCTTGGGCAGGTCACTTAACCCCATTGCCTTGCCAAAAAAAAAATGGAATATCCTGCCAAGCACCAAGTTTTCCTAAGTACCACCATCAAGTAAGTGTTCAATCAGGGTTTTCCCAACAGCTAACAGCAGCTCCCAGTCCTGCACATTATAAACCCTAGTGTCTTCTAAATGTGGACAAGGGCATCACCAAAGGGTTGGCCCCTGAGAGACAGGTCACAACTGGATCATGGAGTGGTAGGTAGCTTTGGGCTTCTAGTCAGAGGACCAATCTGAAGCCTGACTTTGCTCTCTCTAACTGTATGACCTTGGGAAAGTCCCTCCTCTGCAAAGAGAATCCTAGGATTTGCAAATAGAAGCTACCTTCTAGGTCATCTAGTCCAACCCCTGTCATTTTAAAGACAGGAAACTGAGACTCAGAGAGTTTAAGAAAGACTTTCGGTGTTTTGTCTTTGTACCCCAGCACATTGCAGGGCAGCTCCTAGTTCATAAATGCCTGTTGGATGGACTTGAATTGAACTGCCCAAGGTCACGAGGTCATGGTGAGAGCTTGTGGCAGGACAGGGATGTGAATCAAAGTTTTCCAGAAGCAAATTCTGTGCCCTTTCCAAGCCCCAAGAGAAAGAAGTTGGACTCAGTTGTCCCTAGGGTTCTTTGCTGATAGTGGGATCAAGAGGCCAGGCAGGACCTGGGAGAGAAACAGCAAAGGTAGATGTGTCTGGGGGGCGGGCAGAGGCAGCCCGGGGTGGGCTGAGGGGCGCGAGCCCCCCACCTCTGCCGGTCCTTCTCCTCTCTGCCAGGCTCATCCATCTCTGGACGCCTTCTGCTCCTCCAGTTGGGGAGCCCCCCGCGGGGAGCGGCATCCTGAGGGGCCATTGTCCCACCCTGGTCCGGGCCTGAGCGCGGGGAGGGGAGGCAGAATTCGGGGCTCAGCTCCCGCCGATCCTCTGCTTCGGATCACTGGGAGAGGGCTGGAAGAACAACGCCTCGGGGTGGACAAGCGCCCCAGAAACCCGGGCAGGGGAGGCCCCACCCCTTGGTCGGCGGGACCAGATTGGGGGTGGGTGGAGCATCCTGTCCCTTTACCTCAAGCCCCAGGGGCTGGGAACCTCAAGGATGGAGAGGGGGGCGGGGTGCGTCCGGAACTGGGCGCCACCAGAGATGCTTTACTCCTCCCCCAAGGCCACTCTCGGTGCCTCCACCCTGGTCTCCGGCGGGAGAGGCCCAGGTTGGAGACTGTCCCTGATTCCGCATCTCTCTCTGCATCTCTGCATCTCTGCATCTCTGCATCTCTGCATCTCTGCATCTCCGCATCTCTACATCTCTGCATCTCCGCATCTCCGCATCTCTGCATCTCTGCATCTTTGCATCTCCGCATCTCTACATCTCTGCGGCTTCTGTCTCTGGCCGCGTCTCCGGCGCGCTCTGCGCCTTGCCCTCCGGGGCTGTGCGTGCTAGGCAGCTTCTGCTTCCATCTGTGCGCCTTTGTCTCTCCGTGCCTTTCCACGGTCTCCTCCCCGTATCTATGTGTACCCCTATAGACCAGCAATTGGCCTTGTCCCAGGCTCCCTCCCAAGTCTACGCCTGGGTCTCCACTGACCTCTAGGCTGCCTCCCTTCCCCCGCCTTGTGCTGTCTAACACCCCTCTAGGGCTCTCTCAGCCTACAAAGGGCCCTCTTATCCCCCGAGTCAGGAAAAGGGGGGAGTTCTGACCACTACCAGACCTCCCCTCTTCAACCTTAGCTCCTACTCCATGATGTCAGCAAACAGGCATCCAGGGGCTACCAGAAACAGACCCCAATCTACCCCCCTTCAGTCTCCAACTGAGACAAAGGCTCAGCCAACATTCCCCTCCTCTACCCCATTTCACAGATAAGTGGGAGTAATGATTTGCCCAAGATCACGAAATGAGTCAGGGTGCCCACTGAAACTAGTCTCCTTTCCTGATAGAGATTTGAGGGGTCACCCAGGGGATGGTGAGTGAGATATACACAACCTCCTGGAAAGGGAGAAAAGTAAGGATTGGGCTGTCCTTGGAGAAGGGGCCACAGGGAAAGGACAGGAAGGAGATGACCTCTCTGGTAACTGGCCCCTAAATCATTAGCAACGTGGGCTTATCCCTGTTGTACTCTGGCTTTAGCAGACTCTTCCTGTGTTTAGGAAGATGGGGAGAGGAAAACAAGTAGAACATGAAAAAAGGTTGAATTGGGGCTAGATGATGGAGTTTGGACTTTATTCGACGTGGGCCATGAGGAGCCATGGAAGGTGTTTGAGCAAGACAAGGAGCTGGCCAGAGCTGGGCTTCAGGACGATAAAGAAAGGCAGGGAGAGATGGGAGAGGAGTCAAGAGATTGGTATAGTGGTCTAGGCTTGGAAGCAGCTGCTTCATAGGCCAAACTACCTCTGAGGATTCATTCCTGTCCGGCCCACAAGCTGCCCAAGAAAACAGTGTCAGACCTGGAAGGAATCTTGGACTTGGTGTGGTTCAACCTTCTGATTGTACAGAGGTGGAAACTGAGACTTTAAGAAGGGAAGTCCTTTGTACAAGGTCACCCAGCATTCAAAATATGGACTAAAACCTCAGGCTTACACCTGGCCAGAGGAGACAGCCCCCTCCTTCTAAGGATGGTTAGCTTTCAGATCTCATCTGAATTCCCCCTACCCACATCCTTACTCACATCTGTTTCTACCACCACCACCCCACAGACAGCAGGAGGCCCCTTGACTCCCGCCCCCCACCTTTCTCAAGGATTGGGCTTTTGAAGCAATACTGAAAGTTGTCCTTATTTAGAAAGAAGAAAGTCCAGTGGTTAGTCTCATTTAATACTAGAATCTGAATGACCTCAGCAGTGTACTGTACTGGATAGAGCCTGTGGCCCTCTCTACTTCCCACCTCCCCTCCCTGGCTCCTCCAGAGCCCAGGTCCAGTTTCCTCCCCTCCCCTCCCCTCCCCCATCCAGAGCCTGGCCAGATGTGGGGCTGCCTCTGTACAACATTCCTGAGCCCTGACTGTGCCCCCATTCCCTCCCCCCGCCCCCTCAGGGCTCTGACTTCTGTGGGCTGAGCTGGGAGCTTATTATAGACCATCCTCCTACCCCAACGGATGGACTGGGAGACCCCTGCCCCTTCCCACCCACACCCAAACATGCCCATTCTTCTCTGGGAATGTTCAGGGTCACCCCCTTCAAGGACTTGCCAAGAAAGGGCTGGGGATATGACCATTTTCCCCTCAGCACTACCATTTCACACCCAATAGGCTCTTAACCAACGCAGATGAGGAAGGGATGGTTAGCAGGGAGGGAGTCCATGAAGCTTTTCACCAGCTGGCCCCAAACTCCTTTCCACCAGCTCTCTACATGATTCTAGCTCTCCAACGCCATAGTCCTGCCAAAGTGACCTTCTTACTGTAGGGAGCTCCTCACCAAGAGCATAAGGCTTTTACCTGGGAGGACAGAGTCCCTGGGCCTGAATGCATTCCACTCTGGCCTCAGCTTTTTCAAATCTCTAGTTTCCAACAAAACTTAGTTTGAATTGGACTCATGCATGAGGCTTTCCACATTACCCCCGTGGAGAGTCTGTCCCTCCCCAGATGACCTTGCATCGATACATCTACATGATATCTTCTCCTTAGAAGGGAAACTTCTGGAGAGTAAATTTTGTCCCTGCATTCTCAGTAACCATCATAGGGCCTGGTGTATTGTAGGTGCTTAATGAATGTTGTTGATTGACAGATTGATTAGACTAGGACTCCAGAGACCTGGGATTAGTATTGGCTATGATGATGATAGCCTTTAGAAAGGTCATTTCACTTTCCTAGGCCTCAGTTTCTCATCTGTAAAATGAACTGAAGACAGACCCTGCCCCTCTTTAGGGTTGTTTTGACTATCTGGGGGGGGGGGGCTCTCAGGTGGGGATATAAAGACAAAAAGAAAACAGTCCCTGCCTTCAAGCAGCTTATATCCTAATCTCTCATCTATTAAACTGTGGTTTTGGAAACACATATATAGCACCTATATATAGTAAATTAAATGTTACTCAGGATCACCTGGCTGGTCAGGATCTGAGGCTGGAACCTTAGCCAAGAGTTTTAGCTCCTTGCCTAATTCTCATCTCTCATCTTCCATCCTCCTCCCCTTCCCCCTCCTCTTCTCCCTCCTCCTTCCTAACTTGTCCCTATAGGGCCCTCACCAACAGAGCTTCTCTCCTTACCCCTACCCCCAAGCCTGCAGCAATATTGTTTCCAAGGTGAGGGTGGGTGTGGAATTTCAGGTGTTGAGGGGCCAGGGCCAATCTAAGATCACCTGGCACAGGTGAACAGGGCCCCCGATACCCACCCACACTTGGGTGGGGGAAGGGATGCAATTTAATCTGAGTTGACCGGGAGGGGGCTGCCAGCTGCCACTGCTGGTGCCGCTCCTGTGGGGAGGAGGCAGAGATGCCTTTATGCCTCTCCCTTTCTCTCTCTCCAACTCTTTGCTGCCCAACTGGATAGCTCTGCTGAGCTCTTTTCCATTTCTGTGTCTCCAGATGTTTCTCAGGTCCTGGCTCTGTCTAGACCCATGCTTTTATCTCTTGGCATCTCCACCTCATCTCTGTCATTTTCTCTCTTCCTGGCATTATGAAAAAAATTCCTGAGCTGGGGAAGACAAAGGACCTAGATTTAGTCCTGTCTCTGTCACTGTATGACTTTGAACCAATCGCTTCCCTCTCTGGGCCTCAGTTTCCCCCTTTGTAAAAATTAAAGCTCTGATTTTTTTTTAATATTCTAAGATGTCTCCCAGTTTGGACATTCTATGCTCCATGTTCTAAGGGCCCTAACAAACCTGACATTCTTTATTAGATGTCCTCAATCTAAGGGTCTTTCAAGTCCTGACATTCTATGTTCAATGATTCTTTCATTCCTTCATTTTCAGCTCTGGGTAATTCCCCACCTCCCTGACCCAGTATCATCCGACATTCCTGACTCTCTGCCTGGGTTTCTTCAGCCTGGCCCTTTCTGCATTCTGGGTCCTTTGCTTGTTCCCCCCCCCCGGGGGGGTCTCTTCCCCCCCTTACCCTCTCCCCGCCAGACAGTTGCTGGCACCACTCTTGCCTCTCCCCAGAGGCAGCTGCAATGACAGCCGGTGCCCCAGGCTGAAAGCCAGGAGAGGGGCCTTGGGGAGGCTCCAAGGCTAGGGTCAGAGGCCAAACAGCAGGGAGGAGCTGGGGAGGGGGGCCAGGGAGATTGTGACCCAAGGGGCAGGAAGGGGTGGGGGAGGACCCAGGCCTGGGAGGCTCTTTTCCTTTCTAGGCTCACTCACTCTGACCTCTCAGGAATTTAAGGCGGGAGCTGGGGGGGCCCAGGCACAGGGGGAGTAGAGGCAGCAGCTGCCCAGACTCTATTTCTCTCCTCCCAGCCCCCTCCTCCTCTTTCCCCCATTCCAAACACATGTTGGGGCCTGGCCTTGTCAGGGGCCCTAGGAACCTAAATGCGTGGCCAGTTCCTCCTTAGCTCTCCCCACCCCACCCCATCTCCCAGACACAGATGAATACACCCAACTAGTAAGAACACCCCAAACACCCCCAAACACACACCCACTGCAAGTGTGGAAACACCCTTTAATACAAACACCCCAACTTCATGGAGACATAGACACACACCCTGGTACAGTAAACCTGGAACCATCTTAGAGTGCACACACGCATACACACCTCCAAGTGTGGAAACACCCTTACCAACACCCCCAGTAGACAAAGAAACCTCCACCAGTCCATTTGCAATCAGTTTTAACTCCACCTCCCCCAAACCACACTCGGGCAAGAAGACTCTCCCCTGCCCAGTTCTCAATACTGGGCTCCCCTGACCATTGACCCTCTGATACCCAGCCCTGGAGTGGGAGTGGGGGGAGACTCCTATAATACATTCCTCTCTATGACTAGGAGCCCAGTCATATGTCAGAAGTGTACCCCAAACACTTCCTACTGGAAGGACATCCCCCCAGCCTAGGGGTGGAGAGGGGTTAGTTCACCTATCACAAGAGAAATGAAGGCAGTGTAGTAACTGGAAGAAATGCTGACTGGAAGCAAACTCAGAGAGCCAGCGGGTCTTTTCCAGGCTCACACATAGTCAGGAGCCTGGGCTCTGGAATCCCAGTGTGGGCCTGGTCTTGCCAGGGACCATAGGATCCTGAAGGCATGACCAGCTCCTCCTTGGCTCTCCCCACCCCATCCCACCCTATTTCAACTGCCCCATTTCTAGCGTCTCTCCTTCCTGAGGTCCCTCACCCCAGCCAGACGTGGGCTTGGACTCTAAAATGATCATGATGGCTTTCCAGGGCCAGCTGCTCTGGGAAAGAGCTTTAGAAAAGGTCTAATTAAGAAGGGGGGTGGGGGGCGAGCTCACCCAGAAGCCAGCCCAAGACCTAAGCCCAACCCAGAGCTTCTGGGGTTGAACAAGAGTAGCTGGGTGGGCTTCCCTGAGCGGTGTCTGTACCTCCCTGTGATTGTTTATGTCAGCGGGCATCCCTTTTGGGAGGAATGTCTTGGTGTAAAGGGGGGGGGGTGGGAGGGGTTGGGAGGCCAGAACTGCCTGCCCTCTTTCTTAGGGGGCCAGCCCAAGGAAGGAGCCCCTTGCCTGGTTCCTTTTGCAGGGTGGGAGGCTCTCTCTGTACAAGGGTGGGTAGCCAGGGCTGCTGAGGATGTGTTTGTGGTCTATGGTGTTGCCTGGGAGGGGATCGCCCCTGGACTTGGTTGCAGGCTGGGGGTGAAGGCCCAAGATGGGGGGGCGGGGAGCCTCTCCGGGCCCGAGCCTAGGGTGGGAGTTTCCGGGACAGGCCAGGGGCCGCCTTTCCCAGATGAGCCGCCCGAGGCTGGCGGAAAGGGCATGCAAATGCCGAGGGAGGGAGGGAAGGGGGTGGAGGGAGAATTTTGAGTCTTCTTACCGGTGGAGGAGGCAGACCTGGGGGGGCGGGACCTATGCAAGAGCTGGGGGGGCAGAACCTATATACAAGATCTGGGGGGGGCCGGGATCTATGCAAGAGCTGGGGGGCAGAACCTATATACAAGAGCTGGGGGGCCGGGACTATACAAGAGCTGGAGGGGCCGGGACCTATACAAGAGCTGGGGGGGCAGAACCTATATACAAGAGCTGGGGGGCCGGGACTATACAAGAGCTGGGGGGGCCGGGACCTATACAAGAGCTGGGGGGGCAGAACCTATATACAAGAGCTGGGGGCCAGAACCTATATACAAGATCTGGGGGGGGCCGGGATCTATGCAAGAGCTGGGGGGCAGAACTTATATACAAGAGCTGGGGGGGCCGGGACTATACAAGAGCTAGGGGGCAGAACCTATATACAAGAGCTGGGGGGGGCTGGGACTATATAAGAGCTAGGGGGCAGAACCTATATACAAGAGCTGGGGGGCCGGGACTATACAAGAGCTGGGGGGGCAGAACCTATATACAAGAGCTGGGGGGCCAGAACCTATATACAAGAGCTGGGGGGGCAGAACCTATATACAAGAGCTGGGGGGCCAGAACCTATATACAAGAGCTGGGGGCCAGAACCTATATACAAGAGCTGGGGGGGCAGAACCTATATACAAGAGCTGGGGGGCCGGGACTATACAAGAGCTGGGGGGCAGAACCTATATACAAGAGCTGGGGGGCCGGGACTATACAAGAGCTGGGGGGCAGAACCAATATACAAGAGCTGGGGGTTGGAACCTGGGGCGGAGGAGGGGGAGAAGGGAAGGGGGGCCTGGTGGCGTCTGCTTGGACTTGTCTGGGGGGACCCCCCGGAGCTGGGGGGAGGCCAAGGGATGCTCTCCTCACGGAGGGGCCCAGTGGGTCCAGGAAGGCCAGGAAGGGGGGGCTCGGGCCGCGTCTCCCCCGCCACCAAGCCGGGGGGCAGGGAAGGGAGGGATGCCCCGGGAAAAGCCGTTTGGACACGATGGGGAGGAAGCCTCCCCGATGGAAGGGGGTCTGGGGGCGTCCGGGGAGATCCCACAAGACACTGGGGGGCGTCGGGCGGGGGGGAGCCTGGAGCGCGGCCAGCCCCGGAGAGGCCCCGCCCCGCGCCCGGGCCACCCGGAGCCCTCCACCTCCCATTGGTCGGCTCCGCGCGGGGGCGGGGCCAGGGCCGCGGGCCGCCCGTCACAACACGGGCTCATTTGAATGCCTCCTCCCGCCCCTCCTCCGGCTCCGGGCCGGGCCCCGCCGCCGCCTGCTCCTCCGAGGGGACGAGGGAGCCCCGGGTTCGGGCCCCGCGGCCCCGCGGCCGGGCCGCCCCGGGGGCTCCGCGCCGATGCTGACGTCAGAGCCCAGGAGCCTGGGGGCGGGAGAGCACGCCGGGAGGCTGTTGCCATGGAAACCGGAAGCCTCCCTCCCTGCCCCTCCCCCTTACTTCCGGCCTCTCATTCAGCCTTTCTGTCAATGGGGGCTGGGGGGGCCCCTGGGAGCAGCCCCCAAGGCCGAGCCAGCCTCGTTTCCGGGCGGCCCCTGCCACCCCTCCCGCCCAGGGGACCCACCCCCACCCGCAGTGCCCAGGGAGGCTTGTGTCAGCCTGGCATCGCCCACATCGGGCAGGACTGCAGGGACCTGCCCCTGCCCGCTCCGACTGCCCCCTCCCCGGCAGTGTCAAAAAGGCCGGACTGGGGGGTCAGAGGCCTGGGGGGTCAGGGGCCTGGGGGGTCAGAGTCATGGGGGGGTCAGAGGCCTGGGGGGTCAGGGGCCTGGGGGGTCAGAGGCCTGGGGGGTCAGAGGCCTGGGGTCTAGGCTGCCCTGTGTCGGCTGGGCACCTCCTCTGCGGGGAGGGCATCCCTTCAGCCCCGGGCTGGTCTCCGTGACCCCCGCAGCTGTACCACCACAAGGGTGGGCGCAGGGTGAGGTGAGGCCCCCCACTCCACCCGGCAACGTGCCGCACGGGGGGCGGCCCTGAAGGCCCCTGTCCCGCGACAGGGAAAGGGGGGGCCGGCTTCTGCTTCAGAAAGAAGTCAGTAGGCTCCAGAGCTAGCGGGAGTTGGAGCCCCAGATGGAAAAGTTGGTGTTGGCAGGAAGCCAGGCAAATGGGAAGGGGACAGAGGATGGGAGTGAGGGTCCTCTGCCGGTCAGGCCCGGGGCCTAGTGTGAGAACTGGGCTCCCCACCCTTCCCCTGGTCCCTTCCCGTCCTCCCTTTGTCCCTTGGGCCAAGTGTGAATCTGTGGCCTGGGCTGTGGGGGTGGGGTAGCAAGCCCGGGGCTGGGTGGAGTGCCCCCTGCCCGCCCTGTGAATAACTGGGCCTGGTCCCACAACTTGACTTCCTCCTCCTCCTCCTCCTCCAGGTGCCCTCAACCCGAAGCTTGGCCCTGCCTGTCTGAGCTCCCTCTCCGAGCCTGGGCAGAGGTCACGGCCGTTCCCCCAGCCCCTGGCCTGGGGCCTTGGAGACGCTCCCCGGGGAGCAGCTGGGCCCGAGCCAGGGCCAGGCAGGGTCCTAGAGGTAGTGAGGTGGGGGCCAGAAGCTCAGGGTGGCCTGCTCAGGCCTGGACCCCTGTCCTCTGTCCCTCAGGGCTGGCTTCCAACCTGGCTGCAGGGCTACCCACCCCCACCCCACTCTCCCTGAGGCCCGGGTTTTGTTTCTTGTCCAATGTCAGGAATTTCTTTCGAAACACCCCGGGGCCCCTCCGCCAGGCTGTTCAGGGCCCTGTTGCAATCTTCAGCCTCCCTATTCCCCCCCCTCCACCCCAACCCCCTGCTTGTTTTGGACATGCTCCCAGCACTCACCCAGTCTGACCCTGGGCAGAAAAGCAGATCTCCCTTCCCCTGCTAACAGCCCCCCTTCTGGAAATCTCTGCAGCCCCCCACTCCTCTTTGGGAAAGTTTCCACCTCTTCTGGCCCTCCCCTGGCTTTCAGCCCAGAACTGGGGTTACCTGGTGCCCTCTTTTGCCCAGGGCCCCACCCCAAAACCCTTCCCACCCCCACTCCCCCCTTCCTGCTTCTGCTTATCTAGAGCCAGCCCTAGCAGACAGCCTCTGGCTTCCCTAGGACAAAGTCCTGCCCAGGCACAGGCCTCCCCCAGGCCTGGGTGAGCTCTGACTGAGAGACTTAGAGAATGTCAGAGCTGGGAGGCACCTTAGCAACCATCTGGTCCAAATCCCTCAGCTTGAGGAGGTGGGGGACAGAGGCCCTGAGAGGAGCAGCCAGGTCTCCTTCCTCCCCCACCAGGATTCTTTTCTGACTGGGCGTAGTCTTCCTTTGCCAGTTTGGTTCTCCCTCCCTTTCCCCACCCTCAAGGCTCTCCTGCCCAATTCCTGCACCATCCCCACAGATCCTGCTCTGAGTCCCCCCCCACCCTCTGCATCAGCAAGCCTAGTCCTTCCTCCCACCTCCACCTCTCTGCTAGCCCCACCTGCATGGCAGTCCTCCAGGACCCGAGATGCCAGCCACCAGGATCAAGAGTGCCAAGGGCTGGCTGGGGACTAGGTGCCTGCGGCCCCTTCTTTGGGGTCCTTGAGAAATACTCAGGAATCTGGTGGGGGCGGGGGTCTGGCAGAAGTCAGATCCCTCAGAAAAGGGCCCCACAAAAGCAGGTCTTGCTCCCAAAGCTCCAATGTCTCTTTCCTTCAGAAAATCTTCCCATGACTGTCAGTCATCCCTAAGCAGTGCTGTCTAACCTATGGGCCAAGGCTGCTTCGCCTGGGAATGGTCACAGGTGTTTGCCTTGCTAGATCTATCTAGCACCTTCTGCCAACGACTGCCCCTCAGACTAGGAGCTCCCTGAGGGCAAAACTCTGACTCAGGTCTCAGACTTGTCACTCCCCAAGACCAGGGGCTGTTTCAGCCCCCCTCATCTCCCTGTTCTGGGCTCCTCAGGAGGAAACAAATGATCCTACGAGGCCCCCCTGCCCCATCTCCATTTGGAAAGGGGGCTTACGGGGTGCGGTGGGAGCCGCTCCCAAAAGCTGTTATTCCACAGCTACATCAAAGCTCGCCAACTCTGCCCTGCCCGGCTGTGACCACATCCTCCCCTGGGACAGGGCGGGTGAGCCACAGGGGAGGAGGGAGCAGGGTGGGGCCCGAAGGCCTTAGGGGAGCCAGGAGAAGGGATGGTCAGTCAGTCCTGCTAACAGAGGCTGGCCCTCTCTGGGAGGGTGGGGGGAGAAGGGGGCTATAGGGCAGGACTCGGGGGTTATTCTTGGATGGAAGTCACATGCCTTCTCTTGGCTTCCTTCAGAGGGGAAATAATTATGCGATGGCTATTATAGAGCAGATAATTATCATAATAAGGACAACTATGATGATGAGCATCGTAATAATAATAATAATAATAATAATGATAATACCACCACCACTGCCATTGGCCCTAAAGTTCCCCCTTCTTTGGAGACACTCAGATGTATTATCTGCCTGCCAGCCCTCCCTCCCTCCTCCTCAGACCCGGGTGGATCATCCACTGGGGCTTGGCCATAGAGACAATGAGGCAAAGAAAAAAGCAAGTGTGACCGAGGCCAAAGGGCAGGAATAAATAGAATCCTGGTGTCCTAAGCCGCAGTTGGGGGCCGGGGGTGGGGGAGAGGTTTGCAGGGGGCAGATGGGGCAGCCACACCCAGGACTCAGGAAACTTGGGTTCCGGTTCCAGTTCTAGTTCAGTCCCTGACTCACTGTGTGACCTTGGAAAAGTGACTTCTTGGGCCTCAGTTTCCTCTTCTACAAAATAAGGAGGGATTTTTTTCAGGAAACCTAAGTTTCAGTGCTGGTTTAGCTGCTGAATCACTGCGTAATCTGAGGTGAGGCACTTCCCATCTCTCTGTTTCCTCTTCTCCAAAATGATGGGATAAGAGTCAGCAATCTCTCCAGCACCTTTTAGTTTTAATATTCTCTGGCATGAAAAAAAAATTCTCTGGCATGTGTCCTAAGGCTTTTCTGGAGATATATCAGACATAGGCAAACACACATGTATATAGATGACACACATGCATACATATATGAACACACATATTTACATGTGTGTGCACATGGATGATATATCCTTGCCCACGTCTCTAGGTCTTTTGAGGACTTCATTTTCTTTTTTTCTTTTTTTTTTGGTAAGGCAGTGGGGTTAAGTGACTTGCCCAAGGCCACACAGCTAGGTAATTATTGTCTGAGATCAGATTTGAACTCAGGTCCTCCTGACTCCAGGGCTGGTGTTTGGGGACTCCATTTTCTGATCTGGGGAAGTCACTGTGCCTTTTTGAAGCTTAGTTTTCTTATCTGTAAAATGCTAACAATTACTATGGGGATCAAAAGAGATAAGTACTTTTCAAACCTTAGAGTTTTATATAAATATATAACATATTTATATGTTAACATAAATATAAGTTTATATATACATATATATGTGTGTGTATGTGTGTGTGTGTGTGTGTGTGTGTGTATTTGAGATTTCCCCCACCACATTCTACCTCTTGACATTCTGCATCCTAAGACCCCTCTTAACTGTGACATTCTATGTTCTAGCAAGGAGTATGCTAGAAAATTAATGTTGGTGCAGTGGATAGAGCACCACTCCTGGAGTCAGGAGTACTTGGGTTCAAATCCAGCCTCAGACACTTAGTAATTACCTAGCTGTGGCCTTGGGCAAGTCACTTAACCCCACTGCCTTGCAAAAAAATTTTTTTTAATTTTTTAAAGAAAATTCATATTTAACAACTGGCTTTCTGAAACAAAGGGGGGAACCCAAGAACTCTAAATTTAAGCTGCAGCATTAATATTTTCTCCATCACATTAAGCCTAGGCAATGAACAAAACCCTAAATCCAACCCTGATTTGTAGCATTTGCCCATTTCCAAGGTTCCCTCACCGAGAGTGTAACTAGCAGCTCCCTCCTCTCAATCTGGGCCCCAGCAGAGGCCAGCTTCCAGCCTTCATATTCTAGGTTCCACAGTCTAAGGTCCCTCCCAGCTACAATGTTCTAACCCTGCTGCCTCCACCCTATCCTTAGAGCCTCCCACACAAGCACTACTACTTGCACAGCCTGGGATAATTGAACCTAGGGAGGGGTATGGCA
Organism: Macrotis lagotis; assembly: GCF_037893015.1. Taxonomy (NCBI): domain Eukaryota; kingdom Metazoa; phylum Chordata; class Mammalia; order Peramelemorphia; family Peramelidae; genus Macrotis; species Macrotis lagotis. The sequence continues at coordinate 644,942,806 of NC_133666.1, read as the reverse complement.
AGAGCTGGTTGAGCGTGGCAGAGGGTTTGGACTCCAGGAGGTTGCACCCCTTAGAAGGACTGGATGGTGCAGCTGCTCCCGGAGGAGGGACCGGTGGGGACAGAGCGGGGCTCTCATTAGCCTTACCAGCTGCTTGGGGGGGGGGTGATCCTCAGACCAGCAGTTTATCTTGTGGTCGTTGCTCCACGGGACCCCTCCCAGGCGGTGGAATGAAGAGCTGGCCTCCAGCCCAAGGGCTGGACCAGAGCATAGAGGAGTTTGAGAGAAGGGAAGAAGGCCACACCTGCCTACAGAAACTTTTACACGCAGACACACAGGTGTATGCATGTGCAAACATACAAAGACCCTCATGCACATCCTCGATGGTACCAAGGATTGTTCTCAGATACCGAAGGACACATGTATAGAAACAGAGGTGTATGCTTGACTTACCCAGATACAAAGCCAGACCCACCCAGAAGCAGCTGTATGTAATGTTAATAAATGTTTATTCAATGGAATCCTTCTAACTCCCCCATCACCACCAGCATCAACAAGCAGGTCAAGACAACGAGTATTTATTTGGCACCTACTGTGTAGAAAGCACTATGATTATAAAGAAAAGCAAAAATACGGTGGCCCCTGGCTCTAAAGAGCTCCTTGCCTAGTACCCTTGCCTTTGATTAATCCAAGGCCCTCACCTAGACAGAACCAATATTCCCCCCAAGCCAAAAAGCACATCTGTAAGAATTTTTTTTAAATGGAGCTTCCAAATGTAACATTGTAATCTAGAAATGCCCCAGTAGATAGATGTAGATGTGGAGAGGAAGTGAGATGAATGAGAAGAGAAAAGGGGACTGGGGCAAGAGTATCACAAAGCCCTGGTCTGGAAGGCAGGTGACCTTTGCCACTTGGGTGCAATGTCTGCCCCCTTGGGTCTGACTCACCTGTGGCAAATTGGGCCTGTCTTGGCCTCAATTTCCCTATCTGTCAGATGAGGTAGTTGGAGTAGATCATCTCTGATGTTCTAAAAGTGTCTCCAGACTTAGACCAATGGTAGAAGCCTTCCCCAACCTCTCCTAACTCTGGTGCCTTCCCTCTGTTAATGATTTCCTATTTATCCTTTATAGAACTTGCTTTTGTATATATTTGTTTGCATGGTGCCCCTCCCCCCATTAGATTTGTGAGCTCCTCAGGGGCAGAGAGCATCTTTTTTCCTTTCCAGTAAATCATAGGTGCTCAATAAATGTTTATCGATTAATTGATTAAACAGAACCAGACTTATTCCAGAGTAGTGGCCAACCCTGAAAGGTCTTAGACCCCCCAGTGAATGCAATGATCAGAGGTGACTGCAGGGAACCGAAGGAGAAACATAGTTTCAACCTCTAAGCAACCACTGGCCTAAAGGTGCAGAAAAAAGACAAGTTCATACCTGAGACAAGGGGTGTTCATCTGTTTTACTCAACATCCATATTGGATATGAAGGGTCACAGAGTCAGGAGGAGTGATAGTGATTTTTTTTTTCAAAAGAACATATATAATTTTTTAAAAATACCCTTCCTAGGGGCAGCTAGGTGGCATAGTAGATTGACCTGTGTGACTTTGGGCAAGCCACTTAACCCCCATTGCCTTGTAAAAACAAAAAACAAAAAAAATGCCATCCCATGTTCCAAGGTCCTCCCCAGCTCTTCAGTGTTCTAAAGACCTTCTCGGCTCTGACATTCCACATTCTAAATGTTCTTTCCAGCTCTGACATTCTAAGATCTGTCCCAGCTCTTGCATGCAGTATTCTGAGGACCCTTCCAGCTCTGACCTTCCATATTCTAATAGTCCTCCCAACTCTGATGCTCTCTGCTCTAAGGGCTCTTCTAGCTCTGACATACCCCCCCCCAGTTCTTGTTTTCGTGTTCTAAAGACTCTCCAGCTCTGACTTTCCATATTCTAATGTTCTGATATTCTCTATTCCAACAGTTTGGGTAAACTAAAGAGGTCCTAAGGCAGTCATAATAATATATGAAAGAAAGGAACTGATAATGTGATTGATAGACTGAATTTAATCTGTCATTTTCCGGGGATTAGAGCAATATTCTGTAAGCATAAATAAATATTTGATGATTTTTTTCTATGTGAAAGGGACCTTAGAACATAGAACATTGAATGCCAGAGCTGTGAGATTCCTTAGAACATAGGTTAGAGGGGGAAGGACCTTAGAACACAGACTGTCAGACCTGGAAAGGGTCTTAGAACAAGGAATGTCAGAGCTGAGAAGGTCATTAGAACACAGGATGTTGGAGCTGGGAGGGTCTTCGGGAAAACAGTGTCGGGGCTGGGAGGTATCCGAGACTTTGGACATAAAATGTCAGTTCACGGTAGAACATAGAACGACAATGTAGGTTACCTTAAAAAGCAAAATATTAGAACTGGAACTTAAAAGACCATCTAATCCACAGTTCTTAACTCAAGCTCTGAACTTGTAAAAAAATATATATATATTTTGCTAATGGTATTTTAATAGAACAGGCTTCCTTTGTAAATTTTTATTTTATTTTATGCATTTAAAAACATGATTCTAGGAATGGTTCTTCTTGGCTTCACCAGACTGCCAAGAGGATTTAGTCATTCCATAAACACTTATTAAGTACCTACTATTTGCTGAGCACTAAGCTCTGGTGATTAAAAAAAAAGAGGCTAAAGAGTCTCTGTCTTCAAGGAACTTCCATTCTACAGTGAAGACAAGAAGTAGAAAAATATGTAAAAATAAACGACCCATAGGACAAATGAAAGCATAATGAAGAGAGAAGGACTAGAATGGAGAGGTTGGGAAAAGCTTCCTGTGGAAGATGGGATTTTCGTTGAGACTTCAAGAAAGTCAAGGAAGCCATGCTGACTGAGAATTGGAGGATCCTATTCAAAGACACTCAGGAGGCCAGCATCACTGGATGGGAGAGTCCATAATGGAGAGCAATGTGTAAGACTGGAAATGTAAGGGAAACTCGGCCACAAAGGTCTTTGAATGCCAAATAGAAGATTTTGTATTTGATCTTGAAGGTGATAGGGAGGCAATACAGAATGTCTATGTGTGTGTTTGTGTGTGTGTGTGTGTGTGTATTGGTGGGAGCAGGGGGTAATGTGACATGGTAGTAAGACATACATTTTAGGAAAATCACTGTGGTGGCTGAATGGAGCATGGTTTGGAGTGAGGAAAGGCTTGAGGCAGGCAGACCCTTCTCTCCCAGCAAGCTATTGCACTAATCCAGGTGTGAGGTCATGAAGGTCTGCACTAGAGAGGTGGCCGTGTCTGAAGAGAGAAGGGGGTGTATTGGAGAGATGCTGCAGAGAGAGGCAAAACCAACAGGCCTTGGGCACAGCTTGTGAAATGGGAGTGTTAGAGAGGGAGGAATCCAGGTTGAGTCAGTTGGAGGATGATATTGCCCTCTACAGTAATAGGGAAGATTGGAGTGGGAGGAGGACTTGGGGGGGTGGGGAATAATGATGTTTGCTAGACAACTAGATGTCTGAATCGCTGAAAAGTAGTTGGAGATGTAAGACAAAGGTGAACAGAGAAGTTGTGGCAGGATAGGGACACGGGAGAATCTGCAGCACCTAGATGGCCATTCCATTCATGGAAGCCAATCAGATGTCCAAGTGAAGCGATATTGAGGGAGAAGAGAGATGAGCCCAGGGACACCTGTGGTGTGATCTACAGGAGAATCCAACCAAGGAGCCTGGGAAGAAGCAGTCGGATAGGTAGGAGAACCAGGTACATCCCAATACGTATCACAAGAGCAGATCAAAGACAAAAGGGTGATCAACAGTGTCAAAACTTCAAGAAAGAGGATTGATCGAGGTCTAAGGAAGCTAAGAAGACGGCCCCTGATCTAATCCAACTCCCATTTTGTAATTGGGGGAAAGTGAAGCTTAGAGACCTGGCAAGGTCAATGGGGAAGTAGTGGCAGAGCCAGGTTTCTGTCTACTGTATCAAGGATTTAAGGGGCATCTCCTTAAGTGGAGCCCCCTAATTGGTCACCCAAAGGTCAGGGCCTCTGAATTCCTACTCAGGGGTGAGAGATGGTATCTGAGCTCCCCGTTGCCCTTCTTCTCCTCAATCCTCTCCAACACCTCAATGCTTCCCCCTACTCCATCTGCGGCAGCTGCCGACATTTCCTGTCCTGTACCAGGAAGGAAGGGGGGGTGGTGACCATGCCTAGCCTGAGGCTCCCCTGTCAGCAACTTCCTGAGCCCTGACCCCAACCCCATCAACTTAGAGCTTGCCTTCCCGGCAAGACTGCCCCTGTACCACCCACACTAAACCCATTTACTTCCAGGACTCTTGGCCAGTTCCTGGTGCTCAGCAGCACCCCCACCTCCACATTCAGAGAAAGTGTGTGAGCCTGTTGGAGGACATCAGACCTCCTTCTCCAACTCCTAACATCTGACTGAAGTCCTCTTCCAGAGTCCAGAAGCTTGTAGTGCCCAACCCTTATTCCCCGCCAAAGCAAAAGGGGCCCATCTTCACCACCCTGGTGCTGCTGCTCTGGGCTGGCTAGCTGACCTAGCCAGGAGAGGAGGCATTAAAGAGGCCATCTCCAAGATTCTGCCCGTGTAAATAATTTGAAGTACTGATGAGGTCTATGAACTTGAGCCATGACTTCCCTGCCAGGAGCCTCTTCCTTATCTATAAAACAGGAATCAGACTTCACTGATTGCCTCATGCTGCTGCTGTGGAAATATTAAATATGCTCCAGGAAGAGTTGTTTTTCATCTCTCTATGCTCAGGTACTCTTTTCCAGTATTCCTCCCAGAGCATCCTCTGTTCTAAGGACCCTTCCAGCTCTGAAGGGGCCCTCCCAGCCCTGACATCCTGTGTTCTAAGGGCCCTCCCAGCCCTGACATCTCGTGTTCTAAGTATCATCCCAGCTCTGACATCCTGTGTTCTCTAAGGACCCTGCCAGGCCTGACATCCTGTGTTCCGTATCCTCCCAGTTCAGACATCTTCAGTTCTAAGGACCCCCCCAGCTCTGCCATCATTAGAACCTTAAGGTTCTAAGGGCCCTCCCAACTCTTTATTTTGAGCCCAGGCCTGACACTTGGCCCTGGGCAGCCCGAAGGCAGGGGTTACCTTCACAAACACTGGGCAGACACCAGAGCCTATAGGCTCAACTGTATTGTAAGTAGAGATAGGTGGTGGTTGGTGGAGTTCAGATCCTCCCCCACTTGAGGATGAAGAGTAAAGCCAGATGGTGCCTCATTGGGACCCAAGGGGAGTTGGACACCTGGGGGTGGCTTCCCCTCGAAGACTTCTTCCAAGAGCTTCCCTGGTATCCCCTTAGTGAGGGTCTCAATCATCTTGTCCTTCTCTCAAGCCTGGCTTGGCCCCCTGAAGCAGCCAACCCAACCCACCCAATCAAGATGACTCAGGGTCGTGTTTCATGGTCTGTTTATTATTTTAAAATCATGGTGGGCGGTGTTCTCCTCTCACTGTCTGGTTCTCACACAGGTAACATGGACAAAGGGAGTGCAGGGGTGAGGGGAAGATGGTGGGGGCCAAAGGCTAGGCCCCAAAACACTAGGGAACACTGGGAAATAATGCTCTGCTCGTGAGCCCCTAGCCCCCATGGGCCAGAGGCCGGTGGCATGGTGTGTGCCTGCTTGTCCCCCCTCCCCCCACCCAGGTACACCTTGCCAGGACAGGGGAGGTTTGTGAAGCAGGCATCCAAGGAATTCAAACAAAAAACAAAACAAACGCCGGACATTTAAATAGAAATCCAAATCTTAAAAAAAGAAAAAAAACACCCCACAATGCTCGAGTTTTGACGTTTTTTCTCACATTGGAAAAAATATTAAGTCTCGAGTCCCTCCCACCCCCCCAAAAAATAATTACAAAGCTACAGGAACACACGGATGCTCACATCTGGACATGAGGTGTAGTCACAAGACCAAGGGGAAGGGAAGAAGGTGGGAGGAAACGATCAGTGAGGTCCTGGCTTTCCCTACTGATGGGGAGGATAAGGGGAAGAAGGGGAAGGGTGGGGGGGGATGGGACACAGATGGTAGAATAGGGGGCAGGGCCCAGACAGCTCAGTCCATCTCCGTAAAAAAGAAACAAGTGATTTAATAAAATAAAATCCATTGAAATGGCCCCGTGGGGAGGGAGATTGGGGGGGAAGAGAAGCCTCTCACCCCAATCCCATGCCCCCAGCCCTGGCATCTATTTGCCCCTGGTAGGGGATGTGGCCACTAGGGCGGCAGCAGCGAGCTCAAGAGGGAGAGGGCTCTGAGTGGGCCCTAGGGGCTGGCCAGGCTGGGAAGAAACAAAGAGTAGGGGGGAAAGGTGGGGCAAGGCCAGGAGGGGCCAGTCCCCTCCCCCAATTGGGGTTAATGCTACAAGGCCATGCCCCTCCCTAGCGTGGGTCAGGGGTGTCTCCCCAGGCCACCTCCTCCCATGGGCAGCTGGTCCCCCTGCCCCCCCAGGGGAGGGGCAAATAGCAAGCTCCCCCCAACACACAGATCAGGTGAGCAAGAAGAGGAGGGGGGGCTGGAAGTCACTCCTTCCTCCCTACTCCTTTCTCTCCCAGGGCCTGAGGAGAGGCTCAGATCTGAAACTGGCTCAGTCAGACAGTCAATTTACTCTATAAATACCCCAGCCCAGGCAGGGGAAGGGGAGAGGAGTTTGGGGACAGGGAAGAAGGCTGGAGATGAAGGTTCAAGGCAGGTGGCCCCCCGGGAGCAAGGCCGAGGTGGGGGGGATGGGAGGGGGAAGGGGCGTCTCTGGCCTCCCTCCTCATCACCTCCTTCTGGGAGGAGCGGGAAGGAAGCCCCGGCCCTTTACCCAGCCACCCACCCCAAGTGGGTAGTACCCTGGAGGAGGAGGAGGAGGAGGAGGAGGTATCAGGGATGGGGCTGAGAGAACTACAAATGGCCCCCAGAAGGGGTCAGTCCCAATGGCCAGAATCTCCAGCGAAAGGGAGTAAAAAACCAAAACAAACTCAAAACCCCCAACCACACAGCAACTAACAGGACACCTGGGGAGCCAGAAAGGACCCAAACTGCGGGGGTCCTCGAGGCCTGGGCCAGTGTGGGCTGTGGTTCTGTTTGGCTTGGTTTAAACCTCGTTTGCTGCCCTGGCCTGGAGGCTGAGTTCTGGAGAGGAAGAATCCCCCCCACCCCCTCCCCAAATCTGTAAAGTGCACTATGAGTCTGTTCAATTAGATATTGTCAACTTAGACCTGAATGGGGTGAGGGGCAGGGGGCAGGGTTTGGGGCAGGGAGGGGTGGGCTGCTGGTGGAGTCTGGTTAGCTCACTCAAACCATCTGGCACAATGCTACATATGTGGAGGGAGGGAAAGGGAAGGGTCAGCCCCAGGATGGGGGGAGCTGGGTTTCCCTGGGTACAGGGGTGGCCCCTGGTGGGATTCTGGCAGGGGGGGGGGAAGGGGGAAAGAGGAAAGAGAGGGAGGAGGCCAGCCAGGAGGACCAGCCACAGTCTGTTGGGGACAGAGAGGGGAGGCTGGGATTCGGAGACAAAGCCTCAGACCCGAGGGAGGCAAACCTCCGGTCTGCCATCCCCACCCCCCTGCCCCTGAGAAATTAAGGGGACACTACTGGGGGCCAGGGGCAAAGACGGGTGGGACAGGTGGACAGAGCCAGCCCTCTGTCCGGGGCCTGGGACAGACCCTAGGCCACCACAAACTCTGACTTGAGGTCGGCCTTGACCTCAGGCTTCCAGAGTGAGTCCTCAAAATCAAGGTCTAGGCCACCAGCGTCACTGGCCCCGCTGCTGCTGCCGCTGCTGCTGCTACTAGTGGCCCGGCCTGCCTTGCGGCCTGAGAGCCAATGGTAGGGGCCCCGGGCGTCCCGCCGGGCCTTCCGTCGAAGGCGCTTCTGCTGCAGGAGCAGCTGGAGACGTTCCACCTTACATCGAGTGGCCCGGTTCTCTGTCTGCCGCAGGCGGTCACCTGGAAATCAAAGGTCCGGATAAACGTGTGTTCAGGAGGAGGCTGCGCTGAGCCACTTCCCTATTCACTCCTACCTGGAAGTCGGGGGGATGGGGGTGTGGGTGGGCAAGCCCGGCTCAGCCTGGGGACTGCCCCCCAGGTGGGGGAGGCTGAGCAAACTGGCCCTCCTGGCCAGGAGGAGCGGGGATCAGACACACAAAACCTCAGTCAACTCTCATGATACAGGAAAGTCAGGGGAGGCTGCTCTTCCCCCTCCACAGAGAACGCTGGAGCTGCCAGGATGTTTCAGTGGTACCCACTTCCTAGCCCAAGGGGACATGGGGTCTGCTGCAGGTGACCTCTACCACCCCAAGCCTAAGTTGGGGACGTGGGTGGTGGAAGAGTTCAGCAGTCCCAGAGGTCGGCTCTATCTCCTGCCCAAGACAGATGGCCAGAGGACCATGAGGCCTCTCCCAGGGCCTGGGACTGACCCCAGGGATTCCTGAAGAAAAGACTGAGGTGGGGGGGGGGGGCGGTGACAGGACATGTCAGGTCAGCACAGGCCTGGCCAGGAATGAATGTCCTGTCTCCAAACCAAGCCTTGGGTGGGAAGGGGGTAGAGAATGTTCAGAATGAATCCCCACCCTGCATACAGCAGATGCTTAATAAATGCTGATTTTGAAAAAACAGTAGCTGGGCTTGCAATAAGAGACATTTAAGCTCTAATTATGTCCCAGCAAATGAATGCCACATTTTCTCAGGGCTTAAATGTCTTTTTTTTTCTTGCAAGGCAATGGGGTTAAGTGGCTTGCCCAAAGGCCACAACAGCTAGGTAATTATTACATGTCTGAGACTGGATTTGAACCCAGGTACTCCTGACTCCAGGGCCAGGTGCTTTATCCACTGCACCACCTAACCACCCCAGGGCTTAAATGTCAATAGGAAGCTTGGGTCAGTTTAGGATTCCTTTTTCAATAAGAACTTTCTGCACACTCTTCAATACAATGGTGGCCCATTGAGGGAAAGCATCCTGTCATTTCAGTAAACCTGTGGTCCCCCAAATTGGGAAACCAGTGGCTCTGACATTCTGGGATCTTAGGGTTTGTTTTTAGTTTGGTTTTTTTTTCTTGACCTCAGGTTCTTAAGATTAAAGGAAAGGTTAAGGAAGTGAAGGGTCTTGCGCACAAAAGACTGGGAAAGAGATTCCAGGTGAGTAAAGAGGAGAGGTGGGATTTGAACGAGCCCTCTGATGACAGAACTGGGGTTCTTGCCATTGTACAATGCTGGCTCCTTCCAACATTCTCTCTTCTAAGGTCTCTCTGAGCTCTGATGGGGGACTATCCCCTTGGAAGGCATCTGAGCTCATGCCATCATTTTATCCTTTTATAGGACTCAATACAACAAGAGGTAAATGCTTACTCTGGACTGGGTGGGCATTGTGGGAGCTGCTGAGGAGGACAGAGGACCCAACTTAACCTAGAACACTCAGTGTTTTAAGGTTGTGTTCCAGGGTCCCTTCCACTTCACCATTCTTTATTCTAAGGGCTCTTCCAACCCTGACATTCTCTTGTGAGCTAAGGAAGGAAGGAATTTGGGGGGGAGGGGGATCCCCTTTAATTCTTCCCTGGTGTAGAACACATCCTGTCTGAGAGAAAGGGCAGATTGTCCCTCTTCCTTCTCTTAATCCAGGCCCCCTCGGATTTCCCCTCCCCCCGCTGCCTCCACCCCCTGCCCCCCTCAATAGGACCTTTGTCTGGCCTGGTGAAGGTGGGGGTGAGGGGGCTGGAATTGGCCTCTCCTCAATCACCCCTGCCAGACACTGACACCCCTCCTCTGCCCCCTCCTCCTTGCACCCAGCCCTATGGGGGGAGAGAAGGAACGGCTAGAAAATTAATATATGCAGATGAATTCTCTTTCCCTACCCATCCCCCATATGAATATGTTCACAGTCCCCTACTGTGATGGGGGGGTGCTGGGGGGAGAAGAAAAGAAAAACGGAGCAGATGGGGGAAGGGGATGAAGGGAGCAGTTTGGGGGGGAGGGGAAGGAAGGAAGGAAGGAGAACCCATTCATAAAAAGCTTGCTAACTTACACTGGGGCCATCTGGCCCCAGGAACCTCATGGTGTTAACCCCTTTGGGGAAGGGGAGAGAAGGGCAGGCCTCATGGGGACTTGTAGCCCTACTCTGAATATTCAGTCCTTTCTAAAGGTCCTGAATGCTGGGAGCTGCCCTAACTAGGGACACTGACCCCCCCAAGTCACCTGACTCCCCCCCCCCAGGCCAGCTGACCCCCCATCCTCTGCCCTTCCCTCTCAGGCCAGCTGTTCTACCCTCTGGCACAGCCCTGGCGGCTCAGAGGAGCCTGGCTGAGGAAGAGGAAGCCCACAGCAGCTTCCTGGAATGGATGGCTATGGAGAGAGGGGTGCTGCGACTCACCGCTGGGCTTGCACATCCGGATCTGGCTCTGGACCACGGAGTGCAGGGGGGACGTCAGCTTCTCGCAAGAGGTAGCTTTGGTGGTGAGCTCAGGGGAGGGCGAGCATTGCGTCTGACATCGGAGCTGGGCCAAGGACTGGGGCATGCCCTGGTAATGCCGGGTGGCGCTCAGGAGGTCATTGAGGATCTGCAGGATGGTGCCAATGTCCCGCCGAGGGCGGCCGCTGCTGTCCTGGCAGTTGGGATGCAATGTGCCTGTGGGGGGAAGGAAGAGATGTGTCAGGATAGAACAAGTCCTTCCCTGGGGCTGGGGAATGAGGATGGCTGGCAGGCAGGGTCTAGGGGTCCGGAGGGGCCCTGGGGTCTTCCTCTACTCTAGGAAGGAATTGGAAAAGATTTCTCCCTGTGATCCTTCTTAGCTTGAAATAGCCAGGGGGTGACGAAAGAGAATTAAAGGGGACGAGGATGGGAGAGTACAAGGCAAATTCAGCTCAGGGACAAAGAGAGAAATGAGTGGTTCTTTGGACATGAGGTCAAAGGAGGAAGACCTGGCATGGGAGGCACCTCCAGTTCCTGCTGATAGCTCAGGGTTTCTCCTTTTTGGGTCCCAATCTTCCCTTGGAGAACGTGAGGTTCCAGGACCCCAGCTGTGCCAGTCTGGGTTCTAAGGACCCTCCTGACTCTAACATTCTGGGTTCAAAGGACCCCCCCAGCTGTGCCATTCTGGGTCCTCAGGGACCCTCCCCACATCCATGTCTTAGGTTTTCTCCCAGTTCTCATTCTCCACCTTCATTTCTTCTTTCTAAGTTCCTATCTCAGGAGGACTGAACAAATGGCTTGGAAACCTCTAGTGTGGGGATTGGGGAAGTCCTATAAACCTCCGGGCTTGGGTCCCTACCAGAGAAGGTCCCTGAGAAGACTCCTGGAGCGTGGTTCACGAAGCTCTCGATGACGGCGCCAGGTTTCCGGGAGCGCGTGCTGGGGGCTGGGCTGTTGCTGGGTGGGGAGCTGGAACCCAAGGAGGAGGAGGTGGAGGAGGAAGAGGAGGGGCTGGTGCTGCTGCTATGAGAGGCACAATCCACCTGGCAAGAGAGAGGAAGGTCAGTTGGGAAAAAGCATAAGTGGCACTCCAGAGGTCACAACCCCCCCATGGCCCACCCCACCAGGACCCATGCTCCCATCTCCCAGGCCCTCTGCCTCCAAAGCACTGCAAGGTCTCCCTACAGCCCTGTCAGGTAGGAAGGATGCAATCCAGTTGTGCCTGTTTCATAGATGGGACAACTGAGGTTCAGAAGAGGGCCCCAGAGTCAATCATCAGCAAGGACTGAAGCTGGGATTGGAGACCAAACCCCACAAGCTGCCTTTGAAGGTGTTGGCTAAAGAGGGAAGGGGAAATAGGAAGAAGCCAGAGCCAGTCTAGTCTGGTAGAGAGAGCCCAGAGGTACAGTCAGAGAACCAGTGTTCAAAAGGCTGGGCTCTACCACTTGCTAGCTGTGGGACCTTGGGTCAGTCAGTTCCCACCTCTGGCCCTCCCTTGCCCCATTTGCAAAATATAGAGGTTGTAGTAGATTTTCCTCTGAGGTCCCTTTCAGCCCTAGAGCCCAAGGCTGGCCCCTATGATTATTGGGGTGACCATGGGATGAGGGGCTGGACTCCAGAAGATGGGGTCTAGACTTGTATGGAGGAATCTAAGCAACCTGGGGGATGGGTCGAACAGTTCCTCTAGAATATCACTCTGCTCCCCACCCCAATTACTGAACCGGGGCCCAAAATCACCTCAGAACAGGAGGAAACTGTGCCACTGTTAACCGTTTGTGTGCTGGCGCCATGGGACCGGAACACGCCGGCCGTGACGGGGGGCTGGGTGGGCAGGGTTGAAATAGGCAGGTGTGCTGGAGGTCGAGGAGGGGCTGGGTGGGCAGGCAGGCATGGGGACACGGGCAGTGGCGGCAGCGGTGAGGCTAGATGACCGGCAGGGGGAAGGGTTGCTGGTTGTGGCCCCCGGATCTCCACGCCCTGTGACCAGGTGTTGTCGATGCTGAAGCTGGGCACCTGCAGCCGCCTGCTGGGCAGCCAATTGTAGCTGAACGAACATCATGTGGTCACCCACCCGTAGGGCCAAGGTGAGAGGGGAGCGGCCCGAGAGGAAGTCGCTGACCTGGGTGAAGAAGGAAGTAGTGGACTGGTGAGAACAGCAGATCTTGGCCTTGCGGGCAGCTGGTGCCCCTCCCTCGAAGCACTGTCCCTTGGACTCTACCCATTGTCCCTGAAATCTTGAGAAAGATCCCCCTGGTTCTCTGTTTTCCCCAGCTATAAAATGAAGAGACTAAGTGGACCCTCCCAATCTTGGCATTCTGTGTACTAAGGGCTCCGTCCGGCTCTGACATCCTGGGTTCTAAAGCCATTCTCCGCTTTGACTTTCTAAGCTTCACAAGGTTCCCACCCAGCTCAGATTTTTAGGGCTCTGTCTGAAGATCAGAAGGATCACTACTATTACAGTTCTGAGGAGACAGAGGGAGATCAGAATGTCCCCTTGGGTTCCTTGCCCTTCCATCCTTCTCCCAGGGCAAGGCGCACCCACCCCCCCAGGGTCAAAGCTCTGAGGCACTCCCAGGCCTAGGCCCCAGTCACCCCAGACCCACCCAAAAGGAAGATAACTAGGCACAGCTGTTCCCCATTGAGGGAGAGAGGTGGGGAGATCCAAGGGCTAAAGTCCAGCCTGGGAAAGTGACTCCCCCCATTCCAATTTTCTTTCCTGACTGTCAGGTTCTCAGATACTGCTTGGGCTGGGGGGCCCTGGGCAAGAATCCCAAGGCTGGGAAGCAGGAGGCCAGGGCCTGCCCCATGCAGGACCATGGTCCTCTGCCCTACTTCCCCAGGAAGCTCTGTGCTCAGCATTCTCTGGTCACTAAAGGTCAGGAGGATTTCTCCACCCCCACCCTCCCACCTCTGCCCTTTGAATAATCAGTCCCAGGTAAGCATTCAGGTAGAATGGAGGAAGGGAAGGCTAAAGGACCCTGGGGTCTGTGGGAAGGGGTCACTATCCCACCGTACAAGAGCAAGCCCTAACCATATCCATATTGCAATACCAGGCCACCAGGGGAGCCTCAATCTAGAAGGCCAGGTGTCCTTTCTACAAATCTCCTGCTTGACCAGGAAAAAAAAAATCCATCCAGGGCAGGGGTGGGGAAAGAAGGAAAGACAGAGCACATTGTTCTCAGAGGTGGGGGTCGCAGGCTCTCTCTGCCCCATCCCCTTCCCCAGCTCCAAAACAGAAGTCGGAGAGGGGATGAAAGTCTGATCTCTCAGTCTACCCTGGCAGCCCCCTCCTCTGACTGCATTTCCATGCCTTGGTGGTGCTCCCCTACCCCATCTACCTGCTGGTTTAGAGACAGTAAGGGACCAAAGATAAGAGAAGCCATTAGAAGCTGTCTCTCCTTCTGCCCTTCCTTCCATCCCAGAATTCCTAAATCCTTTGTCAACCATCTTTTCTGGAAGGAAAGGGACCCACCCGGCCATTTCCCTGGCCCAGAGAGGCTGAAACTGGCCTCTTGGTCCCATCCTGGGAAGCAGGGAACGTTGGGGGGGGGGGGGGCTTGCAGCCAGGAGAGATAGCACAGAGAGGCAGACAAGGGCCCTCTAGATACCACCCCTTTTCCTCTTCCTCCTTCCCAGCTTCCCACCCTGCCCCCTCCCACCCCAACCCTGGCCTTAGAAGCCAATGAGTGGGAGGGAAAATTCTTGGACAAATTCTTCTGTTCTAACCTTTGCTTCCTCAAGATAAATATTTATCTGTCCCAACCCGGCTGAGGGATGGGAGGGGGAAGGGGGAAGAGGGCTGATAATTCTAGACTGGGCTTTGGGGAGAAGTCTAAGGATCACACACACGGGTCCCTCAGCAAAGTCCCTGGGAGCACTGGGAGTGGACAAGCTAGGCAGGGAGTGAGAGGTCTTGTTCCTGAAAGGCCCAGTAGCCTGACCTCCAAGAAAGATAGTCTGAACCCCAGAGACACCTGAGAGATTATCCAACTCCCTGATTTCACAAAAGGGAAACTGAGGCTCACAAAGGGCAAGAGGCTTCTCCAAGGTCACACAGCAGGCGGTGCCATAGCAGGGACAGGGCAACACGCTTCCTTTGCCAATAGTCCCCATCCTGGATCCTGAGCCCCAGGCTGGTCCCGTCCAGGGCCTGAGGGACGGATGCCGGCAGTGGGGGCCAGGGTAGTGTCTCCTCCTAGCATCTGCCTCATCTTCCCCAGAGGCCTGGGGTGGGGGGCGGGGAGCCCTGATTCTCAGAAGTGACAGAGGGGATGACTCAGATCCCAGCCGGCTCCCTCGCCTCCTCTGCCCTCCTTCCTTCCCTCTCTTCTGGGGGTTTGGGCCTCGCGGCTAATCTAGGCTGAGCTCCTGCTCCTCAAATCGCGGCCCCCCCACCCCAGCATTCTTAGCCTCCTATCCCGTCTGCTGCCCCCCACGGGTGCCCCCAGGAGGAGGGAGCGCTGGTTCTACAAAGGGCAGGAAGAGCAGAGGTGAGGCCCTTCTCAGGAACCTCCCTCCCTCCCTCTAGCCTGATCCTTCTCCACCCTCCACCCGCGCCGCACTAACAGGCCTCCAAGCCCATTTCCTCCCACAGGGAGAGATGACACAGTGGCTGTCGGGAAGGCGGCCCTGAGGGAGGCCAGTCATGGGCCCGGGTCCTCCGGCGCCTGGACGCTGGCGCACTCACCCCTCCCACCCCGGCGAAGCTTGACGCAGGCACGGCTGGGCACGGCTGGAGCGGATGTGATGTGGGGCGAGGTTTCCTCCAGAAACCCCCCCTCCCCTCCGCCCCTGCCGCTACCGCTACCACTGCTGCCCTCCCCCTCCACCAGCCAGCGGGAACTGCACCCTGGCCCGGTTCACACACCCCGAGTGTGGTGGGGGGGTGGCCGGAAGTCACCCCTCCCTTTCTCCTCTCCCAAAACACTCCTCCCTCTCTCCACCCCCAAGGCTGGGGTGCTGGGCCTAGGTCTCCTCTTTGTCCCTGGACTGGGAATCCACCTGGCGTGTAACCTGAGCCCTGGAGGCCCCCCCCACACACAGGGGCCCCTCCCAGGCCTGCCATCTCAGGCCTGATTACTTACACCAGGCCTGCTGGCTCTCCCAGGAGGCCCCCGGCAACACGGAGGGAAGCTTCCTCTGCCCCCTCCCCCTAACGTGAAACTATGAGCCCTGGGGGGGGGTGTTAGTGGGGGGGGGGAGAGGAGCCACGGATGGAAGTGGCAGAACGGGTTTACGCCAGCTCTGGGCAAGAACGGCCTTCTCCCTCTCTCTCTTTCTCTCCCACCCACCTCCTCCTCCTCACCCCCTCCTCTCTTCTTCTGCCTTGCCTTCCCCACCCCCAGAGGATTTCTAAGCACTGTGTCAGCCCTTGTCCTCCTCCTCTCTGCCTCCCAGGAGGCTGAAGCCAGGGCCAAGAGGAGAGGGTGGGAGCCCCCCGTTCCAAAACAAACCCCATTTCCCAAAAGAGAGGCCTCGGATCCAGGCAGGCTATGAGGGCAAGGGCACAAAGGGAGCCGGCCAAGAGGGAAAGGCGAGCCTCTGATTACAAAACCCTTTGCTAACATCCTGTCCCTACCTCAAGCCATTTCTGGGCCTGGGCCACCCAGAGAACCACCCAGACACCCAGCCTGGAACTCTGACCTCCTCACATGGTCCCTGCCTTCCTGGCATGGCAGCGGGGGGCTGGATGGCTGAGGAATGTGCCCCCCCAAGCATACAATAAACAAGGTCACAGAAAGGGTTGGGGGGGGAGGAAGGCCTGCTCTTTGCTGACGCACAAACTCTGGGGGTGGAGTCTGTCAGGGAGAGTCAGGGTGGCGGAGAGGGGGAGAGGTGCCCTCCCAGGCTTGGAGGTCCCTCCCTCCTCTTCCTCTCAGGGGAGGGTTTTTTGCTTCACAGAAGTCTAGCAATGAAATCCAGAAGTCAACAGAAGCTAAATTGGGGTGGGAATGGGGGGGATTAGGAGGAGGGGGCCAGACCAGAGATGTGGAAAGGAAGCAGCCCAAATCTTGATCAAGAAGGGGGAAGGGACTTTAGCCTGAGATAGCCTCTAACCCCTAGAAAGAAGGGTGACCCCAAGCCCTAGCCTGGCTGTTGAGGCCAAAGGCAGGGAACAAAAGAAGAGAGGACCAGGCTAGCTGATCATGGAGGGCAAGAATCAATTAGCTCCTTCCAACACTTCTCTAGTCAGCCAAGCCTCCCCTCACCACCCCCACTCCATTGGCCCACACCCCAGGGAAATGCACTTGAGGTCTCACGCTCAGCCCAGTGGGAGGAGAACCTTTGAAGGTCAGAGCTGCTCGGGCAAGGAGGGAGCCCCAGCTCTTCGGGTCAGCAGGTGGGGGAGGTAAAGGCCAGGGTGACCTCAGGGGGGCCCCAGACTGGTGCACGCCAGCACCCATCCATTCTAAGGCTAGAGGGGGTGGCCAAGGGGGGGGAAGGGCTGAGGTTTGCCCGCAAGACCCAGGTAGCGGAAGTGGTCCCCTTCTTCCTTACCTGAGTTTCGGTTAAGCTCTCAAGGGCCTGCATGACGGACTGCTCGGGCCGAGAGGCTTGAGACTGAGAGAGAAGAGAAAGCCAAGGTCACTTGGGGTCCCAGCTGACAAAACCACAGGGGTGGGCTGGGGGGGTAGAAGTGGGAAGTTTCACTTCTTCACTCGGGGGAGGTAGGAAAAAAGACAACCTGAGAGACCGGATACCTGAGACCCAAGTGAGAAGAAATGTAAGGGGCTGAAGGTGAAATCTGGGGGCCAGGCCTTCGGGGCCACAGAGAACCCAGGGGGCCCTCCGGGAGAGGGAAGGGACAGAAACAGATGGGTGGAGGGATGTGTGACTATGTAGAGAGAGAGGGAAAGCCTAGGAGGAGGCTGTCTGTGTGAGAGAGAGAGTGTGTGTGTGTGTGTGTGTGAGAGAGAGAGAGAGAGAGAGAGAAGGTCACAAGCAAAGACTGGGTGACCCAGTACCAGGTGTTACAAAGGACGTTTCTACCCAGGGGTGAGGCAAAATGACACCCTCAGTATCAGTCTATGTGAATGGGGGGGAGGAAGTCACAACTTGGAGCTGAGAGGGACCTCAGAGGCCCTCATTTTACAGATGAGAAAACAGCCCCAAAGTGACTTAGAGAATTCAGTGCAAGAGACTGAATTTGAGGCCCATGCTCCTTCCACAGAAACCCAGGATATGGGGCAGATGGATATCCAGGCAATCACAAAGGTGGGGGGCAGGGACACACAGGGGATCAGAATGGGGAAGGAGATGAGACACAGGGGTGTCAGAAAGGTGGGGTGCAGCAACAGAGAAGCTTGGGAGGTGTGTAAGGGAACATGTAGGAGGTCAGAAGGTATGTGCATGGAGAGTCAGGGAAACAGGAAGAATGAGGGCACAAAGGTAGAGTGGGGGAGACATACTAAGAGGTCAGAAACTAAGGCTTCTGAAGACCCAGAAGGAGGATCTGATGAGGGGGTGTGTAAGGAGAGGGGGCCAGAGGGGAGGGTCCCATCCCCCCCAGTCAAGGTGTGGGAACATCCTTTACCATGAGGCCGGCTTCCACAGTGGGGACGAGCGTCACCTTGCTGCCATCGCCCACACCGAGATCCTGAAGCTTCCCAGAACTGAGGCGTCTGTGCAGGGGGAGGGAGAGAAGAGGAAGAGAGGGGTGAGACTCAGTGAGGTGGTGGAGAGAGACAGCCACTGTAGCAGAAGGACTGGGGGGATGGGGGGAAGACAGAATTGGAAAGCTCCCTTTCACCCCCCACACACACCCCCCTGGCTCTGTTTCACAAGGGCAGGGCCCCAGCTGCTTCCAGAGGCAGGAAGCCCGACTATTATTTAATCCAGACCAGGGTCACTCTGCTCACCCTGCAAGAGCCCACTGTTCTAGGACAAAAACAAGCGTGAACCTCGGCAGCAGCCCCCCTACCCAGCCTCAAGATGCCCCAAAACAGCCTCAGATGTGACCCGGGGCTTTGTGAATGCTCCACCGGCCAATCACAAAACAATCCGCCCAAGGGGGCCTCCTGGGGATCATGCTCCCCACTGTGGGAGAGAAGGGAAACTGAGGCCCGGGAGTGAAGAAGGAATTCACCGCTGCCGGGTGGGCCTGGGGTGGCACCGGGCTTTCCCCTTTGTAAAGGAGCCTGCCACCATCAGGCGGCCTAGTCCTCCCACCCCCCTCCCAGGGAGCTGTCCTTGTGAAAGGGAGAAAAAAGACCAAGGAGGGGGGGCCGAGGAGACCGGCTTTGTGGTCTGACGGGGGCCCCAGCTGCCCCCCACTCCGGCCCACCATTACAGGAGGGTGCCCTGGGGCAGCTGGGGGTGGGGGGGAGGCGATGGCCGCTAGCTACTCCCCCTCCCCAAGATTCCAGGACCGGTCATGACTGTTCTCTGGAGGAGGTGGTAGGCAGTGTCTCTCCTCCCCCCCATTTCCCGGCCACCAACAGGGCTCCCCTGCAGGATCAGCCCAGGGCTGCTCAGACAAAGGAGACCCCCCCCAAGCCCCTCCCCCACCCCCGGCCCGCCAGGCCCCACGGGGAAGGCCCCAGCCCAGCCGGCCCCCCCTCCTCTGCCCCTCCCTCGCCCGCTCCCCCAGGTTATTTAAATAAAGGGGGGGATCGGGGGGAGAAGAGGCTCCCTGAGGCTGCCCGAGCTCCTGCCTCAGAACAAAGGGGGAGGGGGAGGGGAGGGGAGAGGCAAGCGGGGCCCGCCAGCCCGAGGCGGCCCCCGGGGCCCCCTCCCCGCCGGCCCGGGCACCCCGGAAACTTTCTGGCCCGAAAGCTCCGCATTTTCCACGTCTGGCTGTCCGGGCCGGGCCCGGGGCCCGTCCTCGGCGTCTCCTCCTCCCCTCCCGCCCCGAAAACTGCCCCTTCACCCCCGGGAGCCCCGCGGGCGGGAGGCAGGCTTCGGAAGGGGAAGAGGTGAGGGGGTGGGGGCCACGCGCGAGAAGGGCCGGCAGGGGGCCCCGGGGGCTGCAGCCTTTGTGCTGGGGGGGGGCGTGGAGAGGGCACCAACGGGGGGGGGCAGGGAAAGGGGCCTGGAGACGGGGGCGAAGAGGAAAGGGGGGCAGCGCCGCAGACGGGCCCGCGCGGGGGGCAGACACAAGTGGGGGCTCAGGAGACACGAGAGGCAGCCGGGTGGGGGAGGGGCCGCGGAGCCGGCTGAGGCGCCCGGGGCCAGACACGCACACAGACACGCAGGCACACGCACACGCGCGGCGGGGGCCCCGGCGGCCCGGCCTTTGTTCGCCGGCGACACTCACGTCTCCTTGTAGAGCAGCGCCAGGCGCTCCTTGGGCACCTTGAGGCGCTGGGACAGGCGCCGGCGGAGCCCCTCCACCGTCTCCTCGCCGGGCACCGACAGCTCGTAGCGCGCGCCCGTGGTGGTGTTGATGCACAGGTTCATGGGGGGCTCGGCCGCCAGCAGCTCGCAGGGGGCGGCGGGGGCGGCTCCGCGCCGGCAGCTGCGGGCACCGGGCTGCGGCTCCATCGGCGGGCCCGGGGGGCCGCCCGGGGGGGCGGGGAGCGGAGCGGGCGGAGGCGGCCGCTGGGGGCCCCGCGGCCCGGCCGGGCCCTGGCTGCTTCCTGCCGCGACCCGGGCGTCGCCAGGTCCTCGGGGGCGCTCGGCGGCTGGTCCTCCGGCTGGCCCGGCGCGGCCGGCGAGGAGGAGGAGAGGAGGAGGAGCGGCGACCTCGGGGCCGGGGCGCGCAGCGTTTAGAGGGCCGCTGCCCGGGAGCCGGAGGCCGGAGAGCCCGGGCGCGGGGGTGGGGGGATCGGGCGGAGGGAGCGAGCCGAGGTTCCCAGGCGCCTGCTTCCTCCGGCCTCCTCTCCCCTTCTCCCCGCCCCCCTCGCTGTGTCTGTGTCTCTGCCTTCAGCCGAGCCTAGCAACGGGAGCCGCGGCCGCTCGCAGATGCCGCCGCCGCCGCTGCCGCCGCCGCTGCTTCCCGCCGCCGCCGCTCCGAGCTCTGGGGGTGAAAGTAACAAAAAAAAAGTTATAATGTATCAACGTTCTAAAGGGGCTGAGCCCGCCCCCGGCCTCCCCTCCCCTCCCCCAGCGCTCATTCACTACTTACTCTGCCGGGCGCCGCCAGCCAATCGCGGCGCTCCGAACGCCCCGGCGGCCCCCGCCCTCCGCCAATCGCCGCCCGACCGGCTCTCCCCCCCACGTGGCAGCCGGAGCCAACCCCTTCCCCGCCTGTCCGCCAGCGAGCGGCCAATCGGCGGGGCTCCGCCGCCCCTCCCCGCCCCCTCCCCTCGGCGCCCGGCCCCCGCCCCCCGGGCCGGCCCCTCCCCCGAGCCAGCCTCCCCCCCCACGTCTTCCAGCCATTCATAATCTCGGAGCCCCACAACAAAGAGCTCGCTCGGGGAGCGGGGAGCTGCGTGGGGAGGGGGCCCGGGAGGGCGTGCGGGGAATTTTTTTTTTCCTTCCTTCTCTTCCTTGCCCGATTTAGAATCTAATTAAAGGATAAGTCACCGCCGAGGCCCAAAAATAAGCGCGGGGGCGCGCGGCGGCCGACACCCCGGCGCAGGGGGAGAGGGGGAGCCGCCCCCGCCATGCGAGGAAGACGCCGAGGTCCGCGTGGACCACAGGCTCTATTGTTCCCAGCCCCGGGAAGAGATGGCCTCCCTGCGCCCCGCCGCCTGCGTGTGCGCGCGTGTCTGTGTGTGTGTGTGTTCGTGTGTGTATCTGTGTTCGTGTGTCTGTGTGTGTCTGTGTTCGTGTGTCTGTATCTGTATTCGTGTGCATCTCTGTGTGTTCTGTGTGCGCGCGCGTGTGTGTCTTTGTGTATCTGTGTGTGTGTGTGTGTGTGTGTGTGGAGGGGAGATGTCAGCCTGGGCCCGGGCCCCCCACATTTCTCGGCGCTAGCTGAGGGCCGGGCCGCGGGGCCCCGGGGCGGGGGGCCACCAGGGCTCCGAGCCCGTGCCCCCCGCCCCCCGCCTCAGTGACGTGGCCCGGGCGAAGGCTCCCCCACACGCGTCGGGGGGCGGCGCGCTCCCCGCCTCCCTCCCTCCCTCCGCAAACAGCCGCCGCCCCAGGGTGGGGCGAGGGGTGGGGGCGCCTCCAGGGCCTCCCTCACCTCGCGGGGAGCCGGGGGGGGATCCTCAATAGCGGGGCTCCCCGCCCCCCGCCCGCCTGGGAGGCCGTGACGCGCCGCGTCTCGCGGGCCGAGCCGGGGGGCGGGGGGCGCGGAGCAGGGGTGCTGGGCGGGGCCCGAGCGGCGCTCCCCATGAGTCAGCAGCGCGCCGGCGCCCCCTGCCGCCCCCCGCAGGGACTTCGGGCCCGAAAGAAGGGGGGCGGGGTGCTCTCCCGCGTGCGGGCCGGGGGCACAGACAGCCGCTCCGGCGGCGGAGGGACCCCGAGAGGAAGGGGCGGGCCTGGGCCGGGGCCGCGCCCCCTCGGGTCCCCCCCCCCCCGGCCGCCGAGGTTCTGGGGCTCCCCCGCCCCCCGAGACGCCTGGCCCCGAGCCTCCCCGAGGGGCCGCCCCCGCCCCCCGCGCCGCCGCCCCCCACTCACCGGATCGCGCCGCGGCTCCGGCCGGGGGTCCCGCCCAGCGCGGTTTCGGGGTCTCGGAGGCGCCCCCCGGGCAGAGCGGCGCCGGGTGCGCGGGGCTCCGGGAGCGCGCGGAGCGGAGGAGGGGCGCGGCCGGCGGCTGCCCAGACTGCGGCCCGCCCGGGCAGCGCCCGGCTTTTATGCGCCCCCCGCCGGGGAGGAGCCTGGGCGGCCCCCCCGGCCCAGCAGAGCCGCCCAGGGCTGCCCCGCCGACTCAGCAGCCCGGAGCCGGGCCGCGCCGGGGGCGCACCTCCGCCCGACCGCCGCGGCCCTGCCCGTGCCCCCCGCGGCCCGGCTCGGTGCCCCCCGCGGCCCGGCCCGTGCCCCCCGCGGTCCTGCCCGTGTCCCCCGCAGTCCTGCCCGTGCCCCCCGCGGCCCGGCTCGGTGCCCCCCGCGGTCCTGCCCGTGTCCCCCGCGGCCCGGCTCGTGCCCCCCGTGGTCCTGCCCGTGCCCCCCGCGGCCCGGCTCGGTGCCCCCCGTGGTCCTGCCTGTATCCCCCGCGGCCCGGCTCGTGTCCCCCGCGGCCTGGCTCGGTGCCCCCTGCGGTCCTGCCCGTGCCTCCCCCCGCGACTGCCCTTGTTCCCTGCCGCCTGGATTGGGCTCTGTCCGGCCTCACCCGGGGGCTGGGGGAGAGCGGCAGTGTTTTGCCCCCTTCCTTGAGACAGCTAGGGGGTGGGCACAGGTACCCCGGGAGACCCAGACCGGCCCAAGCCGGCCTTACAGGGGGAAACTGAGGCGGAGACAGACCCGGTTGGGGCTCCTGTAAGGGGCATCTGGACCCACACCCACCCAGCCCTTCCCCTCCCTGACAGCTCCGGGTCTGGAGACCCAGCTTGGACCAGGACCTCCTTGCCCTCCCTGCCTCAGTTTCCTTGCCCGGGGCTGATGCCCAACCCCCTTCCCAGGGCTGCCACCCAGGCTTTCACCAGCTCCAGCACCTTTGACCGTTTCTGGGTTTCTCCATCCTGACCCTCCGTTGGGGGCCATCACACACACAAGACACACACATATACAGAGACACACACATGACACATACATGCATATACACACATTTTCAGCTTTCTCTTGTGTGTTGTCTTCTATTAAATTATAAATTCCTCCAGGGTAGGGACTGTCTTTATTTTTTTATTTTTGTTTGATTTTCTACATCCAGTTCTTAGCACATAGTAGGCCCTTAATAAAGGTTTTTCAGCCTCCTGATTACTTTTTAAATTACATTTGTATTGATCCTGCTAGATAGTTCCCCATTCCACATAAGTGATTTTTAGTCATTGTTTCTGAATTTTGAGCTCCCTCCCTTTCTTCCTTCCCCTCTCCTTGAGAAGGCAGTCTACTTGCTGTCAATTATACCTGTGAAGTCATGCAAAACATATTTCCATATTAGTCATGTTTTGCAAAAGAAATCAGACCCTAAAAACAAAATATAAGGCACGCTTCTGTTCAGAGTTCATCGCTTTCTCTCTGGAGGGGAATAGCATTTTTCATCATAGGCCCTTTGGAAACAGAGGAGATTCCAGTTTTGATTCTGGCATTAGAGCTGAAGTGACCTTGGACAAGTCTTTTCCCTCTGGGCCTCAGTTTCCTAATCTGCTGCATGAGGGAGCTTTCACTAGCCAGGTGGTAAGGGTTCTTAGAGATGGGCAAATGAATCTCATTGATGGGGAAGAGTCCTGAGCTGGCAATCAGAAGACCCAGGTCTCCTTACTGATGTGAATACTAAATGTGTGACCTTGAAATCCCTTCCCCTCCCTGGGACACATTTTCCAAATCTGGAGTGACAGGATTGGGCTAGTAGCTCTCAAAGGTGCTATCAAGTTATAAATCCTTTGATTATATTATTATTTCTCTTCCTCCCCCCTCCCCACCTTTGTCTTGTAATCAGAATTCTCCCAGTTCTAGATTGAAAGCCAGGCATCCTCCTTGGCCAAGGCCCTTCATCAGATTGTCGGGGGCATCTTAGATTCTCCTTCTCCCCCTGGAGGGGTTGGTGGTTGAGGTTGAGTTATTCTGGGAACTGAGCTCAAGCCTGGGGGGAGGTGGGGTGGAGAGCTGAGGCAGTCCAGTATCTAAAGGCTGCTTCTTCCTATCAGCCTCCCCTCCCCAGTTCCAGCCTCTCCCAGGGCCCCCCACCCTGCCCCCTTTATCATCTCCACCCACCTTCGTTCCTCCCTCTCTCCCTCCCTTCTCCAGAACCCAGAATTGACCTTCAGGCTTCTGTGCTTTTTTTTCTGCCACAGAAGGACCTAATAGGAAGCTTAATATGAAGGACCTCAGGGAAAGTCTGTAACAGCTGGCATCTCCATCGTCCTTTTCAATCATGAAAACGAAGAGCTCTGCATACATTATCTCAGATCCACTTGTCTTCCCTGTCACCAGTGATTGGCCCAAGGTCACAAGACTAGAAAGTGGGATTTGAGGCCAGGTCCTTGGATAGGGACTAGGGTCCCCTCAGGAGTGGGCCAGACTGCCAATCTTGACTTCCCAGACGGGCAGGTTCACAGAGAACAGGGGCGTCCTCTATGTCCTAAATCTGCCCACTGTACTGATATACCTGGTCCTGGCCATGGTGGACAAAGGTGACTCATGGGAATTTGTTGAAAGGAGGCCTCCCATTTCTAGAGCCGTTCCTTGCTATGCCCCATGGATGGCAAGTGAGCTCCTGGACTTTGTTCCCTGATTTTTCCAAATGGGAAAACTGGTTCTGAGAAGAAAAGGAGCTTTCTCAGGGTCACCCATTAGTTAACAAGCTTAATCAAGAATTATTTATTAAGGGTTTACTATGTGTTAAGTACCAGCAAAGTAAAAGAACAAAGGCCCCTCCCTTCAAGGAGTTAAGGGTCACCACAGGAAGATAACTAGATACCGGCAATTAGAATGTAATTTCAGAAGGTGCACACAGGAGGTATAGTCTTTGTGGGAGGAGCAAATAGCTGTCTTGGGACCTTGAGTCAGGAAGACTCTCCATGAGTTCAAATCTGACTTCAGTTACTTCTTAGATATGTGACCCCGAACAAGTCACTTAGCCCTGTTTGTCTCAGTTTGTAAAATGGGTTGGAGAAGGAAATACCAAACCACTTCTATCTTGGCCAAGAAAACCTGAGATAGGATCACAGAGTCAGACACTACCCAACAAAAATCTCTGAAGGAAGGCATTAGGTGGTCACCAAATGGCATCTTGAAGAGGGTGGGATTTGATTTGGGTTTTGAAGACTGCTGGGAAACTAATCAGAGATGAAGGAAGGAGGAAGGCATTGCAGACAATCAGTGGAATAATCAGTGGAAGGCACAAAAATGTGAGATGGAATAGTGGCAAAGAGACCTGTGTAGCTGGATCATAAAATTCATGGTGTGTAAGAAGACTGGGAAAGGGAAAGGGGCCAGCCAGGTAACGAGGAGTTTTAAGTATTTTGGAGGTAATAGGGAGCCACTGAAGTTCATTGAGTAGGGAAGCTCTGGAAGCTATTGTTCTAGTCCCTAGGGGAGAGGATAGACACCCTGCCGGTACTAGGATGAGAGCTGGACTGGTAGTAAAGGCAAGGGAAGTTTGATGTAGGTCCAAGGTCTAGGATGTCTCTGAGATTATCATCACTCTGGTCCTTTCCAAAAGCAGTGATAGAATTGATAGGACTACTGTTCTAGAGTGAGTGGTACAACTTATGTCATCAAGAGTTTATGAAATCTATGTGGCCTCTAGAGTCAGAAAGTCTTGAGTTCAAAATCTGGCCTCAGGCACTTACTAGCTGTGTGACCCTGGGTAAGTCACTTCATCCTGTTTGCCTCAGTTTCCTCATCTGCAAAATCACCTGGAGAAGGAAATGGCAAAACACTCCAGAATCTTCACCAAGAAAACCCTAAATTAGGGTCATAAAGGGGGTCATGCTTTTGCTTGAAATCCTTCAACAAAAGGGGATTCATTGTCTACCTATTCCACTTTGGGACATGTCTAACTCTAGGGTCCCTACTGTTTTCCAACCCAGATGCTGGTTCTTGTGCATGAGTTTCACTACCTGAATAACAGGGAGAACAATTCAGTGCCTTTCGACCACTAATTTCTTAATGTATATGACACTGGTTTCTTAATCAATACAGATTGCTGAGGTGACTTGAAGTTCCAACTCACTGGGAAGGAACTTGAATCCTCAGCAAGTAGAGGAGACTCTTTGGAGCTCTGGAGAACTGAGAGGCCCTCACCCCATCCCACCTGGCCTGCCTCCTGCCTCACTTCTGGGGTGTGCTCTATGCCATCTTCATTTTCCTGGGGCCTCTTCCTCCAGGGTTCTGAATTCTCCTGGTGGGTGCCCTCCTGTCTTCCTCAGAGAGGACAAATAGACCTGAGAACTCTGGGGGCCCTCAGTCAATGAATCCATCAGTAAATGGACCATCATTCATCAAACACTTACTATGTGTAAGGCACTTAGCACTGTATGTGCTAATATGAAGACGAGCCAAAGACAGTCCTTACCTTCAGGAGTCTTACAATCTTATAAGGGAGATAATACACACATTTTTGATTTTGCATATACAATCTATGGAGGTATTCTTTGGGGAGGGCACTAAAGGAACAGAAAGAAATTACAGAAAGTGAAAGTCTGGACTCGGTGGCTTCCAGCCTCTGGGAGCAGCAGGCAATAGGGAGTCACTGAATGTTGAATATAGGTTTTCTTTTTTTTTTTTTTTTTGCAAGGCAGTGGGGTTAAGTGGCTTGCCCAAGGCCACACAGCTAAGTAATTATGAAGTGTCTGAGGCGAATCTAAATTCTGGTACTCCTGACTCCAGGGCCAGTGCTTTATCCACTGCACCACCTAGCTGCCCCTCGAATGTTGAATATAGGGAAGTGATGAGATCAGATAAGACTATTTTGGAGATCAGTTGGAGAGGGGAGAAACTAGAAACAAAGAGTATAATTACAGACTTATAAAATGGGTGGGAGGGGGATTAGACTGAATGATCTTAAAGTTTCTTTAAAAGGGGCAGCTGGGTGGCTTAATGAATAGAATGTCCAGCCTGGAATAAAGAAGACTTGAATTCAAATTTAACCTTAGACACTTATTAACTGCATGATGACAAATCATTTAACTCTCTTTGCCTCAGTTTCCTTATCTGTAAAATGTCATGGAGAAGGAAATGGCAAATCAGTATTTTGATAAGACCCTTCAAAAGGGGTCATGAAGTCAGGACTGAACAATAACAAAATAAATTTAAAGTTTCTGATGCTGTGAGGGGGTCCTGGAGTATTAAGTATTTTATACATTCTCTCTGTCTCCCCTACCGACACACGCGTGTGCACACACACACACACATTTCTGACCAGGTCTCATTCAAACAGGCAGGGGATCTATGAACCCTGTATTACTAGTAGCTGGGGATGCCCTTAGGCTAACACAGGATAAATGGGGCAGGCAGATCTCTGCCCTGAGTCAAAGTGGTAGTACCTAAAGTCAAGGCAGGGATGGAAGAAGAGGATTCATCTGGGGGGCCAGACTTGGGGGTCTGGAATTCCAATTTAGAATTTCAGAGCTCCCTTCCCGAGTCAGCAAGAGAAAGGAAAGAGTGAAGGGTTAGGGGTGGACTCTGAGTCAGGAGGGTTGGGATAATATCATAATTGGACATTCCTGTTTGAGGTCAGTACCAGTGTAAGGATTAGATTCAGGGTTTGATTTAGCAAGATCAAAATGAATGCTTAGGGAGAATATTTGAAGTTAACTGTTAGGAGGTAAGATTAAGTTTAGGATAAATATTGGATCTGAGTTTAGTTTAATGTCTTGGAAATCGGCTTGGGTGGGGGAGGGGGGACTGTTCTGTAACATTCTCTTTTCCAGTTTGGGCTAAAGGGGGCAGGTGACTCCCCTTCCCCCATCCCTGCCAAGACATGGATGGCCTCACTTCTATAAATATCCAGAACTCAGGTCCCTGGGAATGCCTCTGGGCTGTGTGTGTGTGTGTGTGTGTGTGTGTGTGTGTGTGTGTGTGTGTGTGTATGGGGGAGGGACAGGGGCATTCTGGGGGCTGGAGGAGGGGGGAGGGTGGTTTATCAGAACACCCCCAGTTCACATAGATGGCTTCAGTTCTATAAATATCCAGAACTCAGGTTCCTGGGAATGTCTCTAGGCTGACCGGGAAGGGCCTTCTGGGGGCTGGAGGAGGGGGAGGTGGCGTAAGGAACTCACTGAGGGCAGAGGTGGGGAGGCATGAGAATCAAATAGGGTAAAGATCCCCTGTTTTCTCTTATGGTGTCCTAACCAAAGATTACGGAATTGAGGGAGAGGGGATTTTGAAGGTCTTTCCTTCCTGTGGGAACTGAGGAGTGGTCTGGAATTTCTGGTAGAGGTGGGGAAGGGGAGAGGTCCTTGAAAAATCCGAGATAAATTCTAGGTTTTATTCCCCCAATATTTCTTGATATGTTGTTGAACATGAAGTCATAAAGCCTTGGGTTTGAATCCCAGTTTCTGCCCATTTTCTACCTTACTTGGGGGACATGATTGAGTTCCTTAAGTCCTCTCAACCTCAGACTCCTTGTGGAAATAATCATCATACTTAGAACAAACTCCCTAGAGGGGAAACTGTGTGTGGTAAGCCTTTAAACACTTTAGAAATGACAGGAGTGGAATGGAAACCCCAAGGGATGAGAGGGCAAAGGGGGTGGCTCCCTCTGGCCCCCTCCAGCTTAACTCAGCCAGGTGAGGCAGGCCCATATGATGGACCTGACTCAGGGGCCCAGGGTGGAGCAGAGAGGTGACAGACTCCCGGACACTCAGTCTCACACACACACACACACACAGGGCCACACAGACACCCAATCACCCACGAGACATACATATTCACACACTCACCCCACAGGCATCTCCCCTCCCCCCTTTCCCCTTTAGGTTTTCCCCCTTGTCCTCTTTGGCCCACAGTCAGGAATGCATCCTGACACCCTCCCTCCACTCCAAGACACGTGTGGTGGGGGTGGGGGTGGAATCGAAGACAAACCTCTGGAAATGAATGAAAAGAGCATTAAAATAAGAATCTGGAAACTTGGGTTTTAATTTTAACTAATCTAGTAACTGGCTCTGGGACAAGGACAGTTTCCTTCTCATTCCAGGGCCTCAGTTTCCTAGCTAATCCAGAGGGAACTGGATGCTCACCAAGGTCCCTCCCAGCTCTGGCTTTCTATGTTCTAGTGTCCTCCCAAGCTCTGACATTCTGTTTCCTAGAGTCCCTCCCAGCTTTGACCTTCTGTGTTCTAAGGGCCCTCCCAGCTGACCTTCTGTGCTTTAAGGACTCTCCCAGTTTTAACATTCTACGTCCTGAGGGCCCTCCCAGCTCAGACATTCTATATTCTAAGGGCCCTTCAAACTCTGACCTTCTGGATTCTAAGGGCCCTCCCAGCTCTGACCTTCTGTGTTCTGACCAGCTTTGACATTTAAGGTTCTAAAGTCATTCCAGGTTTCAGGTTCTTCTTTCCAGTGCCAAATACTGATACAACGTCCCCATCCCTCTGGGAAGTAGAGACTAAATTAGGGTAGGAGGTAGAAAGCTATCAAAACCCCAGTTTTTCTGGCACTGCCCCTACCTCAAACTTGAGGTTCCTCCCTTCCCTAAAAGGTCTTCTGTTGAAAGGAGGGTGCTAAAAAGGACTTTGGGAAGGCTGCTCTGGGAAGCCCTTGGTGAAACCTATGGGTCTAGGTCAGGAGATTGCTGAGGGTGTACCCAAATGAGGGGACCAGTTGTCAGAAGTGTGGGCTGGTTTGATTTGTTCTAACTCATTACCTGTTCATTAACTCATTATCTTTCTCCCCCAAACCCTCCCTGCTTCCTAACTTCCCTATGACTGTTATGGGCACTACCAACCTCCTAGTCATCTGGCTCACAATCTCAGTATCATCCCTGACTCTTCATTCTATCTCACCTTTCATATCAATCTGTAGCCAAGGCCAATTCTGCCTTCATAACATCTTTAGCATAAGCCCCTTTCCCTCCTCTGACTCTGGCCCACCCTCCTGGTCCAGGTCCTCATCACCTAAACTATTATCATAGCTGTGAGTGGGTCTCTTCTGCTACTTCTTCTCTTCCCCATCCAGTCCATTCTCTATTCAGCTGCCAGAGTGTCTTCTTAAATTCAAGGATTGATCATGTCACCCCATCTACTCAATGAACTCCAGTGACCCCTAAGATTGAATATAACGTCCTTTGTTTTAGCTTTCAAAGCCCTTCAATACCTGCCCCTTTCTGCCTTCCACATCTTGACTTGTTCTCATTATTTGATACTGGCCTCTTGGCCTTTCTACAAATGGGACACTTCATTTCTCAACAGACCCCCATCCTTGGATTGCTCTCCTTCCTCAGCTCCCCCTTCTGGCTCCCCAGCTTCCTTCAGGAGGTGAAATGCTGACTGAAATCTGGGGGACCTGCTTTCAGTCCCCGCCTGAGTCAGCTGGATGACCCTGGCTGGGTGACCTGCATTTCTCTTTCCTCATCTGTAAAATATAAAAAAATAACCAGCCAGGGCTGTTGTGAGGATATGAGAACAGGAGAGGATAAATGAGATTATATCTGCGCCATCCTTTGTCAATCTTAAACTGATATGGAAATGCACGTGTTGTTATTCTCCCACCTTCTGCATGAAGTCTTTCCAGGGGATGTTACTGCCTTCCCTAGGTTGATTATTACCTCTATCTTTGTTGCAGTTGTCTCCCCATTAGACTGGGAGCTTCTCAATGGAAAGGACTGTCTTTTACCTTTCTTGCTTAGTATATGGTTAATGCTAAATGAGTGTTAAATAATGTGGGTCTGTCTGTATCCTAGAAAAAGAGATCAAAGAAAAATGAAAAGGACTTTATTGTACAAAAATAATGATAGCAGTTCTTTTTGTGGTGGAAAAAAAATTAGAAATGGAGTGAGGGGATATCCATTAATTAAGGAAAGGCTAAAGAAGTTGTGACATATGATTGCAATGGAAAACTATTTTGCTATAAGGAATGATGAGTAGGATGCTCTCCGAAAAACCTGGAAAGACTGATTTGAACTGATACAAGCTGAAGTGAGCAGAACCAGGAGAAGAGTGTACAAAGTAACAGCAATATTGTTTGATGATCAACTATGAATGATTTGCCTATCTCAGGCAGACAAAGATAGAAACAATTTCAAAGCATTCATCAGAATAAATGCTCTCCACCTCCTGAGGGAAAAACTGATGGAGTTTGAGTATAGATTGAAGCAGACTTTTTACTTTCTTTTCTTTTTTCTTTTCTTTTTTGGTCTTTGATTTCTTTTGTAACATGGCTAATGTGGAAATATTTTTTTCAAGACTATACATATATCATCCTAGGCAGTTAGGTGATCCAGTGGATAGAGTGCCAGGCCTGTAGTCTGGAAGACCTGAGTTCAAATGTGACTTCATTTATTAGGTGTGTGACCCTGACTAAATCACTTAACTCTGCCTCAGTTTCTTCATCTATAAAATGAGCTAGAGAAGGAAACTGCAAACTACTCCAGAATCTTTGCCAAGAAAACCCCAGTGGGGTCATAAAGAGTCAGGACATGACTGAAACAACCAAACAACATATAATCTATATAATCTATATCAAAGTGCTTGACTTTTCAAAGGTAGGAGGGGAGAAGGAGCAAAGAGAATTTTGAACTCAAAAATTTATTTAAATGTTAAAAACATATTTATACATAACTGAGCAAAAATAAAAATAAATAATTCAATATTAGTCAAATTGGCTTGATTTCTACTATTAAATATCCAGAGGGGAGGAAAGGCAAGTCTAAGTGAGGGCTAGTGAAAAGGACACTGGATTTGGAGGCAGATGTTTTGTTGCTGTTCAATTGTTTTCAGTAGTGCTTGATTCTTTGTGACCCCATTTGAGATTTTCTTGGTGATATCTTGGAGTATTTTGGGTTCAGATCCCACTTTTGATGTTTACTTACTATATCTGTGACCTTAGACAAGTCATCATCTCCCTAGGGCTCAATTTCTTCAACTATAAAATGAGGGGAGTTGAGAAGTCCAGGACTATATCTATGATCCAGAACTGGACCCTTATCCCAGATCTGCCATTTACTATTTGTGTGAATTTTGGCAAGTCCCTTTTCTTTTCTGGACCTCAGTTTCCCCATCTGAAAATGAAAGGGCTAGGTTACCTGGTTCCTTCTCTAAAGCCTATGATCTCTTTCAGCTCCTGTTACCCACAGTCATACTGGTGGATGTGCAGGGGTAATCCATGGGAGTGGGGGAAATGAGTCACCAATTTACTGGATCAATTTATAGGACACACCATCTCCCACTCTGAGTAACTGTCACTTCAGCCTGAATAAGAACAAGCTTTCTATTTTGCCAGAACCTGTTCCTAAAATCATTTTACAAAAAAAGAGACAATGATCCAAGTTCAAATCCAGTCTCATACACTTGATACTTGTACTAGCTATGTGACTTTGGGCTGGTCACTTAACCCTATTGAAAACAACAAAAAAAGAGGCAACAGACTCCCAGTTTCTTCATCTATAAAAATGAGTTGGAGAAGGAAATTGCAAGCCACTCCAGAATCTTTGCTCACAATCTAATGGGAGAGCATAAGCAACAAACACACACACACATACACACACACACACACACACACACACACACACACACACACACACACACACATATATATATATACAAAAGAGTTAAATCCAGGATAAGTAGTAAATTATTAAAAGAGGGGGTGGAATAAAGAGGGGGTGGAAAAGACTTCTTGCAGAAGATAGAATTTTTGCTCTGGGAAACCAGGTGGAGATGGGGAAAGATTCCAGGTGTTGGAGACAGACAGACAAAGTACAAAGTGCCTAGAGCTGAGTTTGGATTCATGAAATAGGAGTTTAATGTTGAAGGATAGAAGAATATATAGCAGAGAGTAAGTTGTAAGAAGACTGGAGAGGTAGGAAAGGGCCAGGTTACCGAAGGCTTAGAACATCAAGTAGAGGATTTTGGATTTGATCCCAAAGGAGCTACGGAGCCACTGGAGTTTATTGAGTGTGTGTTTGTGTGTGGGTTGTGTGTGACAAGACCAGACCTGTGCTTTAGGAAAGTCACCTTGGCTGCTGAATGGATTGGAGTAGGGAGAGACTTGAGACCTGCAGACCCACCACAAAGTATTGCCATAATCCAGGTGTCTATACCAGAGGGGTGGTGGTATCAGAAGGGAAAGGGGGGCATATTGGAGGGAAAGATGAAGGTGAAATCAACAGGTCTTGCCAACAGGTAGAAGAATATAGAGGGTGAGAGACAGAGCCAAGGATGACACTTAGGTTTCAGGGTCAAAGGACAGGGAGGATGGTGAGGCAAAGTGATGGGGAAGTTAGGTTTGGAGGCATGTTGAGATGTCTGAAATGCAGTTGATATGAAACCAAGAATCAGTAGAGAAGTTAGGGCAGGAGAGGTAGCTTTGAGAATCTTCAGCCTAGAGAGATTAAAATTAATCCACAGGAATTGATAAAATGACTAAATAGACTAGAGGGAGAAGAGAAGACAGGCCAGGATAGAAACCTGTGGGACACCTATGGTTAGAGGGTGTGATCTGGAGGAGGATCCAACAGAGGAAGCCCAGAAGGAGAGGTCAGACAGGTGGGAGGAGAACCAGGAGAGAGGCTTGTCCTGAAAACCCAGGGAGAAGAGGGTGACCAACAGAGTCAAAGGCTGCAGATGATGATGTTTGTCCTTCATTCTCGAAGAAGACCAGGGCATCAGAGTGATGATGCCATGGCCAGCACGTGAATTGGAATTGAGTGAGGGGTGCTGTGCTAAGTCACCAGTCTCATTTTCTCCTCCAGAACCATCTGGATCCAGTCCTGGGTATGAATCAGGATGACTGGAGTTGGCCCTAATTGGAGTCAATAAGGGTTAAGAGATTTGCCCAAGGTCACACAGCCAGTGTCTGAGTCCAAATTCAAATTCAGGTCCTCCTGACTCCAAGACCAGTGCTCTGTCTACTGTGCCACTTAGGTGCCCCACCAAAGGCTGCAGAAAAGAGGTCAAGAATGAAGATGAAGAGAAGGCTGCTGAGTTTTGATGGACTAATGAGATTGGATGCTGGCTTATAGAGGGCAAAGAAGAAAATGGGAGGAGAGAAAGCCAGACAAGCATTATCTACCATATGAAGATAATGATAATATTTGTATTATTATGGCAGATAATACAATAAATAGGCATTATCATGCATAAACTGCAAGAGTTTGGTCACAAAGGGAGAAAGATACAGGGAGATATGGAGAGAGGATAGATAAAGAGATATAGGATAATGTCAGGGATGGAGGCCTCCAGTGAAGGGTTTTTTTGAGAATAAGGAAGACTTAATTAAGGTAGTGGCTAAGGAACCAGGAGACAGGGAGTGATAGAAGATAAGTATTAGAGTGGGGATGACAGAGAGGTCAGTCTGTTGGCGACAAGATGGAATGGATCAGTTGTGCAGGGAGAGGGGTTTACCCAAAGGTTTGGGGGTTTGTGTCCCTCATGGTTGGAGCAGGAAAAAAATGAGATGTGGTGAGAAAGAGCACAGCCTGAAGGTCAGAAGACCTGAGTTTGGGCCCCAGGTTGGCTACTAACTGGCTAGGAGATTTGGGGCAAGTCACTTTCATCTTTCTAGAAAGGATCCTCCCTCTCTAGCCCTCACTTTTCCCAATTGTAAAACTAGGGAATTGGATTAGTTGAGCTCTTAGATCTCTCACAGTTCTGACATTCTATGGTTTGGACTTTTCCCAGCTTGGAACTTCTGTGTGTTCTAAGGACCCTCCCAGCTCTAATATTCTGTTCCTAGGGACCCTCCCAGCTCTGACATCCTGACAGCCAACATTCACAGAGCCCTTCTCTTTCTCAGATTTTTTTTTTGCACTTCCCTAATTTCTAGTGGCCTCCCTCTCAACCTACTTTGTTTATATTTGGAATTCTTAACTTGCTATTTCTGCTGGCCATATCTTAAATATGCCTGTCATCTCTTTGCTCCTGGACAGTGGGATTACTTCAACTTGGTCCTCGTATCCCCAACACCTAGCACCTTGCCTGAGCAGAGCAGGCTTTTAAGACTAGCTAATTGATTGATTTTTCAGTTTTGAGATCCCCTCCTAGCTCAGACATGCTATCTTCTTTGGGCCCTCCCAGCTCTGACTTTCTATAGAGCTGGGAGGCAGGGAGAGGAACAGGGTGTTGGTCATGGGCGGGCCTCCTGCTGCCTTAGGTAGGCCCCAAGCTTGAGTGGGTCCAGGGCAGGGCCAGCTGGAGTGTGTAGGGAGGAGCCCGGTTGGGCTCACTCCTGCCCCAGGCCCCAGGGTCCTTCCTTGACCCTTTCCCAGGCAGGGTGAGGAGGGGGCACTGTCCTCTCTAGACCATGTTCCCTTGTTCTGGGGAAAAAGCTCTTTTGTCTGGGCAGGCTGAGGGGCTGGAGTCCAGAGGAATGGGAAGCTCCAGAATAGGGTGGAGAGTGGAGGAAAGACATGAGGTCACCAAAGGGACAATAGAATGTCAAAGCAGGAAAGGCTCTTAGAGACCATCTGCTTCAATCCCTCCTCTCTCCTCCCCCTCCCTTTTTTTTCTTTTTAACAGAACCTGAGCCCCAGGATGTTAATTAAATATAACCAAGGCCACACAGGTCAGTAAGGATTTGAATTCAAGTCCTTTGTTCCCCAATCCAATATAACCACAATAGCGTGCCTGTTGCACCAGATGCCACCTCCTTCCCCAGCTAGCTAGGTTATTGAGGAGGGCCCTGTGGCCCAGTCACTAAACATCAAGCTAGTACCTTGACCTGAGCCACCTCCCTAGGAGTCCTTGGCCCAGTCCCTTCCCCTAAAGAAGAGGAATGATTTTATGATGACTCCAGCTGATCCAGAGGCCCCCCTTTTCTGATTTCCCAACTCGTTGGCAAAGGAGGCTTCAAGATGGAATGGGTGGGGACCAAAGATGCCACCCGAGAGCTGTGCAAAGGACAGCCAGACTCCAACCCAGGGCTCCTGACTCCCAGGCAAGGTTGGTAACCCAGGCGCTTTTCCTGTGGGAGGGAGGCAGGAACACCATCTGCGTGGCGTGTTTGGGTGTGGTGGGGGAGATGGGGAGCCCCCCAAGGTTTGGGCTCAGCAGGGCTGGATTCCAGAGCCCCAGGTGAATAGGGCTTGTGGGGACAGGGATGGGGAGCCAGAAGGGGCCGCCAGCAGGTGGGAGTCCCTGAATAGAGCCGATGGGAGCCCGGAGACAGACATGCCTGGACAGGATGGGCAGGGCAGGTGAGAGGGAGCCTGGCGGGCAGGCGAGGGAGGGGTAGGCTGGTGGGGCGGGCAAGGGGCCCACACCACTCCCCAGGGGCGGCCCCTGTGGACTGCCCAGCCTGGCCCTGACCTGCCTGGCCTAGCCTGCCCCAGCCAAGCCCTGGGAAGTCCAGGTGAGGCCTTCAGATCCAAGCCAGAGGACATTCAAGGTGGCGTGGGCGCATGAGGGGGCAGAGAAAGAATGGCCACTGCGCTTCACTTCCTGAAGCCATGACTAGGGAAGATGTCCCAGAACACCCACAATCCCAGAAACGCCAAAACAACACAGACCCAAATGCTCGCGGAGGAAAAACACATAGAGACTGTTTGGTAGACTGGAAATTTGGCTTTCCAGTCGGAGGAGGTTTTGCTTGGGATCCCACTTCTCCCTGAGCCTCGCTCTGCTCATCTATCTAATGGGGGCAAGAACCCAGCCTGGGTTGGTCGCGGGCCCAGAGATCCTGGCAAAGCTACGCGTGTGCCACCCTTCCAGGTGCTGGGGCAGACACAGACTCCCCACATCTGCACCCCCCACACCCCATGTGGCCACGGGCCCTCAGAACAAGGGCCAGCTCCCGATCCCTCCCACATCTGGCCAGCTCCCTGGCTCCAGGCACATTCCCACGGACGCGTGCCCAAGAGCTCTCCAGAAGCCCAGGGCCCAGGCCCCGGGCTGCCCTTGCCAGCGTCACCCCAACCCACCCTCCCAGCCACACCCACACCCCCTCCTCTCCCAACGGCTGCAGGAGGGAGGGGGCACCCCTCCTCGCAGAGTCCAGGGGTCACCCCTCCCTCCAAACCACGTGGGCTGGCCTGGGGACCTCGCCAAAGTTCGTGGCCCAGCCTGGCAGCCCAGGCCTGGGGGGGGAGGGGGCGGGGGGGGCGGGCCCCCAACCCTGGGCGGGGCTCGGGGGTCCTCTCTGCCTTGGCTGGGGCCCCTTCCCCCTCCCAGCCTGCTCTGGGTGGCGTCTGCATCTCTTCATCCCCCTCCGCCCCCAGCCTGGGCGCACCCTGTCATTACCCTCCTGCTTCCAGGCCCGCCCGGGCAGGGCCAAGCTGGGCAGGGGCTGCTGGCTCCGGGAGGGGGCGGTGGGGAGAGGGAGGGGCGGGGAGCCAGGGGAGGGGGCCCAGCCTGGCAGGGCACAGACTGCTCCTGGAAAGAGGGGAGGGGGATGTGGATCTGCTGCTTCCAGGCCCACCCCAGCTCCCTGACCCCTGGCAGTGGGCCCTGTGGTGCCCTCGCCCGGGCTTCTGGATCTGCCTAATCCTGAGCTCTCCTCTCTGGACCTCCCTTCGCTCTCGATCCTGGGATGGAGAACTGCAAGGGACCCAGGTGATGGATCGGCGGGCCCCAAACCCTTCATGAGAGGGGAAGGAAGGAAGCAGCCGATGAGCCGTCAGAGCTCTGGACTTCTGACCCCACGACCAGGGCGCTCGTCTGACCTCACCGGGTTATGAGAAATGTGCTTGGTAAACAATGATGCTAGGGTTTCCTCTGAATAATAACTGACGTTGCTGTGACTTCTGTTTGCAACCCCATTGTGCAGAGGAAAGAGGAGGTTCGGCCACATCTGCCATGGCCCTATACCAGTGTCGGGGGCGGTCTCCTAACTGGAGAGCCAGTTATGCGCTTATCATTGGCATTCCTGGGAGGGAGGCAGGTACCCAAGACTGGTGTCAGCTTCCCTTGTCTTAAAAGGAGGTAATGCTGGGGTACCTGAGGCATAGTACCCCATGGAGAAGAGAACAGGCTCTGGTTCTCCTGGGGTCAGAGGAAGGGGGCCTCTGTGGGAGAATGCCTGGAAGCCTGGAAGAAAGGACCAGGCCATAGACTCCTGTGGGGAAACCTGTGTAGAGATGCCTAGCTCCCAGAAAAAGCCCTTGGCTCTTCCTTCCTAGGTAGCAAAAGCTTTACCTCCCCCCTAACTCTGGGTTCATGGGTCATTGAATTTCAAGCTAGAAGGGATGGTAAACCAGATGGACCACCCCCCCCCCCCAGCTGACAGATAAACAAAGGGAGGGAGAAGCTTGCCAAAGATGGCAGCATCACAGAGCTGGACAGGAAATAGCTAGAATCTTGTCTGGGGAAAGATTTCCACTCGGGTCCCCTGACTGCTGCTGCAGGCTGCCGTTAGGTTCCGGAGCAGGGTCCTCTGCTTTTGGTCCGGCCTCATGGAGCATCCCACCAACTTATGAGCCACGGTACTCTCCCCAACTGGGAAGGATGCCCTGGTCCCCTCCTGGGATGGCAGTCACCCAGGTCTCTGTGGCTCTCTGGGTGAGGAGAGGAGGGAAGAGCCTAGGCCGGGGCCAGCCAGGGCACTATCTCCCCCTTCACCCGCCATCCTGAGGCGGAGCCTCTGCCCTGGCAAAGTGGCTCATTGCCATGGAGACTAACTAGTATGCTGCCTCCCTGGGAACCTGGCCCAGGGCCACTTCATTCCTGTCAGGCTTAATAGACAGCTTTCCAGCTTGCACTGTCACCTCTGTGGGGAGTGGGTGGCCCCCTCACCTCCGGGGCCACCTGGACCTAAACCTTAGTATGGCCTCCACCTTCCCCCAGAGCTATCTGGAAGATCCTGAATCATCCATGCCACACTCCTAGGAGCTCAGCCTGGATAGAACCAAAGGAACCATGGATCTGGAGCTGGGTCACTTTGTCCACTCTCTTCCTGGACAGATGAGGAGATTGAGGCCTGGAGAAGGGCAAGGTCACAGATTTGGAGTCCAAAGTCTACCAGTTCCACTTCCTGGGAATTTTGAGCTTTTATCCTTCTAGATTAGGAATTGTGGCAGATGAAGCTCAATGGCCCCCTTCTCAAAACCATCTATTTACAATTGGGACATTTAGGTGGCCGTGCAGTGGCTAGAGGACCAGCTCAGGTATCAAGAAGACCTGAGTTTGAATCCTGCCTCAGATACTGCATACTTATTCGCTGTGTGACCCTGGGCAAATTACTTAACCTAGATTGTCTCACACACCTCACAAGAATTCAATTCAATTCCAGAGAAGACAGTTTTTAATATTTTTTAAAATACGTTCCTGGACCCCCACGTTACAGATCCCTGGATGAGATGAATTTCATGATTGGTTTTTTTTCCCTAGCTCTCTAAATTTGCTAGTGAAATAAGTCGGTCCTTTTAACCCCAAATCTGGAGATCTGTCCACCGCTATCTATCACTGTCTTCATACTGTTCAGCACCACTATTGGTCTGAAAATTCTACTGGTGAGAAAACTAGGCCTAGCCAGGGAAAGTTACCAGCCCCAAGTCACAGGGCTTCTGAAAGGCAGAGCCAAATGCTTTCCTGGGTCGGCGCTGGAGCAGTTGCACGATCACTTGTAGTTCAAACTCCTCTTTCGCACAGTAGAGGCAGAGACGGTCAGAGGGGTCGGAGTTACCCGAAATCAGACTCTCCTGAGGTTGAAGGCAGAATTGCTTTGTGGCAAGGTCAGGGCATCAGTCATCTCCTGGAAGCCTAGCTCTGCCCTTGCTCTTCATCTCCCCTCCCCTCCCCTCCCCCCTTCCCCATCCAGGGGTCTTTGCGCAGCCCCAGGATGAGGGGGGAGGTGGAGCAGCTGAAGTCTAGTTGGACTCCTCCCCCTCCCCAGGCCAGCTGGCTGGGGGAGAAGCGCCACCTCCACACAGAACAATTAGGAATTAAGTGCTGGGCTAGAGGCTTGAGTGGGCTGGAGGATGTGGGCTCCGGGGTGTGAGCTTTTTTTGGGTGGAGGAGGGACTAAATTGTCTTCTCTCCGGTCTGACTTGAAGGCCCCGATTGTAGGTGCTTTCCTGGATGCTAATTCAGTGGAGGGCAAGGCCTAGTGTGGGAGGGAAGGGGTCTCCTTTCACCTCCCAGTTCTCCGACTCCAGCCCATCCTGAGTGAACTCCCTTTGCTCACCGTAGCCTTTGGCCTTTACTCAGTTGGGTCTTCTAGTTTCCTTCCTTCTCAGGCTTCTAGGAAAGAGTTTAGTAACTACTAGCTGATTGATTTCTGCCCCCACCCTTAACCTCCTCTGGAACCACCGGCATCTGGACGTTTTTGGGTGGGGGCAGGAGGGTCTGGGATCAGAGATTTCCTAGTGCATGGAATTCCTCCTATGGAGACTCCCTCCCTAGATAGAGATCATCCCAACCCTTCCAAGGGTGGTTACAGGCTCCAGGAGATCATTCCACTGACTCTCTAGGTTGGCAGCAGGAACAAACTCAGGTCTTCCTAGCTCTGGGCTGAGCCTCTATCTGCCACACAGCCTTTCTAAGGGTTAATTACACTAATTATCATAGTGACTGGTATTTAAAAAGTTCTCTAAGGTTTGCAAAGGACTTTGCAGACATTTTACACCAACCCTCTGGGAGGCGATGTCCCTGATCACAGGAAACCCGAGCCATAGAAGCCCCCTCCAGGCGCCTTGCCCACCTCTCTACCTCCTCAAGGGTTCTGCAGTTGGCCCCTCTCTCAACTCTTAACTTCTCCCTAGCCACTGGCCCCTTATGGATAGTCTGGTCTGCCCATACTGTCCCTCCCTCCCTCCTTTCCTTTTTCTTCCTTCCTTCCCTCTTTCTATCTTCCTTCCTTTTCTTAGACCTGGGGCATCAGCCTCTCATCAACCCAATCCTCAGAACTACCCATCCCATTCTCTCCCTCTCTTTTTTTCTATTTAAATTTTATATTTTTTCTCAATTATATATAAAGATAGTTTTCAACATTCATTTTTTGCATATCCCATTCTCTTACTGGAGCTGGTTCATTGCTCCTGGTGTTACCCCCAAAGACTTGCCATTGCTATGTAGATCTTGGTTTGGACACTCAATTAGCTTTAGTCAAACTACAGCTCAGAATTCCCAGGATCAGTGACTCCACAGCCCCAGTCTTCCCATCTAATTGTGCTTCCAATACTAAAAAGCCTTCCTTTGACCACTGTAGCCTCTTCTAGTCACCATCCTCACTCCTTTCTTCTCTCCCTTCCTCACCTTCATTTCTTTTCTTTTCTTTTTTTTAGTTTTTTTTTGCAAGGCAATGGGGTTGTGTGCCCAAGGCCATACAGCTAGGTAATAAGTGTCTGACGCCAGATCTGAACTCGGGTACTCCTGACTCCAGGGCCGGTGCTCTATCCACTGCACCACCTAGCCACCCTCTCACCTTCATTTCTAAGTTTCCTGAGAAAGGTGTGATGCCCCTGCTTTCTGATTTTGCAATCCAGCTTCTGGACCACTATCCCTTTGCAGAAGTTTCTTTCTTGAAGGTCATCAATGGCCTAATTACTAAATTGAACAGTTTTTCCCTCTTTTCTCCTGGATCCTCCTTGTAGCCTTTGACATGGCTGGGTACTTTCCTCCCTTTTCAAGGTCACTCTTGATTTCTGTCTCCTAAGTTGGCTTCTCATCTTCTTCCTAATCTTTTCTTTTCTTTTCTTTTTTTTTGATAGCAAGGGAAGGCAATCAGGGTTTAGTGATTTGCCCAAAGTCACACAACTAATATGTGTCTTGAGGTCTGATTTGAACCCAGGTCCACCTGACTCCAGGGTGAATACTCTCTCCAGCTGACCCCTCTTCCTAATTTTTTAATGGGTAATGTCCCCCACAGTCTGTCCTTGGTACTTTTTCCTTCTATGAATCATTTCCCCTGGTGGTCTCACTCGCTCCCACCTCCCTACAGATGACTTCTGAGTCTATATCACCAGTCCGTCTTTCTCTTCTAATCTTTACACTTACATCTCCAATTGCCTACAAAAGAAAGCATTTTAGGGCCTCCACTTTATCCAGTCCCTTCATTTTACAGATGAGAAAACTGAGGTAAAGTGACCTGTCTAAGGTCACATGATTAATGACAGAAGCAGACCCATCAAATATCAACACATACAAAAGGCGATCAATTATCCTTCTCCTTAACCCTGCTCCTTTAGGGCTGATGTCAGGAAAACATTCCAAAACAACTGAAGCTTTCTATGACGTAGGTAGTGAGTTACTGCCCACCATGGATCTCGGATGACCTGGTATGTTGGATGCTTAGTCTAGGTGACCTCTGATGATCCTTCCAGCTCTGGAATTCTGTGCCAACTTCCGCTTCAGGATGGGGCATGAGGAGAAAGGGAGAGCCAGGAGAGAGGCATAAGAGGAATGTCTAACAGCAAGAAACCCAGGATGGAGGATAGAGGTCAAGGGGAGGAGACAGACTACAAGGACAATTCCATGGTGCAAGATGGTGCAATCCAACCCTATGGAAAGGAAAAAGACCTAGGAGAGGACATTTGGTGATAGGAAACTTGGTAGGAGACTGGGGTGACCCCAGGGCAGCACTGCCTAGTGACTCCAGAGTCAGAGAAGGTTTGGGTTCAAATCTTGCCTCGAATGTTTCCTATCTATTGTGACCTTGAGCAAAAGAATCTGTTTCCCAGAAATTCTCTGCATCCTTTGATCACAAGGAAGATGGCGGGATGATGGGATGATGTATTAGCACCATAAGTTGCTTGAGAGGAGAGAGATCTCTTCCAATTCACCCATCATCTTTGAAATAGGGAAATAGTCCTTGAGCTTGACAGCGGATTGCTATTGCTATTTCTGTTTCCAAGTTCCCATGACCAAAGCATGTATGTGTTTTTTTTTCCTGTTCATTCTCCTCAGATACTAGGTCCCGGCTGACCCAACTGCACCATCTCCCCTACCTATTGCTCAGCCATCTTTTCTGGACAGTTTCCATCACATTGTCTCTCTGGTCCAAATTCTGCCATTCATTATCTGCTGTCAAGTCCAGATTCCTCTGCCTGGCACTCAAGGCCCTCCACCAGCTGATGCCTCTCCCTTGTCTCAGCCATGACTCATCCAACTCTGTTCTGAGAAACTCCCTGCCCCTTTCCCATTCCTGGTGCCCTTTGACTTCCATCCCTGGTATGGATGCATTTTCCTGGAAGTCGCCCCCTCCTCATCTAGGGAATTTCAAAACCAACCTCCTCCTTAAAGCAGCCTTCCCAATTGTCCTGGCTCAGGACTTTCTCCCAGACCTCCTGGAATCCTTTCTTTACTGTACTTCACATCACTTTTTCTCTATCATCCTTATTTGGAAGAGACCACAAGTTGTAATGGGCAGAGCTGACTTCAGGGCCTGGAAAACCTGGAGTTTTGTCTCATCTTTGGCACATGCTGGCTTCATAACCTTGGCTAAATTAATCTCCCAGTATTCGGGGCAAATTCTTTAAGACTCCAAAGCACAGAGAGAGTGCCAACCATACATGGGGAAGTATTTTCCTTTTCTGGTGGGATTCCCCTATTGCAATGAAATCAGCTTCACTCCCTGTCAGTAGGTTTGTGTCTTATTCCTTAACTAGACTGCAAAAAGGATTACAAGTTCAAATACATTTTAATATTGTGACTTGAGTCTAGTAAACCTAACAGATCAGGTGTGTCCAATCTGCAGGCCTCATACAGCTCTCAAAACCCCTTCATACAGCCTGGTACCCACTGGTAATGAATTCTGTTGTAGTCAGAAATAAATATTAAATTCTGTATGTGGCG
Organism: Macrotis lagotis; assembly: GCF_037893015.1. Classification (NCBI taxonomy): domain Eukaryota; kingdom Metazoa; phylum Chordata; class Mammalia; order Peramelemorphia; family Peramelidae; genus Macrotis; species Macrotis lagotis. Next base: position 644,899,104 of record NC_133666.1, on the reverse strand, counting down.
CTTGACAAGTTTTTGATGGGCAATGCAGCCTAGAAGAGCTAACACAGATAAAGTAGATAAAGGCTCGAATTCAAATCTAACCTCAGATACGCTGTAGCACTATGACTCTGGTCAAGTCACTTCCTGTGCCTCAGTTTCTGCATTTGTTACATGAAGATACCTTTTTGGGCTCTTGTATGGATATGAGCAGCTATGTTAAAAGGACTCCACAATCCACAGTCCTACGGAAATTTTCAGTTATTTGTGTTCCATGCAGTGAATAACTAGGAGTTTGTTATGTCTAATAAACATTGACTGAATTGAAGAGGACATCTTGGGTCCCCCATTAGTCTGTGAGCCCTTTCAGAGCAGGGATTTTTTTTTTTCTGATTTTCTTTGTATTAGCACAGTGGGGCTTAATAAATGCTGGGTAAGAAGAGTTCCTGCTACATCCAAGCCAATGAGGGCTTACCCATGGGAAGCCGCCAAGGGAGACTCATGGAACCATCTAGAATCTCCCAGTTTGACCAAGAGCGCATTGGCCCAGACAGCCATTTGAAGTTAGAGGGTACATCTTGTACTCAGGGGGACAAAGTCTGCTTCCAAAATTGAGTTCAATCTTCTCTTCAGGGATGGAACCAGAAGCTCCTTGCCAGGAAAGACCTCAGGGGGTAACTACTTCAGACCAGGGCCAGAAAGCCCTCTGGCAACATCCTTGACACATGCTTATCCAGTCTTCCTCCTGTGGTAGAAACCTCAGTGTATCTCCCAAGGCAACTCATTTAGTCCATTCTGAAAGGTTCTCATTGTTCAGAATTTTCTCCCCCACACTGAGAAGAAATTTGCCCTCTCTCCAACTTCTCCCCTTTCCTAAGAACAAATCAAATGCTTCTTGCAGGTGGTTTAAACACAGGAAAACTTGTTTTGCCCACATTTCTCCTCTAGTATAAGGGTGCAGGTCCTTCAGTGGGTCATCCTGTGTAGATCCAGCCTCTTCACCATCTTGGTGGCTGTTTTATGGAGATTCTCCAGTTAGATGGGGCCCTTGAACTGGACAAGTCACTCCAGATGAGGTCTGACCAGACTTCTCCACTAGCAGTGAGACTTCTATTAACACCATTCTGAAGCCTTCTCCAGCACCCCAAGGTCACCCTAGCTTTCCTCTTCTGAGCTGCCAAGTTCTAGGAACTAGTGGAACTTCAGTCCACTTTGACCACGGGCCTCAGAGGTAATGACTGTTAATAAAACAGGCCTCAGTCCTCCAAGGGGAAGTCCCCAAGCATTCCCAACTTCTTGTGGCGGGAACCCTGGGCTTGAGGTCAGGGTGCTTAGTTCCTAAATCCCAGGTCCACCCCTTACTCACTGAGTGACTGGGAACCAGTCACTTCCTCTCTGATCTATTTCCTGCTCTGGAAGACTCAGCTAATGGTCCCTGCCAAGCCTCTGGCACAGGAACCCTGCATGCAAAGGAGGAACAGACTCATTAAACACTTCTGTAAAGTGGAATGTGCTAAGCATATGGTGGAGCTTGAGGTCTTTTGAAGTTCCTTTGGGCAGAAGAGGAACAGTTTAATTCTGGTGAGGCCACCATTCCCAGGCCCCCTGCAGGCACTTGGGACCCTTTCAACTAGTCACAATCTTACTGGTTAATCATTAGATCATTGGTTTAAGACAAACTCAGGGAGAAAGAACATCAGGGTCTCTCCATATGGGAGATTGTTCCTACATGGGTTGCAAGAGCAAGGCCTGTAGGGCAGCACCCTCAGGCAAGTCTGCTAACTGGAGGGAAGCAGGGCCCACCCTGGGAGCTCTCCTCTCTCTTGCCCCTGGCTGTTTCATCTGGCCTTCCTTCTTCCTTGAACCTCAAATGTAGAAAAGGCATCATGAGAGTGGAGCCTGGGGAGCCTGACCTCTTTGAATTTGTTTCCTCATCTGTAAAAGGGGCCAAAGTGACCTCCCAAGACTCCTAACACTCCATCTCATAAGATCCCTTGTGGATTGAGCAAGTTACTTTCCCTCTTGGGGCCTCTGCTTCCTCTTTTGGGCCATACTTTGAGGTCCCTTCCAGTTGAGAATAGATCCTGAGGTCTTTTTCTGTTTCGGGCAAATTATTTCAAGTCTGAGCCCATTTTCTCCCCCCACCCCCCGTAAAATGGGGGAGGGGATGGTACCAGGCTAAGATGTCAAAGGTCACTTCTGGTTCTTAGTCTAGAATAATAAGCCCTGCAAAGCAACTGTCTTTACTCAGGCCCAGGTTGGTCAGGGTGGGCTGGATGGAGGAGCAGGGGCAGAGGATACTGGAAATGATCAGTTATAACTGACATTGCCAAGTGTTCTGTATTAGCAGCATCTCATTCAGTCTTCACAAGAACCCCACAGGTAAGAACCCTAGTGATGGTTATAGTCAAGTGGTGCTGGGATTAGAATCCAGGTCTTCTGGACTTTTGAGACTGGGACCACCTCCACTCCATTGCTCTAGAAAACATCCAATCTCCATCTCCTCCTCACTCGTGCCCTAGGACCTTCCTTGCTACCATGGTTTTGGCTTCCCCATAAGCAAATGACCAGGAAGCCCAGGAAGCCTGGCCTCTTTGAATGTTTCCTCATCTGTAAAATGGGCCAAAGTGACCTTCCAAGACTCTTAATACTCCATGTCATAAATCCAAGGCTATTAGAACTCAGAATATCAGAATTGGGATGGCCAAGTGTGTGGGAAATATTCAGTTTCAATTTCAGACCCCAGATTAGGAAACTGGAGCAAGGGGAGGTTAGCAAGGCTCTGTGCACTTTGAGACTAGCCTGTGGCTAAGACCCGAGCCAGCGTACCTGGCCCCATGGGGCAGGTCTTCCAGAAGTCTGGAAATCTGGGAGGCACCAGAGCTCTCAGCCTTTGGAACAACTCTGGGAGGAAGGTGTTTCTAAGGCTGACGGCAGAATCTCAACTTCTTACAGCTCTCAATGTGATTGCTGAGGCCATGGAGTTCAAGGCACTCAGCGAGAGGCCGGCCTGCCTTCCAATCAGGACGTGAGGTCAACTCTTCCGCTTCCACAGCAGCTGGCAGGTCAGCCCTGCTTGGGGGGGGGGGGGAGATAAACAAGTGACACCTGCTCTCAGCTGGAAGGGACAGGAAAGGACTGGACACCTCTCCCAAAGGTCAGATAAGGTGCAGTCCTAAAAATAGAAGGTGAGAGAGGTGGGGGCCGCTCCACCCCTTTTCCACCCCAAGGAAGGGCACCCGTGTCATAGGAGCTGCTATTTAGCGTGGAGAACAGGAGGTATGGAGTTGTTCCAGGGGTTGTCTTTAATGATCTCAAGGAGTAGAAACAGAACAGAGCTAGGGATGGGTAGAGGTAGTGAGCTCCCTGTCCATGGGGGTGTTGAGAAAGCCAGACGGTCACCTGAGGGAGGCCTCTGGGAAGATGGCTGCAGGTTTCCCAAGGACAGACTGAGATGACTACTAAGATTTCCTCCAGCTTGGCTATTTCTAGGGCCTATGGCCCTGGAAGCCAATGTTCTTTTAGCTCCAGTCTGCTGATTTCTCCACTCATGCCCCGAGGGCAAAGGTAGTAAACAATAAAACACAATTTGGGGTGTCTGGAGCAGAGGAGAGGGAGGGAGGGCGCCTCTGGCTTTGGAGAGGACCCTTTCTATTCAGTGACTCCATTCCCTCCCCCCCATGCCCCCAAGGCTGCAGAGGGGCTGAGGCAGCAGATGTCAAGGCTCCTGGCACCAGACTATGTAGATACCAGGCTAGGGCCTGGACTTTCTCCCCATCTCTGGGGGCTTTGTTAGAGTGGACCCAGCTTTCCCTCCCCACATAGTGGAAAGCAAGAGGACTTAGACCAGAGATCTTGGAATGAAGCTGCCAAATAAAAGTCCAGAACCTTTGAGGTTTTTAATCTGGGGGAGAGGGTGTGGGGGTTTCCTGAAGGCAGTCATTCTCCTTTTTGGGTGGCTGTCATGGAGCAGACCAGTCACACCATCTCTGGATGACTCCAAAGTTCCAGGTCCTGTGAGGCAGAAGGATAGGCAATGTTAACAAGAGACTTGGGACGCTCACCCCTGACCCCAGGGAGTCCACAAAACAAGGGCAATCCCACAGAGACCAGTAGGTTGGAGGGCGAGACTGAGCCTTTTCACTCCCTCACTCCAGCAAATGTCCTGGCTAGTAACTCTTTCCCAGACAGAATAATCAGCTGGGACAAACAGAGGTCTCTGACTTTTAAGGCCCCATATGAGGGTCAAGAGAAAAAACTCCCAAGTATTCAATTTTCTATTTCCTCAGTCCTAAACCAAACAGGGGCTGTTTGAACTTGGAGGGCAAGAAGCCAAGAAGCTGCAGTCCTGGGGTCCAGGAAAAGGACCTAGAGTAGGGAGGAGGATGACCTCCACCCACCATGGGTCTCAAGACTTTCCATCCCAGTGACTCTGGGCAAGTCGCTGTAAAAGGGGGAGCCCAGAAGCAGTCAGGTTCCCTGCAGGGCCATTCATTCAACAAATGTTTATTAAGCACCCAGGAACTTGGGGAGGCCCAGCCTGGCCAAGCTCCAGAGCTCCCTCCATTGTCCCCCACTGCCATCCTTCACCATGAACTACGCTCTCCTGCCCCCTTGTGGCCACCGTCACCAATGGTAAAGCCGGACTGGGTTCTGTCCTGCAGAATCCCAACCTCCAGCCTCTCTCCTAAGCCAGAGGGACTTTGGTCCAAGTCCTTCCTTTCGCAGAATAAGAATGATGCCCAGAGAGGCTGTCTAAGGTCGGCAGCAGAGCCCAGATCTGAAACCAAAGCCACTGTCTATCCTGTCCAAGTCACCTCGTAGTCTCAAATCTGATCCAGCAAAAGAATTCCCTCAAGCAGCATCAGGAAAACAAACAATCTCTGCTGGAATACCTCTAGTCAAGGACATCTCATTACTTCAGGGGCATCTCCTCTTGTTAGCAAGTCCCCTCCTCCCAGCCCTCCCCTTCTTCCCCACCTAGGGCCCCAGGGTCCCACTCACCCTAGCTCATCATTCCAGCGCTTTCACAATAGCTTCATTGGCTTCTATCCGAATCTGAATCTCGGCCCGGGCTGCCTCATCCGACACTCCTGACAGTTCTGAGTGTGCCTTTTCCAGGTTGGATTTGGCAGCCTGGAACAAATGACAAGAAAACAAGAGGACTGTGGGTGAAAAAAAAAAAGTTCGGCCTCTAGCAGTAGGAACAGGGCAGAGGTGTTATACAGTGAGGACAGGCAGCATATTTTCATGGAGCATTCATGTAAGCAAGCAGGGCCAGGAGAGTGCTACATGGGTCTGAGGTCAGGGCCAAGTATCCTGAGATAGGGTTTGAAGCCTGGTCCCTAACCAGCTTAGCAAAGGAAAACCATTAGAATCTGATCCTTTACCCTCCAGGGGCCTCCCTATTGTTCCTCACATATGATGGTCCATCCAGCTGGCCCCATGCACACGGTCTTACCCTGCCCTCCACTTTTCTGTCAAAGCCCAGTTCCAAGGTCACGTGAACCTCTCTTCCCTTGTATTTCCTTCTATGTGCCTGTCAGATGCTCCAAAGGTAAAGGTCCTGCAAAGAGGGCCTGTTTCATCCTACGTAGCACCTAGCCAAGTGCCCACAGCAGACAAAGCTTGTGGAATGAATGATCCCATAAGAGAGGAAGACTGGTGCTGGGATCCACCCAGGAGCCGGGAGTTCAAAGAAGGAAGGTTGGAGCATAAGGTATGTTTCCAAGAGGCCAGGAGACAGAGGCTGTCAGGCCTCCAGGGAGGAGACAAAGGGCTGGGAGAAGCAGGAGCCAGGAGGCTCTGCTCTTCGGGTGAGTCAGCAAGCCCCGTTGCCAGGTAGTGCTGATGGGTTGCTGGGCAGCGGGGGCGGTGGGAGAAACTGTAGCTGCTCCTGCAGATTCCAGGTGGGGAGGTCTCGGCACCATCCAGAGAACTTGGGGGAGGATGTGGGGGGCTAGGGTCAGGGCCCCCAAGAGCTGTGAACTCGGGTCCTGATGATGCCTCCATCCTAAGAGTCTTTAGGATGTGCCAACTATTTGCAAGGACTCATGTTAGGCACAGATGGAAAAAGACCGTGCTTGGCCTTCAGACGCTCAGCGAAGAGGGAGGCAGAAAGCCTCTGCTCACCACCCCAACACAGGCTGCCAGAATCGCTTCTAAATCTCAGCTTTGGTCACGTTCCCAACAGGCTCAGATGTCCTCTAGAGCACCCCTAGACCCCAGTCTGGCACATGACTCTCCCAATCCTCTTCCTGTCCCTTAATTCTCACCTCCCATATTTGCCCCCAACTATTCATTCCTTAAACATGCCTCCATACCATTCTTTGGAAAGAGAGTGCTCTCTTTCTCTAGGAAGGCTTCCTCACTCCTCTCTGCCTTTTCTCCTTCCACCCACTGTTCTCTCCTTTGGATAAGGCCAGCTCCAGGTCTGGCTCCTCATCTAACATTCCTATTTCTAGAGAAGATAAATAAGGCTTCACATGTATACAGCCACTAAGGAAGGGTCTGCAAATATTTCTGTTCTCATTTTAGAGATCACAACAACAGAAAGTGGACATTAAAAGTCAGATCTTCTAAAGAGGTCAGCTCTCTTTTCCACTACATCATGACGTTTCCATGATGCCTCACAATGCAGAGGTTTGTCCTTGGTTTATCTCCTCTCTTAGCCTATAGTTCCCCAAGAAGTCCAGATGGGTCCTCATTTACCCCCTGTCAGATGTAAGTGTAAGGCCCTGGAGAGAACCAGAGCCAGACAGAGACAAAGACTACTGGGAAAGGGAAGGGCTGAAGGATGGAGTGAATGCAAAGCTAGGCTGACAAAGGCTCTTTTCAATGAGGGGCCCACCACCTGGGGCGAATGCTCTCAGGGAGGGGGATGGGACTCACCGACAGGTCCAGCATGTCCAGAGCCACAGCTTCTTCTGCCAGCAGCTGCACCGAGGAATCAGCATTCACAGTGACTGAACCACTGCTTACTTGAGACAAAGCAGAGCAGAGGGGCCCAATGAAGTGGGGTGGGGAGTTCCTGGGTTAAACCTGGGGCTTCTGAGAAGTGGAGGGGCATCAGGAAGCTCCTCGACACATCTCTGACAAACGATAACCAAGGGACTTGAAAACCTATTGTGAAGGGGACCCACCTCCCCCACCTCCTTTGGAATGATTCCATTCCCTAGGATCAAGGCTGGCTCTCTCCTGAAGCCAAGTAGGACAAATGACTACTATAGCGATCCTTCAAAGATCTAAACACAATCTTGTGTCCCCTAGTGTCTCATTCTCCCAACTAAGGATTTCAGGCTGCTTTCACTGCTCCTGCCATGGTCTGGTCTCCAGGACCCTCCTTATACTGGTCTTCTCAGACATGTCTGAGTCTGTTACTGCTGGGGCCCAGAACTGGGCACAATGATCAGAGAAGGTCTGACCAAAGCAGAGGACAGGAGAGGGGAATCAGGGGAAACTGGTGTTGGAATCAGCTTCCTGAGCTCTCCAAAGGGGGACCAGAGGTACTGGGGAGCCCTTCTGCGGAGGCTGGAGTGGCAAATTAATCATAGCTAGTCTTTACACAGTACTTTACGATTTTCAAAGATAAATATCTCACTTTATCCTGGGAGCTAGGAAGAAAGTTAAATGACTTACCCAAGGTCCTATAGCTAATAAAAGTGACTAAGGCTTGATTCGCATTCAGCTCTTCCTAGACAGAGCATGTGTGTCTCTGTGTGTGTGTGTGTTTATGTATATGTGATAAAGGTGAGTTTTCTGGGCAAGGAGTACCTCTAATCCTTCTAGAGAAGAACTCTAGATTTGGCCTCATTGGTTTCTGAGAAGGTAAGAGCTAAAAGCACTTCTACTTCTACCCAGAGTGAGTTCAACTCTTTCATTTTACAAAGAGGAAAACTGAGAACCACACTGTTTGTTGTTCAGGTATGTCTAACTGTTTGTGACACCATTTGAGATTTTCTGGGCAAAGATACTGAAATGGTTTGCTGTTGTCTTCTCTAGTTCATTTTACAGATGAGAAAACTGAGGCAAAAAAACTGAGGATAGAAGTGACCTGTGCAAGGTCACTCAGATAGTAGTCTGAAGCCAGATCTGGACTCTGGTCCTCATGAATTTAGGTCCCCACCCTCAAGCTGCCCACTGAGGACTGCAGAGAAGCACCAAGACCCAGAGGACTCCAGAAGCCAAACTCTACCCTCAACAAAAGAGCTCCTCCTCTCTCCCCACTGCTATCAGAAGGTTCAGTCAGTCAAGACCTCCAGGAAGCAAGAGACCCCTAGCCCTCCCCAGTGGAGGCAGCCTCACTACTGAGGTGACATTGAGCTTAAATCTGTCTCTCTTCCAAGCCTAGTGCTGCCCTTTGAGGACTAGTCAGAGGGGTCAGACACAAGGCCCTTGGCCCCAGTCATATGAAAATGTAATGGGAAAATAATAAATAAGATAAACAAAACTACAATCAAAGATATTACAATTACATTTGAAACTAAACCATGGATTAGTGACCCCCATTTTGAGATTGATATCACTGCCCTGGATCACAGAACCATACTAATGTTAAAAACCAAACAAACAAACAAACAATTTATTCTTCAAGCTGATGCAGCAAGGGACATTCACTTACCGAAATATTTAGTGGTGGTGCCATCCTCGGCGTGCACAGTCACCACACCGGGCTTCAGCACCTGCAGGGTGGGGACATGGGCAGCGAGGATCCCAAAAGCCCCGCTCTGGGTTGGGACATCCACCTGCTTCACATTGGCCTCATTGAAATACACCTGGAGAGATCAAGGGGGAGAGAAGGGCGAAGGATCAGTGGCTGGCCTTGAGGGAAGTTAAGGAGGGCCGAGAGCTTTTCACTCAAATCCTACAAGGAACCCCCCCCCCAAAAAAAAGGAATGGGGGAGGGTGTACAATCTTATCACTTGGAAGCCAGGAGAAGTAGAGCAGAGGCAGCTTGGGGTAGGGTGGCAGGCCCTGAAGCCAAAAAGTCTGGGTTCAAATAATGCCTCTAACTTTGTGCTTTTTCAAAGGACTTGCACTGACAGAGGGCCTTTCCTCAACTTAGTCAAATAAAATCGAAGGATCCTTCTCAACCCCTATCAACAAACAGCTGCAAAGAATGGGAATGTTGGGGCAGCTAGATGGTACCACAGCGGCCCTGGAGTCGGGAGGACCTGGGTTCAAATCCGGCCTCAGACACTTAATAATGACCTAGCCCTGTGGCCTTGGGCATACAAGCCACTTAACCCCATTGCCTTGCAAAAACCTAAAAAGAAAAAGAAAAGAATGTGGAATGTCAAATGGGAAGGCCTAGATCATAAAATGTTAGAACTGGGGGGGCCCTTAGAACACGGGATCTCAGAGCTGGGGGGCCCTTGGAACCCGGGTGTCCGGCTAGGAGGGCTCCAGGAACCCGGGGTGCCGGAGCTGGGGGGCCTTTGGAACCCGGGTGTCCGGCTAGGAGGGCTCCAGGAACCCGGGGTGCCGGAGCTGGGGGGCCCTTGGAACCCGGGTGTCCGGCTAGGAGGGCTCCAGGAACCCGGGGTGCCGGAGCTGGGGGGCCCTTGGAACCCGGGTGTCCGGCTAGGAGGGCTCCAGGAACCCGGGGTGCCGGAGCTGGGGGGCCTCCCGGGGGCGGGAGGTCAGCGTGCAGGGGGGTCGGGGAGCACTCCCGGCGGCTGGGTTCACAGCAAGGTCAGAGGCCGCGGGGCCCCCTCCCCCTCCCCCTCCCGTCCCGGCAGCCCCCGGGGCCGCACCTGCGTGGGGGAGGCGAAGGTGAAGGACATCTGGCCGGGGGCGGCGGCGGCGGCGGGGGCCGGGGCGGCCTCGGCATAGGCGCGGGCCGGAGGGGCCGGGGCCCGGGCTTGGCGCAGCAGGCGGAGGCCGCAGCGGCGGAGCAGGGCGGCGGGCAGCATGGCGGCGGCGGCGCAGAGTCCGGGGAGCGGGAGCGGGCCGAGGGCTGCCGGGCCAAGGACGGAGAGGTGGGCCGCGCGGGGGAGTCTGGGAAAAGCGACGCGGACTACGGCTCCCAGCGGGCCGCGCGTTGACCTCGGGGCGCGGAGGTCACGACGGCTGTCGCTCGGGCTGCCGGGAGATGTAGTTCTCCCCCGCCGACGAGGTGGGCCGGGAGCTCTGAGGACCGCGCTTTCCAAGTATTGGATCTAAGCCTTTGAGATCCCGGCAGGCCCCAAGCTCGCCCCACCCCACCTCTGCATTAGAACACCCCTTTGTTGGGGGCGGCCGGGTGGCGCAGTGGATAGAGCGCCGAGTCTGGAGTCCCTGAGTTCAAATCCAGCCTCCGACACTTAATAATGACCCAGCTGTGTGGCCTTGGGCAAGCCACTTAACCCCATTGCCTTGCAAAAAAACCCTAAAAACTAAAAAAGGACACCCCTTTGTCACAAGGCAGCCCAGCCACACGGAACAGCATGGACCCAGCAGGCCTGCCTGGAAAGGCCTGTGCCCCCAGCTCCTTGGGGGGAGGCGGGTCTTCTTGGTCCTTAATGCCCTTTTGCTTTATATTAACAAGATGATCTGGTAAATGGCTCCCCGGCTGGCGGCTTCACCCTTCACGGTTCAGACAAGGCTTCCCATGCTTCTTTGAACTTCTTCTGCACATCCAGGAGCTCAGATTGCAGGAGCAAGGAGAGAACGGAATGGCAGGCCCAGGAGGGACCAAAGAAGAGAGAGACTCTCATGGAAGAGCCGGAAAGGGCCCACCAGGACAATTAGCCCAGTCCCCTCTTTGTCCGGATGAGGAAACTGAGGCCTAGAAGGGTAGCATGAGCTGACCAGGACCCTAGAAATCATATTCTTCAACTCCTAGATGTTACAAAAGAGGAATACAGATACAAAGAAGTAACAGGTTCATGGAATTTAAAAAGGAATTTCTTGTAAAATTCTCTTGTGAATAAAGAAACCCAAAGTGGGGAGGGGACTCTCTATAGCCATCAGACCCAAAGCTGGGGGGAGAATACCTCTTGTCCTACACTTTCCTCTGGAGCCTCCCAAACACTAAACTAGCTCTGGCCATGCATGCATCGACTTCATTATCAATGCGTATATCCCTGGAAAATACACTGCCAAGGTAAGTGAACTTGCCCACGGTTTTCAAAACTTCATTTGCTATAATGGATGGTGCCGCATATGGATGGTGTGATTGCTGGCTGGTGGAGCATCTGGGTTTTCTTGGAGTTGTCAGGCCAAATTTAGCACAAGCAGCAGAGAATCAATCCATACTTTGTTGATAGGAGCTTCAGAGGCTGCATTGAGGGCACAATCATCTGCAAACAACAACAAAAAAAAAATCATGCACCAGCTCTCCCTCTACTTTAGTCTTGGCTTGTGGCCTTTTCAAGTTAAGTGACTCACCGGCAATGAAGGCATCTGATGTTTTCATCATGCTAAAATGCTCCAATCTCCACTTTTTATAGAAAAGGAGACCTAAGCATAGGGAAAAGGAAAGGCTCCCTCACAATCACTGAGGCTAAAAGCAACATTGAGAATATTCAAACCTGGATCTTCCATCCTAAATGTAGGTCTCTTTCCAAACCACAAAACCCCTCCTGCCAGTTTCCAGGATACTTAGTCCAAATCCCTCAATTGCTAGGTAGGGAAACTAGCCCAGAGAGAAAGAGATTTGCCTAAAGTTATGCAAATGCCAACATAGTTATTCATTAAGGAGAGCTTATTAACTATACTATTTGAAAATCTTCAGCAAAAGTTCAGATTAATCTGTTTCAGTGCATTCATGACCCTGTCCATTATGGTTTAGTGTCTTCAGGGCTAGGCCTAAGACCAGGAAGACCTGGGCTCAAATTCTAGTTGTTGTTTGTTTTGCAAGGCAATGGGGTTAAGTGGCTTGCCCAAGGCCACGCAGCTAGGTCATTATTAAGTGTCTGAGACCGGATTTGAACCCAGGTACTCCTGACTCCAGGGCTGGTGCTCTATCCACTGAGCCACCTAGCCACCCCTCATATTAACTTTCAAAAAATATGAAAGGATTATGGTAGAATTATGTCAATTTGGATCCAGTGGACCCATTAACTGTTTTGTTTTTTTTTTTAGTTTTTGCAAGGCAAATGGGGTTAAGTGGCTTGCCCAAAGCCACACAGCTAGGGAATTATTAAGTGTCTGAGGCCGGATTTGAACCCAGGTACTCCTGACTCCAGGGCCAGTGCTTCATCCACTGCACCACCTAGCCGCCCCTCCCATTAACTGTTGATGTCATCTTAGAAGGAGGGTCTCTAGTGGAGAGCTTCAGGGATCTGTCCTGGACTGGGCAGTTTAATACTTTTTATTCATGATTTGGATGCCTTAAGGCTAAATGAATTATTTATCAAATTTGCAGATGACAGAAATGGGAGGAATTGTAGAGGAATAACTAAGGCATTGGTCAACAAGGATTGTTGAGAACACTGAGGCCTAACCTAAAAAGATGAACTGGGAAGGCAGAGAAAGGAACCGGCTGTGATTTTTATCTGTGAAGATTTTATGTGATGTTTCCTCCACAGATAAAACTCCTTTCATCAACAAAAAATCTACAGCTTTTCTGAAATTGATAGTTTCATTCAGTTTTTAGTGCATAGAGAGGTTAGGTGAGTTGTCCATGATCACATAGATATTATGTGTCAAAGGCTGGACATGATTCCAGGTCTTCCTGATTCCAAAGCTGACCCTTTATCCACTATACTATGCTGGATTATTACAAGCTGAAATTTAATAGAGATATTTAAAGAAAAAAGTCTTAGATAACTTAAATAACTTGAAAACCTTAAGCATTCTCATCAATAAAAATACCAGTCAAGATTCTAGAGGATGAATGAGAGAGAGAAAGTATTCTACCTGTTTTCTGACAAAGGAGGGGTGGATTCAGGGTGTTACCACAAGCTCTGTCTCCCACTTCCAGCCATAAATGTGAAGATGGCAAGGTGAGAAATTGAAAAAATTAATTACCAATAAATTTTAATGTAAAGTCTTTCACTTGACTTAAAAAAACCAAACAACATAAACACTTTCACAGCTAGATGTGATAGGGAAAGGTTGCTGAAAGTTGTGGATTTCTTGAAAAGTAGCTCAGGAATTTTGAGTTGCATTTTTGTTAACTCCCAGTTTGGCACCAACATGGAGAGCCTCCCACCTAGAACTCCTTTCCCCAAAGGTGCAGGTTGCCTTTAGGGGAGTCCTGGAAAAATCATTCCTGGATGGAAATGGAATAGGCTAAAGCTTCCTTGCCAGTCAGCATCAGGGTGGTGTCATGATCTGCTGCATTTCCAGACTGGGTAAGATAGAGAAGTCCAGCCCCCAAAACAACAAAACTCACAAGAATAAGATGGGAGAGGCATGATTAACCCTCAGGTTGACTGAAAAGGATATGGGAATGTTAGTGAGCTACACAAACTCAAATGATGGCAGAGGAAAGAGCTGAGAGAAGCATGGAGTTCAAGACTTAAGGAGGATAGTAAGTTTCTATGCAGGTCTAGTCTAAATACATTTGGGATGTAATGTTGAGTTCTGGGGGGCAGGGCTAAGAATGGAAGAGGAGGATGATTTAAGGAGGATCTTTTGAGATCAGGATTGGTTGAAGCAGAGATATTTAGCCTAGAGAAGAGAAGGCTTAAATTAGTCAGTCACTCAGTATTTATTAAATAACTACTATGTACCAGGCTTAGGGCACATGCTACTTGTCTTCGAGCACTTGAAAAGCTATTTTAAGGAAGAGGATTTAGGTTTGTGTTGCTTGGGTCAAAAAGGCCAGAGGGCAGAGCTAAAAGCATTGGGTAGCAGATGGAAAGTGGTAGATGGACTTGGTATAGGGAGAAAATTTTTCACCATTAAAGCTAGCAAGAAATAGAGCAGACTACCTTGGGGTAGAAAGCAGTAGATTTGTTCTCACCAGATGTCTTCATATGGATTACTCAGGAGGACTTCCCCTGTTGTATTGGAAAGTCAGTCTGCCGACCAATAGGCATTTGTTGAGTGCCTACCATGTACTAGGCACTTTGCTAAGGGTTAGTGATATAAAGAAAAGCATAAGACAATCCCTGCCCTCAAGGAGCTCTAAGTCTAGTGGAGGAGACAGCATGCAAACATCCAAGTACAATCAAAAGATCTATCAACAAGATAAATTGGAGATAATTGATAGAGGGAAAGGAGTAGCTTTACAGAGGACCAAGAAAGACTTCTTGTAGAAGGTAGGATTGTTTTTTGGTTCTTGTCCTTTGTTACCAAAGAACACCAAAATCACATCACTATGTTTGAGACAAATTACAGTGTGTCTAACTGGCTGATCAGACCAATATAAGCTTAGAATACCCAACCATAGGTTGGGCACAAATAGTCCAGGTGAACACCTGGGCTGGCTACTCTAAACTTACAGATGTCGTGGCTCCTTTGAGCTGCTTCCATTCTACCTTCTTCATAGAGTGCAGCACCCTCACTGATTAGGGCACACCATGCTTGGTGATGCTGTGCCGGTGTCTCCTATGCTGTACAAGCAATTCTAAAGTTCTTGAATGAGACCTTCAGGGTATCTCAATATTGCTTCTTCTGAAGGTAGAATTGTAGCTGGGATTTGAAAAGTCAGAGAAAGAAGGAGGTAGAGATGAGTAGGGAGAGTATTCTAAGCACAGCCAGTGAAAAGGCATAGAATCAGGGGATGGAAATATCTTGTATTTGGAACAGGAATTAGGTTATTTTCATTGGATTGTAGAGTACGTATTAGGTGAAAGAAGTGTGGGAAGGTGTGTGTGGGTAAGGGGCAGATTTTGAAGGTCTACTAAACAGAAGATTTTAAAAGTGATCCTAGATTTCCCAATTGGTAAATGGTCAAGATATGAACAGGCAGTTTTCAGATGAAGGAATCAAAGCTGGAGCAGCTAGGTGGTGGAGTGGGTAGAGTACCAGCCCTGGAGTCAGGAGGACCTGAGTTCAAATCAGACCTCAGACACAATACTTACTTAGCTGTGTGACCTTGACAAGTCACTTAACTCTATTGCCTCACAAAAACCCCAACAACCCCCAAAATCAGAGCAACAAAGCATATAGGCATATGAAGAAGTGATCTAAATCACTTTTGATTAGAGGAATGCAAATTAAAACAACTCGAGGTGCCACCTCATACCTATCAGATTGACTAATAATAACAGAAAAGGAAAATGATAACTGTTGAAGGGGATGTGGAAAAACTGGAACATTATTGCACTTTTGGTGGAGTTGTGGACTGATCCAACCATTCTGGAGAGCTATTTGGAACTATGCCCAAAGGGTGATTCAGCAATACTACTTCTAGTTCTGTAACCCAAAGAGATCATAAAAAAGGGAAAAGGACTCACATGTACAAAAATATGTATAGAAGCCTTTTTTTGTGTGGTGTCAAAGAATTGAAAATTGAGGGGATGTCCATCAATTGGAGACTGTCCTAACAAGTTGTGGTATATGAATGTAAGGGAATACTATTGTTCTATGAGAAATGATAAACAAGCCAGATTCAGACCAGATTTCAGGAAAAACCTGGAAAGACCTACAAGAACTGTTGCACATTATATATGAAACTTAGCTCTTCCTAGAAATAAAGTGATCAAAGACAGTTCTAAAAGACTGGTGATAGAAATGCCATCCACATCAAGAGAAAAATATGGAGTCTGAATGCAAATCAAATATGATTTTCATTTTTTAAAATTTCTTTTATTTTTTTTCTTTCTCATGACTTTTTTCCCTTTTGTTTTGTTTCTTCTTTAATAACATGTCTAAAATGGAAATATGTTTAGCATGATTATGCGTGTATTCAAAATTTTACAAAAAAAGAATGTTGAAAACTATCTTTATATGTAATTGGAGAAAAATAAAATACCATTAAGATTTTAAAAAATTGATCCTGGAAGTAATAGGGAGAATCTAGAGTTTATTATAAATAGGCATGATATGGTCAAAATTATACCTTGGGAAGTTCTATTTGGCATCTGAGTGAAGGTTGGACTGGAGTGGGGAGAGACTATTAAAGAGTCCAAAAGTGAGGTGACAAGGGCCTGTAGCAAGGTGATGGCAGGGATAGAGGGGAGAAAGGGGGCAGATATACCATAGGGATTAGAATTTCAGAGGTGGGGGGAGGGCTTAGGACAATGAATGACAGAACTTAAAATTCATTAAATTAATCTAGTTTATTTCCATAATTTTGCAGATGAGTTAAAATACAGAACTGGAATTTGGGCCTCCTTGCCCAATGCTCTTTATAAACTACAGCTGACCCCATGATACTGTGACACTTTATGGTGACATGGCCTAGATCCTGGGGGTGGACTAGGTTTAACTTGAAAGTGGTAATTCCTCACGATGGGGCGCTGGTCTGCTGGAATATCTGGGGCAGAAAAGTCTTGAGAGAGTGAGCTCCTGATATCCCAGTTCTTCTGGTGCTTCAAAGCAGGGTGGGGAAGTAGGTGAAAAGTTTTCTGTCACCAGCAGAGGGCACCACCTTATCAAAGATGCGGCTCTGGGCAATGTCTAAGGTACCATTTAAAACACCGAGGATGCTCTTAGGACACAGATGTGTTCTAAGCACATAGGATGTCAGAACTGGGGGGACACTCAGAACAGAGGATGTCAGCGCTAGGAGGGTCCTTGGAACAGAGAATGTCAGAGCTGGGAGGACCCTTAGAACATAAGCTGTCAGGGCTGGGGGGACCCTTGCAACAGGATGTCAGAGCTGGGGGGTCCTTGGAACACAGGACGTCAAAACCAAGGGGATTCTTGGAACATAAGATGTCAGAGCTGGGAGGGTCCTTAGAACATAGGATGTGAGGGGCGGCTAGGTGGCGCAGTGGATAGAGCACTGGCCCTGGAGTCAGAAGTACCTGAGTTCAAATCCGGTCTCAGACACTTAATAATTACCTGGCTGTGTGGCCTTGGGCAAGCCACTTGACCCCACTACCTTGCAAAAAAAACTAACTGAAAAAAAGAACATAGGATGTGAGAGGTAGGGGGACCCTTGGAACAGAGAATGTCAGAGTTGGGAGGGATCTTATGGGAAGAAATTGAAGTGTTGGGGGGGGGGACCAAACCCTTAGAACATTTGATATGAAGAGCGTGACGGGCCATTACTTAGCACCACCCTTTTCAGGGGAAAATAAGTGATAAAAGTGAGGTTTAGAGAAGGAGAAATGACTTTGCGGAGCTTAGTAAATCTGGGGCTATCATCTCTGTAAATGAAGAGGAGAAATGCCAAAGGTAAGAGCCAAAAACGAAGATGGGAATCGTGACTATCAGGGACAATAGGCTCTGGAGTGGGAAACTCATCATTGGGTATTTTTACCCAGTTTTACATAGAGGAAAAATAGGAAAACGCCTGAAGTTTAAATCCTGGCTCTGTCTTTGCTCCTGACACCTTGGAAGAATCCTTTAGCTTCTATCCCCCACCTGTCAAATTAGGGGCTTCCACATGATGGCCCCTAGAGTACCTGCCAGTCCTAGTCCAGGATCCAATGAAAGGCAGAGACAAGGGCAGCTGGCCATGCAGAGTGGCTCTGAAAAGCCAAGCAGGAGCCCCAGCTGCCATTCTGCCAGTGACTGCCAGGTGGCCTGGGGCACCTGTCTCTCCTTTCTTTGGGGCTAGGTTCCCCTAAATGTCAAATGAGGAGACTGGGCTGACTGGCTGTTCAAACCTTAGTCTAGAATGAGTGGTGGGCAGAAGGGCCTGCCGAGAGTGGCCAGGGAAACCCGGGGGTTCTGGGGCTGCCGTGTCCAAGGCGCCCCCGGGACCTGCCTGCCCCTAAGCCTCAGGCCGCCCCCAGTCTAGCGGGGGTGGGGTGGGGGGAGCCGTTGAGAGAGGGGAAAGAGGGGCGGCTAGTTGGCGCAGTGGATAAAGCACCAGCCCTGGAGTCAGGAGTACCTGGGTTCAAATCTGGTCTCAGACACTTAATAATTACCTAGCTGTGTGGCCTTGGGCAAGCCACTTAACTCCGTTTGCCTTGCAAAGACCTTAAAGAAAAGAGAGAGGGGAAAGGGAGGGAGAGAGGAAGGGGTGGGGGAGGGAGGAGAGAGAGGAGGGGGAGAGGGGAAAAGGGGGGATGGAGAGAGAGGGGAGATAGAGGGAGGAGTGATAGCAAGGGAGAGAGAAAAGGGGGAGGGAGAGAGGCAAAGAGGGAAGATGTAAAGAAGGGGAGGGGCAGAGGTGGAAGAAGAAGGCCAGAGAAGAGGGAGGGGACATGGGAGGGGCGCGGGAAAGTCGCGGGGAGTTGGGGGGCGCGCCCGCAGGCAGCCCCCTGCGCCCCGCCCCGCCCCCCGCCGGCCTGGGCCCCCGGGCTCCCCGCGCCCCCGCCCCCCGCCGGCCTGGGTCCCCGGGCCCCCCGCGCCCCCCCGCCCCCCGCCGGCCTGGGCCCCCGTGCCCCCGCCCCCCGCCGGCCTGGGTCCCCGGGCCCCCCACGCCCCGGCCCTCGGCGGCTGACGCAGCGCTGCGCGCGGACCGCCCGGGAGGCCCCGCTGACGTCAGCGGCTCGGGCTCCGTCCCCACTCCCCGGCCCCCGCGGCCCCGCGCGTGGCGTCACAGCCGCCTCTGCCCGCTCCAGGCGCGGGGCACCCGCCGGCCTCCCGGCCCCGCCACCCTCGGGGCGCCCGGGGCCGCCTGCCTTTAGCCCCCCCGCGCCCCTCTGCAGTGAGACGGGTGATGTGGAAGCCCCTTCCCCAGAGGCAGGCGGGTGGGCGCGGGGCCGGGGCCGGCCCCGCGACGTGCCGCCGAGCTGCTAGGTGGGGGGCGCTCGGCCCTCCATCTAAGCCCCCATCTCTGCTCTTCAGCCTCGCCCCTCCCCACGCCGCCCCCTCCTAGGGCTTACAGCCGCCCCTGGAGCCGGGGGCCCCCCAGTTGGGGGGCTCACTGGCCCCTGGGCAGGGGTCCGGGCAGAATCCGCCTCTCTCCCGCTTCCCACTCTCTCACTGCCGGGGCGATCTTGGGGAGTCACTGCCCCTCCGGGGCCTCGGTTCCCTCCTCCTGAGGGACAGAGTGGAACCCGGGAGCCGCCTGGGAGGCGGGGAGACCGGATCAACCCCCTCGGACTGTTACTAGCTGCCACTCAGTCTGTTTCCTCCTTTGTAAAATGGGGGTCATGAGACCGACATCAGAGAGTCAGGCCTGTTGTGGGGACTGAAGGAGATTCTAGGAAAGGCTTTAAAAGGTTCAAAAGTCAGTGTAGATGGGAGCGATTAAACCATATATCAATTATTATTGTTGTTGTGATGATGATGATGATGATGATTTAGGGTGTCCAGAAGTTTTAGTGTAGATTTAGGGTGTCCAGAAGTTTTAGTGTGGTTTTGAGCTATTAAGTTCAAAATTCTAAGTTATTGAAGTTTTTATGTTCACTTAAGTAATAGTTAAAACGATTAAAGTTTAAAATGTTCATTTACGTTTAAAACTTTATTCAGTTCCAAGCTATTAAAGTTCAAAACTGCACCAAGACTTTTGGGACACCTTATATAATCACATGTATGTATGTGTGTATTGTTGTGTATATTGTTGTTTGTCTTCATTTTTTTCTTTAGGGTTTTTTTTTTTTTGGCAAGGCAATGGGGTTAAGTGACTTGCCCAAGTCTCTGAGGTCGGATTTTAACTCAGGTCCTCCTGACACCACCTAGCTGCCCCTGTCCTTCTTGAAGAAGACATCAGGGAGGTGATGCCATGACAAGCACATGGATTGGATTTGAGTGAGGGGGTGTTGTGCTGGCTTCACTTTTTCCTCTAGACCTATCTGGGTCCAGTGGCCAGATAATGGATCCAGATGGCCCTGAATGTGATGTCATCAGATTTGCCGGTGTTTACACAGAAAGTCAATTATCTGAGGTCACATTTGAACTCGGGTCCTCCTGACTCCATGGCCAGTGTTCCATCCAGTGCGCTGCCTAGCTGCCATCCACACACATAGACACACACATACATATACATACATACACAGATATGCATCTATGTAGCTTCATATAGAAATTTACATCTGTGAATGTCTTTGTATGTGCCCCTGTATTTCTAGAGTTGCCTCTGAATAGTTCTCCTGTTCCAGAACTGGGTTTCCATGAAATGTTAGACCCTCTTCTATGTCCAGATTGCTTCCATGAACATAGTAATCACATTGTTCACAGAATTCAATTGAGGGAGAATTTAAGTTCCTGCTGCTTGCAAGGCGCTGAGCTAGGTGTGTCCTGGGAGTGGGGATTTCAAAGACCCAAACCTCCAAATCCACCCAGAAAAATGTTGTTTACCTTTTAAAAAACTCCACTTCGGTAATGCCTAAGACCCTTTCCAAGGATGACTCCCAGATCTAAAGTCTTAATTTCAGAGGAAACTTTCTTAGAGGGGGACGTTTTCTTTGGGTCACATCTAGGGGGTCAGGAAAAGCTTCTGGTAGGAAGAAAGTGTTGGAGGCCAGCAGAGAGGAGCTTCAAGGAGCTTCTTCAGGCTGGGAAGACTGCCTGTGTCCAGGGATGAAGAATGCTTGCGTGGTGGAGGCTGTTGTTGGCTGGTAGGCCCATTCGTCTAGAATCCAGAGCCGGTGAGTGGGAGCTGTGGAAAGGCGCATTGAGGCTGGTTTGGGAAGGACTCTAAAAGCCAAGGGAAGAGGTGGTTCGGGTCTCTTAAACCTTCTCAAGCTGGAGAGTGACACGGTCAGACCCCACTTTAGAGAACTCAACTATCTGGATAGATCAGAAAGGAGTGACCTTTTTTATTTTTTAGGTTTTTGCTAGGCAATGGGGTTAAGTGGCTTGCCCAGGGTCACACAGCTAGGTAATTATTAAGTGTCTGAGGTTGGATTTGAACCCAGGTCCCCCTGACTCCGGGCCGGTGCTCTGTCCCGGTCCCCTCGCCGCCCCTGGAGTGACCATTACTAATGAAGGAACAAAGTGAGTCCTGGAAGCGCCCTCGGGCCTTTCAGCCTCCTCTCCTTCCCAGATGAGGGAGCTTTGGCTTGACCAAGGTCACCAGAGAGCCAGGCTCTGCGCAGGGCCGCTTCTGGGTGCAGGACACGGGGGTGTGGGGGGCGCTGACGCGGGGGGGGGGGGTTCCGTCTGGCTTTGGAGGCGTTAACGTGGGCGTGGGAGGCCGGGCCGGGCCGGGCGGGCCGGGTCGGGCCGGACTGCAGGCTTTTGGCAGCGTGGGGGGGCTCCTCCTCTGCTCCCGGGTTCCCGACGCTCCTCCCCTCCCGGGGTGCGCGCGAGGGCGGGGCCGTGGGGCGCGCTCGCGCGGGGCTCCGGGTCACGTGCCGCTCCCCGGCTCCTCCGAGGCCCCCTCCTCCCCCTTCCCGTCCCCTCCCCTCGGTGCGGGGGTGGGTGGGGCCGGGACTCAAAGGTTTCATTCATAAATTCTCCGCCTTTTAAATCGCGAGCCCGGCGCCGGCAGCCCAGCCCAGCCAGCCCCGCGGCCCCGCCACCCAGCCCAGCCAGCCCCGCGGACCCCGCGGACCCCGCAGCCCCGCGGACCCCGCAGCCCCGCGGACCCCGCAGCCCCGCAGCCCCGCGGACCCCGCAGCCCCGCAGCCCCGCAGCCGAGCCCCGCGGACCCCGCAGCCCCGCGGCCCGTCCCGCAGTCCGGCGGGGGAGCGCGCGCCGCGGCTGCGGCCGGTCCATGGCCCGCGCGCCCCGGCTCCGAGGAGGTGAGTGCGGCCCCGGGACGGCTCCGGGGGGCCGCGGCCTGAGCCCCCCGCGTCCCGGAGGGCCCCGTGCGCGCGTGTCGGTGCGCGCGTGGCGAGTGTGTGCGTGTGTGAGTACGCGCGTGTGCGTGTGGCCCTGAACTCATCCCCGACCCACCCCCGCGCGCCGGCCCGCCCCGCCGGGAGCTCTCCATGGTGCGGAGCCGAGCCCGCCCGGCCGGCCGCCGCCGCCAGAGGCCGCTCCCCTCGGACTCAGTTTCCCCGTCTCTCCCCAAGGGGCTCGGGGGCCCCAAGACCCCCCCCGGCCATGGCTGTGCCGGCGCCTCTCGGGGGCTGCTCCCTTCTAGGAGTCGCCTTACGGGGGGGGGGTTCTCTCGGGTGTCACGCGATGGGAGTGGGCCGGGGCCCCCAGATCTTGGTGTCCTGGGGGGCTGCTGGCCCCTTCTGTAAAGTTCCCAGCCTAGGATGGGCCTAGACCTTGCAGATCCCACCCTGCCTGGCCTGTACCCCCTCCCCGCCCCCCAGGCAGGGAGCTGGGCGGGAGCGAGGCCATCCCGAGGACCCCACACTATGCCCAGATGGCATTCTCTAGCCATGCCCCTTCTGGGCACCGGGAAGCCAAGGCTCCCTGGGCAGAGAGGCTGCTTGAAGCTGAAGACCCTGTGGCTGAGCCTCTCCAGGTAGGGAAGGTGGGCAGAGGAGGGCAGGGTGCGGAGCCGCCTTCTGGGCTTTTAAAGGACGAGGTGTGAGGAGAGCCGCCCAGCCTGGTTCTTATCTAGGCCAGGAGCCTGTGGGGTTGGTCTGGATGGCCGGGAGATCTCTCTCTAGCTGGAACTGTCTGTGATAGGATTGGATGAACTCAATGCCCAGATCTGCCTTCCCGGGGGGCAGATGACAGCCTTGCTCGCAGCTTCTACTTTTTCTGTGCAAAGGGGAGCTGGAACCCGGGGTGACAGAGAGCCAGCCTCATCCTGGAGGAGCTCAGAGCCGTGGAAGGTGGGGAGGGCAGGAACAACAGCCTAGAAGCCCCACATAGGTTTCATATCCTGGCTTTTTAGGAAGTGGGGGGTGGGGCTGGACTGTCACTCTCGAACTGGGCTTTTTAGATGTTGTTAGGAATCTTTTCCAAGTCCTCCAGGATTAGAGCGAGAGGCTTTTAATATATCTAGGATGGAGAATAAATGTCAGATCGGTAGAGGAATGGTGGTGTCTCAGCTATTTTAAGATCTGGGCCTCCTTGTCTATCCATCCCAACCTATGTGGATGATCCACTGATCCAGGTGGGTGGTTGTTGTGTCCAGGACTCCTGTCTGTGTGTGTGTGTGTGTGTGTGTGTGTGTGTGTGTGTGTGTAGAGTCACATAAACTCATACCCCTCCCCAGCCCTGAATCTCTTCTCATCCCTCCTCACATACAGATTTGATCTCCCTTTAATTGATACAACTAAGGGAGGTGGAATTACAGGTTTTACTTCCTTGGTATATCAGTTAACTTTTCCCAGCTTCCTGGACCTCTAAAGATCTTAAAGCACTTTTCTTAAGTTCATGTTTCTCTTTTATGGCCGGGGGTGCTGGGGGCACATGGAACATGATATGTTGAAAGCCATCCCCTAAATTGGAGATTAGGTGAGGAAGGGAAGGACAAGACCCTAAGAGTTAGTTCATTCTCTTAGACTATCAGGAGGACAGAGGAATGTTAAAGCTGGGAAGGTCCTTAGAACCCAGGATGTCAGAGCTGGCAGGGCCCTTAGAACTCAGAATATCAGAACTGGGAGGAGCTTTAGAACAGAGAATGTCAGACCTGTCAGAGCTGGGAGGAGCTTCAGAGCTAGGAAGGCCTTAGAACATAAGGGTGTCAAGAGTTGGGAAGGCCCTTACTTAGAACATAGGGTGTCAGAGCTCGAAGGGATTTTAGAATATTTACTTTCAAAGCTGAGGCACTGGAACTTAGCACACATCTAGTTATTTTATTCATTTTACAGATGAGTATTCTGAGGCTCAGAGAGAAGGGACTTGATCAAGGTCTCACAGCTAGTGAGGGAAACCAGCATTTACAATTCTTTGACCTGTGCAGGGCTCTTCTGGCCATCACCTCAGGACTTTCCTATGACCACCTCATCAGGTTTTCAGGTTTTCTGGGTCCTCCCCCCAGGGGTATTGGGGAGAAACAGCTGTAAAACTGTTTCAGCACTGATAGATGAGAAGATAAGGGCTTTCTTTCCTTTTTTTTTTTTTTGCCAGCTCTATAGTAGGGTTTCGAGGCACATTTTCACAGCTCCTTCAGAGGTATCCTCTTTGAGCCTTCTAGCCACCTTCCAGAGTACAAAAAAGCACAGATGATGGAAAGTAGGCTTGGAAAGGGGAAGCCTCCCAGCCCACTGTTGTAGTGTTAGTCAATGGCAGAGTCTTAGGTCCCTGTCCTGAGGAAGGTGGGCAAAGAATCTGCCAGATAAGGATCCTGAAGGAGAAAGAGATTGCGCTGGGGGTGGTTGTTGCCAAGCCCTGGTCAGGTCTGGAGCAGGGCTTTTTGGGGATCTTACTGCCTTGTTCTCTAGGGCCTCTCTTCTTGAAGCCCAGGAGTCATCTTAACTCTTCCAGCCCCATCCTGATAAGAGAGGAGGTTTGAGAGCTCTCCTTGGTCCTCCTCCCTCACATCCATTTAACAGTTGAGTAAACTGACATTCAGGAAAGGGCCTAAGATTTCAAAGGGAGACCCTGGGAGTCAGAAATCAGCTCTCTGACTATAAATCCAGCGTCTCTTCTCCTCTGCTGGGCTCTGTGCTCCCCACCCCACCCCCATCCTTGAGAGGCTGTGACCAGCCCACCTTCAAGCCCAGCCTGCTTCCCCAGCTCCCTGGGGCCATCCGTTTTGCCTGGTGCCCGGGTCCCAAGAGGCACCACAACAAACCTCAGCCTCCCTGGCAACCTCCCCCCACCCTCCCCCACCCTCTGCAGGAGCAGTCTTGTTCCCCTGGTCCTGTTGCCATGGGAACTGGATTCTTCAGGGCTGGAACAGTTGCTGCATTCTTCTTCGTTTCCCACCCCCGGGGTGGGTGGGTGGGGGGTGTTCGAGGCCCCTGACCCTGGAAGTCCCAGTCCTTCCTGTTTCTCCCTTCCCCAATCTTTGCAAAGTCCCTTGTGAACCCCAGTTCTGGGATTCTGGGGAGGCCCAGGGATAAGGGCATCTCCCCCTACTCCAGGTAGCACCTCTAATGGAAATACTTCTGGTGCTGGGGACCCCCCTGAAAGAGGCAGCTGTTTGGGGGGGACTTCCCCAGGCCCTCTGGCCCGCTTTGTTCACTGCGATAAGTCTACACAAGTCTCACTCAATCAGGACTCCCTCTCTGGGGCCCGGTGCCAGCACCTCGCCTCCCTGGGGCTCCCTTGTGGAGGGGGGTGGGGAGGAGGGCTTTTCCCTTCTGCACAGGGGGTGTGGCCCAGGCACTAACCCTCCCTGGTTTCTGGTTCCCGAGTCACCCCAGACTTGCTCTGGGACTTTGGGCCAGTCCCTCTAGCTTCTCTTTGCTTCACTTTCCCTTCTTGTCAAAAGGAGAAGGCTACCTGAGGGGACATGGGCCTGGGAGGGGGAGGGGGAATTGGGAATTAAATTATTGAATTAAAATGGTTTTTCCTCTTTTTACTAAACCTTATCTTTTAGGAGGGGATGCTCAATGGGTGAGTGGGGGAACGTGGATTTTTTAAATTAATTTTTCATTTTTTAATGAAGTGGTTTTTATGAGGAGAAAGAAGCTGTAGGGCAGGAATTCAATTCAATTCAATAAACATTTATTGAGGACCTAAGTACCAGGTCCTGTGCTGGCATGAAAAGAGGCCTGAATTTCGTCAGGGGACCCAGATTCCAATGCTGCCCAGGTGACTCTGGGCAAGATCCACACCCCAACTGGCCATAGAACAAGGCGGGGTGGGCCAAATAATCCTCATGTGAAATGAGCCTAAGAGAGCCCTGTAAACCACCTCCTCCCCTTGGTCCAGGACTGGACCTGCCCCTTCCACCTCCACCAGCCGCCCCCCCAACCTGTAGAGAATCATAGGGAGAGAATAGTTTCTGGGATTGAGAATTAGGGGCCCAGCATTGGTGGCCCAGTTGGGATAATGTTACTTTTGAGGGAAAATGGTGTAGCCCCCGGGGAGAGACCTTTGGACTAGGAAACAGGAAGACCTGGGTTCAAATCTGACCTCAGACACATACCAGCCAAGTGACTTTGGGGGTGTCACTTAACATTTCAGCACCTCAGTTTCCTCATCTGTAAAATGAGGGGGGTTGGATTCAACCGTCTAGGACCTTTTCTAGCTCTAAACTTGGGACCTTGGGGAGTTCTTTTTCTCCCCCCTGAGACTTAGTTTGCACATCTTGGAAATGGAATGCTGCCTCTCAGCCTTGTTTGGTGTCCGTGGGGCAGGTGGTTTCATTTTGATGAGTCTCCTTCTCTCCACCTGGGAGATGGGTCTTTTTTTTCTCACCACACCCCTGGGAGCCTCGGAGTCAGGAGGGCCCTTCATTATTGTGCTTCTTAAGTTGGGGAGGGAGGAGCCCAGGTCTAGCTGCCCCCCCACATGCATCACATCCAGATCCACCCTGTGACAACTCGGTGACCCAGGGGATCCGTTGGCCCCAACATCTCCTCCTTCGCCTCCCACTCCCCAAGTCCCTGCAGCGTGGGGAAGGAGGGGGAGGGGAAGCAGTCTGGCTAGGAGCCGCTGCTTGCTCAGCTAGCGCTGCAGCGGGGGTGCGATCGAGGGGGCCCCCCGAAGGCCGGCTCTGGGGTCTGGTGCATGGAGCATTGGACTCACCCTTCTGGCCGCCTCGCCATTCTCCTTGGAGATGGTTCTGATCCCATTCAGAGCTGTGGGAAGGAGCAGAGAGCCTCCTGGCAGCTGGAGGGAAGAGGCTGGGGGGTGGGGCGGGGGGAGTCTGGGGGAGTCAGCGCCCAGGGAGGGGACTGAGTGAGTGCCCGCCCCCTCTCGTTCTCCCTCCCTCCCTCCCTCCCTCCACTGTGGCCCTGATCCCCGCCTTTCCCTCTAGGAGTTCTCTCCAGCCTGGCTAGATCATGAGCGATGACTTAACTCCATGGGACAATATCACTGCCAGCCCCACGGTGAGTGATCGGGTGGGGGGCAGGCCTGTGCCCCTGAGCTGCCTTCCTTGGGGGCGTGGAGGGAGGCCCCCGGGGCCTGGCTGATGCCCTCGCCCTGCTGTGCCTGCAGACAGCATCTGGATCGGTCAGCCCCCAGGATGGTTCTGGGCTGCTGCTCGTGCTGCTTTCAGTCTTCATTGGGGGGACCCTGGTGGTGTTGTCAGGAGCCCTGATCCTCTGCCGGCGTTGCTGGGATGCCCACCGCAGGTACTCCAGGTAGGAGGGCCCTGCCAGGGTCCCGGATGCTTCCTCCCTCCCCTCCCCAGACATGGTCCATCGTGGGGCCAACTGGACCAACTTCCTTCTGTCTTCCTGGTCCTCTTAGAGAAATGGGCTCCTTCCCTCAGTTTCCCCACCTGTAAAACTGGGGACAATGTGACTTACTTGCCCTACAGGAGAGTTGTGGGGGGAAGCCCTTTGTCAACCTGATAGAACCATGCTTCTTCTTCCTGCTGTTGTCATCTCTCCTCCCTAGCTCAGCCTTTCATCTCCTTTGCCTTTCCCCCCTCCAGGGAAGGGGTTGGGGGGCAGGGAAGAAGCTATGCGGAAGTCAGAGGGGTGGGGGGAGGGTGCTCATGGAGCCCAGTGACCGGCATTAGTGATTTCAACATCTGCTCCTGTTCCCCCTTTGCTGTTGTCTCCTCGACCCTGACTCCAGAGCCAGCGATGACCCGGAGAAAACCACCACCACCTACCTGGAGGACTCCCAGCCTGCTCAAGGTGAGAGCTGTCTTTCCATTCTTACCCAGGGACCACCCCCAGTCTCCCTACATCCCTCATGTGTCCCTGGCAGGCATGTGGGTTGTGTGTGTATGTGTGTGTCTGTGTGTATATGTGTGTGAGCATGTGTCTGTGTGTATGAGAGTGCGTGTGTGTGTGTGTGTGTGTGTGGCAGATGTGTGTGGCGTGGGTATGTGGTGTGTGTGTGTGAGTTCGTGTGTGTGGGTGTGGGTGTTTCAGATTGTGTGTGTGTGTGTGTGTCTGTGTGTGTAGCCTCCAGAGAGTCCTCACTCAGAGGTTACCATGGTGATGGTTTGAGGTGGTCAGGTCCAGAGTTATCTATTGCAAGGAAGAATGAGGCAAAGTTTGCAGTAGGAGGAGGGTCAAGGGTCTTCCCTGGACCTCGGTTCCTCTGGCTGTTCTGCCTTCATCTGACAATGTCCTTTCCCTGCAGACATCACCATCAAAGTGGACGACCCAGAAGGCTTGTCATCTTCTGGTTATCGAGATGTGGACACCGAGCGCTTCCTGGCCACCAGCTCCACAGGCCGCAGGGTCTCCTTCAATGAGGCAGCCCTGTTTGAGCAGAGCAGGAAGGCCCAAGAAAAAGGGCGGAGGTAATCATCGGGAGAGCTAATACTCAGGGCCCTGTGGAGGAAAACAAGTCTCCCCACTTTAGAGATGAAGAAACTGTGGCTCCAGGAGTGCTGGCTCCCAATTAGTCAAGAAGCAGATGATCTGACCCTCAGTCGGATGCTCTCTCCTAGACTGCACCCAGTCTCCTGGGCACAATGGGCTTAGGCAACATGCCCCTCTTCCTTTCCTGCTAGAGGGGGCTGGTGGGGGCAGGAAAGGGAGAAGGGAAGGGATAAATGAAAGAGCTGTTAAATATGGGATTTGGAGTCAAGACAACCAGGCTCTGAGGCTTATGGTCTGTGTAATCTTGGGAAGGCTCACCTTATCTCTGGGACTGTTTTCATCTTTTAAAAAAGAGGGGGTAGAGGCAGCTAGGTGGCATAATGGAAAGAGTACCAGCTCTGGAGACAGGAGGACCTGAGTTCAAATCCAGTTTCAGATGCTTGATACCTATGCTCTGGATACCTAGCTCTGTGACCCTGGGCAAATAGCTTCACCCCAATTGCCTCAGTTTCTTCATTTGTAAAATGAGCTAGTTAAGGAAATGACAAACCACTCCAGTCTCTTTGCTGAAAACTATTGAACAACCACAGTGCCTCTAGTCCCTATCATTTTACATATGAAGCTGCAGAAGTCCAGAGAGGTACACTGGCAAGGTCTCAAGGGTAATCAATGGAAGAACTGGAATCATTGGTAGACCATGCTGCATAGCCTCTTGCCTCTCTGGGACTCAGTTTTGTTACCTGTCAAATAGGGCCAATAATCCCTGCCCTTCTGTTGGACTTGTAGGGTATCGGAGCTGGAAGGGCTACTATTTTATTTGACCTATTTACATGTTTTAGGGATGCTCTGTTTCATTCTATAGCCCCTATCCTTTCCCACCCCAATGAGAACCTCCCTTCTAACAAATACAGTTCAACAAAACAGTAATTCATTTTTCATGTGTGAAAGTGCATGGCCCAGGGGGCGGCTAGGTGGTGCAGTGGATAAAGTACTGGCCTTGGAGTCAGGAGTACCTGAGTTCAAATCCAGCCTCAGACACTTAATAATTACCTAGCTGTGTGGCCTTGGGCAAGCCACTTAACCCCGTTGCCTTAGAAAATCTAAAAAAAAAAAAATGCATGGCCCATTCTGTACCTGAGGCCCATCACTTTTCTGTCAAAAGAAGGGAGGCATACTTCTCCATAGTGATGTCATGATGTCTGCTGTCAGTGGATAGGAGTTCTTATGTCTTTCAGTGTTACTTTTTTTTTTTTTTTTTTACAGCAGGAGTTCTTAAACTGGGGTACTTGAACTTTTTGTTTTGTTTTTTAATATTTTGAGAGTTATAGTTTATATTACACATTTAAAGGTCTAATAAGGATTCACCAGACTGCCCAAGAGGCTTCGGATGCAAAAAAAGGTTCAAGAATCCCTGCTTTAAAGCATTATAGTCATTTTATAAGTAGTATTTCTGGTACCATTTGTTTTGTAATTTATCAGTTCATATAAATCTTTCCATGTTTCTCTGAATTCTTCAGTCATTGCTTCTTATTGTAAAATAATATTCCCTTTTATTCCTATATCATAGTTGTCCCCCCCCCCCAGCTATTCCCTAGTCAGTGGGGAATATTTCCTTTCAGTTTTTTTTTTACTTCAAAAAGAGGCTGCTATAAATAATTTTATATAAATAGGAAGCCTTCCCTGTCTTTGATCTGTGTGTGTGTGTGTGTGTGAGTGTGTGTGTGTGTACCCTTACATACATACAGCTTAATTACTTTTTTCCACATAATTTCAAATGTTTTTCAGGGTGATTGGATCAATTCACTGCTCTGGCAAAAAGCTGGCCATTATATCCCCGGCCTTTCCAAAATCTGCCATTTTTTAACCTTTCTTATCTTTTGGAAGCTGCCTGGGGCAGTCCCTTGTCCCTTCAGTGGGTGGTGGCAGAGCTCCTGGGTGGGGCTGCTGGGGGGGTCAGACTGAGGCCCACAGGCTCCTATGCCCCTCACAGGTATACCTTGACTGAGGGTGACTTTCACCACCTTAAGAATGCCCGGCTTACCCACCTCCACCTGCCTCCACTGAAGATTGTCACCATTCACGAGTGTGATTCCAGTGAGAACAGTGTTGCCATGACTCCCCGCCTGGCATCCGGCTCCAAGACCAGCCTCTCCATCTTCCAGGTAAGCTCTATGGGGTCCCTGCCACATAGCCTTCCCTGGACAGGGTTTCCCCATCTTTGTAGGGCTCTCCGGCTGCTTTGGGCCCGTGGACACAAAGCCTGGCACTAGGGAGGAGGGCAAGGGTGGGGAATGTATCAAGAAACAACACAGGAAAGAAGAGAAAGAGGTCCCTTGAAGTAGGGCCAAGAGGTTCAATATGTCAAAACTCAGTGTGAACGCAGGAGAGAGAGAGAGAGAGAGAGAGAGAGAGAGAGAGAGAGAGAGAGAGACAGTGCCCATTCCCTCCATCACATCCACTCCACTTCTCCTTTGCCCTTTGCCCTTGTCACTCCCCCCTTCCCTACACCCTCCCCAACCTGGCTCTATCCTGCAGCCCCGGGTCAGCGCCCCGGTCCCGAAGGCCCTCACCGGCCACTCCATGTGCCCCAGCTCCGCCCTGCCAGGGGACCCCTACAACTCCACCGTGGACACAGCCAGCTTCGCGGAGGCCAGCCCGTCTGCGTCCACCGACTCTGGGGAGGGCACCTCGGTAAGCGGCCCAGAAGGCCCCAGGCCAGAGGAACAGAGGCCCATCCCTGCAAAGACTTCAGAACTGGGAAGGGGGAGGGAAAGTGTTAAAAAAAAAATCTCATCCTTGTCCATTCCCTTCCCCTCATATCTTAATAAAGATAATTAATCCAATGAGCTTCCACGGGGACACCAGAGTTCTCTTCTTAAGTGGAAAGAAACCTGAGAGCTAGGACACCTGGGCTTAAATTCCACTTTCTGTGTGATCTTGGGGAAAGTCTCTTTTCTTCTCTGTACCTCAGTTTCCCCTCCTGCACCTACAGGAATCTGACCCCTCGATCTGGTTTAGATTTAGTTGAGAAATGATCCATTCACATCAGTGTGGTATAGTGGAAAGAGAGATGGCCTCAGTGTCCAGGAGACCTAGGCTTGAGTCTGGACTCCATCTCGGTGACTGCCTGCTGGCCCACAGTCCTCCTCTGATGGTTTCTCCTTATGTTATTTGGAGACAATACCTATGCATCTCCGGGACCTTCAAGGGTTGGTGTGGAGAAAATATGGTAGCCTAGGGGTGGTGGATGGAGATGGTGCAAGTGCCCCTCTCCTTGGACCCACAGGCAATGGGCCATGGCGGGTGAGAGGGGAGGCATAGAGTGAAGCTGTAGGATTGGAAAGCTGGGGAAAATTTTAACCTTAGTTAGTCAGGGATCAGCCTAGGGACTGGACTTGAGATTTCAAAGTTGAGAGCCCAGGTTTGGCAATCATTTCACCCAATCACACTGCCCAGAGATTTCCATGTGGCCAGCTCTATTTAAAAAAACCCCACCAAAAAACCCCCCAGACCATTAGGACTAATCATGAAATCAGTCAGGAGGGACAAGGGGGCACAGGGTAGGAATAATTATCCCCATTTAGGAGAAGAATAAACTGTGGCCTAAGGTGGGGGGGGGGTCAATTTACCCAAAATCACACAGAACTTGGATGAGAAGCCAGATTCAGGGATTTCTACTACTCTAGAATTTTCAGGGTTTTTTTTTAATATCCCTGTACCCTTTTGTCTTCAGCCCTTCCCAATAAATCTGATTTAGACTTAGGGTCAGACAGAACCTTGAGGTCTCCCCTTTTCTTTGAGTTTGAGGGGATCTAGGAAGAGAATATGATAGGAATGAGAAGATAACAACACATGTGGTCCCTAG